>NC_138548.1:359383760-359426260 GCF_964273705.1 Natrix helvetica | reverse complement strand
AAACGTTCAAATCTGTGCCGTACATTATAGCCTTCCGTAGAAAGTGGCTTGCTCCATTTCTGGGTCTGAAAGACGTTCCTTGCGTCCTCATGAAACACAGGGCATAATATCTTGCAAACCTCAATGATGAACCGCTGAAGACTCCTCAGTCAGTGTTTCCCAGGCTTGGCCACTTCAACGCGCGGGAGCATAAACTCACGAAGTCCAATTCTGGGAGTTGAAGTCCACACGTCTTAAAGTAGCCGTGCCTGAGAAGCCCTGCTCCAAGTATTTTAATATTCCTTTGGGCTTTCCATCTTTTAACCAACCTGTTTCTTCTCTTCCCACCCACCTACCCTGCTGCCCTGCATCTTCAGAATTGCTGGTTGAAACAGCTGAACCTACAGAACTTACTGAACTTTCTATGGAGGCCATAAGCACTGCTGTGGTAAGACGGAAACGGGGTTATTTATTTATTTTTGGGCTGGGGGGAGTAAATCCTCTAGTAAGGATTTAGTAAGTAAGTAATCTAGTAAGGCTAGACTACTGTAACGCTCTCTACATGGGGCTACCCTTGAGATGCACCCGAAGGCTGCAGTTGGTTCAGAATGCGGCCGTGCGGGCAGTTTCGGGAGTCGCTAGATACTTTTACTTTACTTTTACTTTTATTTAGATTTTTATACCGCCCCCTCTCCCCAAAGGGACTCGGGGCGGTGTACAGTCAAATAAAAACACATCAATAAATAGAAGATACAAACACAAAGAGGAGGCAATAAGAAACTGTACATATCTGAAGTAAAGTAGTTAAAAGCAATATTTAAATACCCTAAAAATACCCAATACTCCCACGTAACACCTCTCCTGTGCGGGCTGCACTGGCTACCTGTAGCTTTTCGGGTGCGTTTCAAGGTGCTGATTATCATCTTCAAAGCGCTCCATGGCACAGGGCCTAGTTATTTGCGGGATCGTATCCTGCCCCACACATCCCTTCGGCCGATCCGCTCACACAGAGAGGGACTCCTCCGGGTGCCGTCCACTAGGCTGTGCCAGCAGGCGACGCCCAGGGGAAGGGCCTTCTCTGTGATGGGCCCGACCCTCTGGAATGACCTCCCCCCGGATATTAGAACAACCACGGACCTCCGCTCCTTCCGCAAGAAGCTCAAAACCCACCTGTTTAATCTAGCCGGCCTGGCCTAATTCCAGCTCTCCCACCTCAGTCTGTATTTTTAAATTTTACGGGTTGGTCTTAAGGCTGAGTTTTTAATTTTTATACTTGTACAGGGGTTTAAAGTTTAATCCGATTTTAATTATATTTACTATTATCTGTATGGTTTTTAATTTAGTACCTGTACACCGCCCCGAGTACCTTCGGGGAGAGGGGGTGGTCTAGAAATCAAATAAAATAAAATAAATAATAAATAATAATAAAACTGTAGTAACAGTTCAGAGTTCACAGCCAAGCTTGGAAATCATCAACAGTCCAACAGTTCAACCCTGAAGTATTCCTTATTAGAGATGGTCCTTGTTTAGTGATTGCCTCTTTTAATAACAACAAACAGCCTTGTTTCAGCTTCAGAATAGCCTGATTAGCACAAGCAGCTGATCGACCTCTAACATCAACTGTTTCAGGCTGCAGGGATTGTCACCTTCGTGCCCCATTTTTGGCCTCCATGCGCCCAACAATCAGCTGCTTGTGCTAATCAGGCTGTGCTGAAATTGAAACAAGCTGTTTGCTGTTTTTCTGCAAGGAGGCAAATTGCTGGGAGGCAGAAGTAGAGGCAGATTTTTTTTCTTGTTCTCCTCCCCAAAAGCTAGGTGTGTCTTATACTTTGAAGAGTCTTATACTTCGAAAAATACAGTACTTTGAATCAGGACGAGGATCTTTTATCCCCTTTAGCCAACCTGAGTGATACAGTCTCAAGGGTTGGCTATCTATTTGCCTGGATGGTAGAACATTTGCTTAAGTGCAAGGGAAGTTAGGCCTTCCCTGGTGGTGGATTTAAGTGGAGAGGGTTCCTATCTATGGAAACACCAGGTAAAGATGGTCCCTATATTTATGGCTCTCCCCAAAGTTGTAAAAAACTTGATTTTTCTGAGGTCTTTTCTGGATGGATTAAGGAGTCAACAACTTAAGATTTAGTTTTATTTTATTGAATATAAAATTGCGATCAGGATTGTTGTTATTTTGCTATACACCCTATAAAGCTGCCTAGAGTTCAGAAACCAAAGGAGTGTATACATTTCCTAAATAAATAAACATCTGGAATCTGGTAGGTCTTAAAAAGATTTTGCAGGATCTCATGTGCAAAAGAAAGCCAGTTTAGTGTGTTTATTATATTTTTTTAATCCTGCCTTTGTTATTTTATAAAATAATAATTCAGAAAGCGAGATGGACAGCATATACCATATTTTTTGGAGTATAAGACACACTTCCCCCCCCCCCAAAAAAAGTGGGTGAAAATCTGGGTGCATCTTATACACTAAATACAGCATTTCTGGCCTCCTGAAACCCCACCCCCTTTGCAAAAATGGATGTGCAGAGAGTTTGAGGGGCCTGGAAAGTGCTCCTGCGGGCGGGGGAGGGCAAAAACGAGCAAAAAACGAGGCATTTCTTGCTCATTTCTCTTCCCACCCAGCACCCAGGAGCACTCTACAAGCCTCCCAAAGTCTATGTATGCCCTGTTTTTTGCAAAAAACAGGCCCATTTTGTAAAAATGAGCTGTTTTGTGCTTGTTTTTGACCCCCAGCCCCCAGGAGCACTTTGCAGGCCTCTCAAACTCTCTGCATGCTCCGTTTTTCACAAAAAACTAGGCGTGCAGAGGGTTTGGGAGGCCTGCAGAGTGCAAAAACTTTTTTTTTTTAAATTTACCTCTTCAAAATCTTGGTGCGTCTTATACTCTGGTGCGTCTTATAGGCCCAAAAATATGGTAAATAATAAATAAAAAAGGCAGTAAACATAAATAATCCACATTCCTCTTCCTGTTTTCCCCACAGGAACAACCTTGTGAGGTAGGTTGGGCTGAGAGAGGGTAATTGGCCCAAAGCCACCCAGCTGGCTTTCATGCCTAAGGTTGGAGGCCTGGTTTTTAAGGCAGGGGACCATGAGTCCCAGTCTTGCCTTTGGCGCCAAGCCAGTTAGGTAATCCTGAACCAGTCCCTTTCTCTCAGCCCTAGGAAGCAGGCAATGGCAAGTCAATCCGAAATCTTGCCAAAGAAACCTGCAGGGACTAGGCCAGGCGGCCACCAGCTTAGTGACTTCAAAACAAGTCAGTTTCTGGAAGACCTGGGGACCTTGATGGCTGGGTGGCTGCTTCTGAAGGCCCTCCACTGAGAGATTGGTGGGCTTCCTTGGGAGAACAGGATGCTACAGATCAGGCAGATTTTATTTTATTTTTCCTGCTGAAACTAAAGCCTGTTTGTTACAGGATCAGCAGAAATCTTACTCTGATTTCCACTCTTTCAGATAAGTGTGGATGGCAACTTATTTCTTGTGCAAACTACTGTATAGAGCTGGATCGTGCACACTGAGACACTAAATTTGGGTAAGTTCCTTTTTTTGATTCTCCCAGGATTCCCGGTCACTGTTCTCTCAAGACAGAAATCATTTTTTTTTTTCAAGGAATCACCAAGAACAATCACCCCAACACCGTCAGGGCAAGCCACTAGTATAAAACCAGAGAGCAAACCCCGCTCTCTTCTAGCACTGATGATGTTACCAAGTTGGGTAATAAAATGTCTGCAAGAAAACAGCCAAGCTCCGAGAACACCAAGGACCCCATACAAATGATATTTACAAGAATTCCAATTTTCAACCCACTGTATTTCAGTCCCATGGCTATAGATCAGGAGTGTCAAATTCACAACGCGTGGGGCTGGATGCATCACGCGCTGACCACGCCCACCCCCGGTTTAGCGAAGGGCGGGGGGGGGAGTCGTGATACCTCACATGACGACGCGAGTTTGACACCCCTGCTATAGATCATTCAAATAGCCAGCATCTTTTAAGAGACATTCTAACGACATACTTTCAAATCGGAGTTTTCTGTTCATTTTGCCTCCGTGGCTCTGTTAAGCATGTTGGACTATTACCATGGGCAATCCTGGTTTATAAATCCTTTCCTAACTTTTACAAGCTCTTTTTAAGTGAGTTTCAGCCCCTTTTTTCCTCTCTCCAGCTGTTAACCAGATTGTTGCGAAGGCGACGAAGAAGGAAAAGGGCTGGATGTGCTGCTGTGAGAACTGATCAACCAGAAAATAAAATGTGGTTTTAAATTTCTTTCTAGGAATTACAATCAAGATAAATCCGGCACGAAACGAAAGCTTTTCAGAATGCTCATCTTCCGGCCTTCGTATGTCACTTCCTGCTATCCGCCAAACTCTCTGAGTGATTTGGAATCATAGAGTTAAAAAAGAAAATAAATCAACCCTTAAAAGGGACCATAGGTTAACACTCTCTCAATCTGCCTTTCTCAATTTCGTGCCCTCAAAAGCTTCAGAAACGTTCTTTGAAAGCAGCTGACAGAGAAACCGATGGACAAGATTTGGAGCGGAAAGATACATTCTTCTTCATCCTAAAGATATATTTATAATTTAGAGTATAGCTTAGTTTATCTTGGCCATCACAATTCTTAAGCCTTAATTGCGCTTTTTGTGACTGTGAGGATAAATTATGGGGTGGGGGTGGGGGTGGGGCTGCAATCTTTTGTGCACCTTAGAAAGGCCAAGGTACTTCAATGTAATATAGGTATGTAACAGATACATACGTGGCCGTCTGCGTCTTGAAAAAACAGCAGCGCAGTGGCCGTTCACAACTGTTTTTGTGGAAGGCTCCAGAAGTTGGAGGTCGCCACCAAGAAGACCCTACTTAATGGAAACAGCTATGAAGGCAGACCTGCTTTCCTGGCTGAGCAGCAATTCCCAAACAATTTATCCAAGCTAACATATTCTGTTTCTATCAGAGGTTTTCCACCTTGGCAACTTTAAGATACGTGGACTTCAACTCCCAGCATGCTGGCCCGGGAATTCTGGGAGTTGAAATCCATGCATCTTAAAAGTTGCCGAGGTTAAAACAACAAAATTGGTTTCTACAAAGTGGCCTCCTGCTCCACCTCCTCCACCTAATTCGTTCCAACTGAATGTGGCCAGTTATGCCCCAGAATGGCCTTTCCCGCTCGGGTATTCTGCAGATGTGGGAATTGAAGACCCAAACATCTGGCGGACAGCAGCTGGGGTTAAAGTGGCCAGAGAGGGGTCTCCTGGCTCTTATTTGACTGACCTGTTTAAATCCTGCTTTGCCTTCTGGTTCTTTAAACCTGGGTGCTGCTCTAAATGCTTCTAATTATTTTTGTATCTCAGAAAGAGAATTATTTTGGATTGCTGAGTAAATAAAATTAGATTCTATATAACAGCCAGCATTGTGTTTCTTGTGTGTGTGTGTGTGTGTTGCCACAAGGCAGCTTGCTTTCATTCACTAAATGGAATTGCTCTGATATGAGTTAGGCTGGGTTTCTACTCCCATAATGTCTTGCCGGCTGGATTTGATAGGAGTTGTGATCCAGCGACTCTGAACCCTCCAGACAGGAAAGCTGTTCTGAAGGCATCTAAAGGCACATTTGATGATGGCTGCAGATCTGAAGAGTTCAAATATGCTCACTCATTAAGGGGCATAAAACAAAATTAAGTGTCACCAGGGGAAAGGACTCACTGAGGGCCCTACAAATTGTTTATAAGCTACACAGTGAAAAGTGGCCCAGAGTTAAAAGAAACATAGCAGTGGGCTCAAATATTCTTGTTTGTGGGCAAAATCCAATCGTCTCATTACATTACTTTTGACATTTCCATGTTTCTTGAAACTGCCAATGACGGTGAGAGAGTCTCTGTACATCTAAAAATTGAGAGAAAGCATGGAGGACAATGATAGAGAAGTTTTCTTGCCATTCCGAGGTGGACAATAATAACTGAAAGTTATAACCTAGGTTCTAAAACTGCCACTGTTGCAGAAAATCATGAGACTCAGACCTCGGAATCAAAAGAAGTTGCTTTTTATTTGCGCAAAGGTTCAGAGCGATATAGCCGAAGCAACATCTGAACCCCCTCTTATGGAAAAGCAAGTGCTTATATATTCTTCAAAAGCAGTAAAACACGGAAATGTAACATGTTAGCATTGATTGCCTACACGATTTATAGCCCCCTGTTGCTATGCTAAAGAAGCTAAATATCTTGCCCCCCTCTCGTTGATCGAGGTCACAGGTGTCTTGCAAAAAGCACCTAGGTTTCCAGCAGTGGGTTTGTGGTTAATCATGTGTGAACTTGAGGCATGTGTGAATTTGAGATTTGACATTTTCCATTTCTTTGTTGTTCTACACATCTAAAAGCATCCTCCTTTATGTCCTGCCTCACCACAGAGACTCAACTTCTACAGTATGACTCTGGAGGTTCAACAACTTTTGAGACATAATATTTTCGGCAATATTTTGTTGAGAGAAATAAAACTTGGCCATCTTGTACAACTTTTTGTGCTCTATAAAACAAAATACGATCTCATGATCAGATCAGGTCAGATCTCATGAAATTATCTCCATCTAGATAATTTTGAGCAAAGTTGGCCGAAAATATGGGGTCAAACAAATGACTATATCTCCGCAAGTATTGCATCAGCACAAGGAACACTTGACTGTGCATGTTCACACCAAATTTCATAGAAATTAGTATTGGTCGAGCAGCGACCTTAGCCCCCCCAGACGACTTGACATGCAATGTCAGTCATATAAATAACATATTAGACAACAGACTCGTATTATCATATTATTGTGGTTTATTGATCTCCCAAGTCAGATTTTTCCAAACGATCCAGCCAGAACTTTCAAGCAGAAATGTAGAAATCGGAGCTACGTTTCTCCTTGCGGGGGAAAAGCTCCCCTTATAGGAAGAATCCACCTTTCAGCCCCCGCGGGGGAGGCAGCCTCTGCGGCAGTCCGCTGACTACCTCAACTTCACTCCCCCTCTCGAACGCTCAAAGTGGAACGTTCTTTCCGCCTCGCCTCATTTGAATGGAGAAGGCGCCCCCGAAGGGAAATCCCGCTGGGACGTTCGGGGGCGGAGCCAATCTTCTCCCTTCTGGCCAATCGGCACCGGAGGGAAAGGCAGCCCAAGAGCTAATTGCCGAGGGGCGTGGCTGCCTGGAGGAGGGGGAGGCCCAAAGCCCCGCCCCCGCAGCTGCTCTCTTCTTCGCTGCTCTTCCGAATCCTTCCCAGATCTTAAAAGATCCCTTGAAGATCGGCGCTGGGTCCCTCGGAGGAAGCTTCTAGGCTCTCGCTTCGGCCAGGTAAGGCTTCATCCCCGCCTTTGCTTGAGGAGGCTCAGCATCCGCCTGTTGCCTGCAGGGAGGGCACCCTCCCTTCCCTCGAGGGGTGCAAAGGGGGAGGATCCCACTCTCCCGGCAGAGGCTCCCCGTGGAGATTCGGGAAGGAGCTTTGGGGAAGTTGCTCCCAGAAGGTCTCTTTATGGTCCGTCCCATCCACAGGTGCTTCTTTTCCAAAACGCAACTGGACTTTCTGGGTTTTTCCCTCCCCCCCCCCCTCTTTGAAAACGTTTCTCTTCTCATCTGTCAGAAGAATTGTTTGGAGTTCCAATTCGAGCCAAGGTTGCCCAAGAATAAATGAAAATGAGATCAGGACAGCTGGGAGTCAAGAAGAAACATTTATTCCTAGAAACAAAATGAGTTTGCCTTTAGGGAGAGGCTGCAGAGAAATGGGGTACAGGAGTGTTGCAGAAAATGAAGGGACTCAGACTTCGGGATCAAGAGTAGTAGTTTTATTTGGCACAAAGGTTCAGAGCAAGGCAGGCAGGACAGTCACATGTACATCTGAACGAGGTTTTCTTATACGTTCCTCAAAAACAGCTAAACACGGAAATGTACTATGTCTGCGCTAATTGGTTAAACAGTCTATAGATCAGTGTTTCTCAACCTTGTCGGCTTTAAATCCTGTGGACTTCAGCTGGCTGGGGGATTATGGGAGTTGAAGTCCACAAGACTTAAAGTCGACAAGGTTGAGAAACACTGATCTATGGGCTACTGTTCCTATGCAAGAAGCAGATAAACATCTTGTTTCCCCCTTTGTATTTCGAGGTTACAGTCAACTTCCACAAAAGTGCCTACGTTTCCTTTTAAGTATTTGCGGTTTACTGAACTTACAGCAGGTGTGAGGTTGTGGTTTGACATTTAGTCTTCCTGTTTGTCTAAAATACTTAAAAATTATTTCTTCTCTATATATCATGTCTTGTCTCACTTTTATATCCTTGTCTCACTTTATGTCCTGCCTTAGAAGGGGAGCTTGTCGGGGAGGGGGGCTGTCTACTGCTGATTCTAGGGTGGTGTCTGTGTGTTTGTGTGTGTTACGTTTCTTGCAAGCAGGCAAAGGTTCTTTTTCAAGAGGCAACTGCACTTCCTGTTTTTTTCTTTGAAGATGTTCCGCTCCTCATCCCAGAAGCTTCTTCAGCTCTCAGCTAAAGCTTCTTGGTTGAGAAGCGAAAGGACTTCAAAGGAAAAAAACACATACAAGCAAGCCCAGTTGCCTCTTGGAAAAAGCCCCTTTGGGACAACCAGGACCTGGATGACGGAGAATCTCCAGGGACATTTGTCAACATAAAGCAGGGTAAAATGTGAATTAAAATATAAAAGTGAGACGTGGCAGAAAGAAGAGATAAAGACCTGCTTTTAAGACGTGTACAAAAGCAGGAAATGTCAAAAGCCCCAAACCACAAAGTTCAGCTAAAGTTCTTACAAAGCCACGTAGCCATTATGAGACTAGAGATCCATACCTGTGGCCCAGACAAAAGGGGAAGCAAGACAGTATCTGCTTATAAGGCTTCTTTCCTCAAGGTAACCAATAATAAACGGGTTAAGTGTTTCCGTGTTGCGCTGCTTTTGAGAACGTATAAGAATGCGTGCTTCCATGAGAAGGGTTGTTCAGAAGTTCCATGCTTGCCTTTGACTGGCTTTTCTGAACCTGGCTGCCAAATAAACTTCTCCTTGATCCTGAGACGTCTAAGCCCTGTTATTTTCTGCAACAAGCATGCAGTTCCTCTGGGAGGCCTAATTTAATTAACTCTGTGTTTGCAGGCCTTATCTTTTGATATGTAGATTAGGTTTGGGTACCTTATTTGGGGTATTGAAACCGGGAGAAAGATGCTGGAAATAAAATGGAGGTTGGCTGCAGGAAAGAAGGCCTCTGCTTATCTGGTTTTCCAGAAACATCCGTGAAAACAGTGTGTTTCCGGGGTGGCTGAGAAAATGGGGTTGAGAGAGATGGGCCTTTATACATTCTTTGGGGTCTCCATTGGAGGTTGATTGAGATGCCTGTTTCTGTGCAAGAACATGTCCTTTAATATTCGAATGGCTGTTGCCAGGTGCCTGTGGGGGTCATGTAGGGGTCATGGCTGCCTTTTCAGGCAAAAGGGGAAATGCAAATCCTAGGTGTTTATCTGAGCTAATAAGGCAGGACGTAAAGTGAGATATGGACGTAAAGTGAGATGGTTCAGGGTCAGACTAGATGATCTTTAGTCGTTTTTATCTTTGCGCTTTGTAAGGTACAAAAAAGATCCCCCCAGAGCTCATGTAAGGGATCTCCTACCTATTTTGGGAGATGAATATATGTCCTCACTTCTTTTTCTTTTGTCCTCAGTGCGGCCAGGAAAAACGTGCAGTCAATGCTTTGCTTGCAAATAGTCTCTGGTTACAAGGAACCGCAAGTGAGCCATTATGGAAACTATGCAAGGAGGGAAATGCTTCAACCGAAGGAATCAGGAGAGACTCTCCGAATGCTCCAATTGTGGAAAATCCTTTGCTTACCGGTCCCTCCTTTTGATCCACAGGAAGCTGCACACGGGAAATGGATCCCACCTGTGTTTCCTTTGTGGGAAATCCTTTCCTGGAGTGTGGAGCTTTGCCAAACATCTCCGCAGCCACCCTGGACTGAAGCCTTACAAATGCGGAGAGTGCGGGGAGCATTTTGCTAAAGGCTCGGACCTTGGAGCCCATCAGCGAATCCACCAGGGAAAGAGATCTCGGGAATGCCTGAAGTGGTGGAAAAGAACGTGCTTTTCTCAGAGGTCAGAGCTGCTTCAACATCAGGAAATCTACACAGGAGAGAAACGTTACAAGTGCGGCCAATGCGAGAAGGCCTTCGCTCAGAAGTCACAGCTTTGGCTCCACGAGGAAGTTCACAAAGAAACCAAGTCTTATCATGCGTGCGGGGGGGAAAATGCCCAGCGATTGACTCTTCGGAGTCGCAGGAAAAGAAACCGAAGGGAGAAAAATGAAGAGTGTCCAGAATGCGGGAAATGTTTTTCCAGCCAGGCCAACCTGATACGACATCGGACAATTCACACTGGCGACAGACCCTATAAATGCTCCGATTGTGAGAAACAATTTTTGTATTTTTCAGCACTTTGCAGACACCAGAAACGGCACCAAGGAAAGAAATGCCTTAAATGTGAGGTGTGTGGGAAAAGCTTTGCCTCCAACTCCTATCTTCGTGCGCACCAGGATGCCCACACGGGGGGGAAACTGTACAAGTGTGCGGAGTGTGGGAAATGCTTCGCTGTAAAGGAAAATCTGTGGCAACACCAGATGATTCATTCCCGGGAGAAGCCCTTTCAATGCATCGAGTGTGGGATGTTCTTTCATACCAAAGGAGGCCTCAAACGTCACGGGCAAGTTCACAATGGAGGAAAAGATCACAAATGTTTAGACTGTGGGGCAACCTTTGCTTATTCGTCGACCCTTAGAAAACACAACCGCATAAAGCACGTAGGAGTGACCCCCCTGAAATGCTTGGAGTGCGGTAAGTGTTTTTCCAGGAATGACAGCCTTTTGAGGCATCAGAGAATCCACACCAACGAAAGGCCTTTTAAATGCCTGGAGTGTGGGAAATCTTTCACTGACAAACAATATCTGAAACTCCACGAGAGGCTTCACACAGGGGAGAAAGCTCACACCTGCAGGGAATGTGGGAACCAGTTTGTTCGTATCTCTGACCTTCGGACCCACGAGGAGATTCACATGGGCATAAAATCTCATAAGTGTGCTGAGTGCGGAAAAAGCTTCGGTTGGCATTCATCTCTTCGGAGGCATAAGAAGATTCACAAAAGGCTGGCAGATGAAGCCAAAAGGAAAAAAGAAAACACTTGAGGGGAAAAAATGCAACTAGAACTATCCCCCTGCGGGATTTGCCTTCCCGCAAAGAGTGGGCTAATCATAATGAAGACAACACACAAGGTTCCTTGATGCATGAGTGGCACAGAACGTGATCTGAAGCCCTCTTTTATTAAGAGCGTATAAGGAAATAAAAGCATTCTAATATATTATTGGTTACATATGGTTACAATGAAGCATTTCTACCTTATATGGTTATTTTTAGCTATACCTGCTTAAGCGCTTTTACCACGTGTTTCCTATGCTGCTAGTAACTTCCTCAGTTTGAAAGCCCCTGTTAAGATGGTTTCGATATTGCTTTGCCTTTGCAAGCACAGCTTTCTAAATTGGGCCCTCCCAGTGGGCATCCATCTCAACCCGCATTTACTACTCAATTTATTCCAGTCCCAAATTCCATATATGTGTTCAATCAGGAAAACTGATCTGCACATATACCATGGTGACCTTGTTCCCACATCCCCCCCCCCCATAATATGGCCTCTCATTTTACCTACCTCGGAAGGATGGAAGGCTGTGTCAACCTTGAGCCTGGTGAGATTTGAACTCCTGGAGTGAGCAATGAGTTAACCTGCTATACTGCATTCTAACCATTGTGCTGTAAGCCATGGTATCTTTAAGAATGAGACCAAAAATAGGACCATTGAGTATTACTATGATAGATACAAATTGTATGCAATTTCAAAAGAATTATGTTAATCCTGGAATAAAAACAAAGATATTAAAAAAGTTTTTGCGCTCTGCAGACCTCCCAAAAACGGCCAGTTTTTCGTCAAAAAAAAAAGCAAGCATAGCCTTTAGAAAGCTTGTAGAGTGCTCCTGTGGGCGGAGGGGGGGGGCAAAAATGAGCAAAAAAACCGGCCCATTTTTCACTTATTTTTGCCCTCCCCAGCTCCTAGGAGCACTCTGGAAGTCTCCTAAAGGCTATGAATGGACATTTTCCAAAGAGGGCAAGGTTTCGGGAAGCCAAAAATCCTACAGTATATTCAGCGTATAAGACGTATCCAGATTTTCACCCTCTTTTTTTGAGGGAAAAAGGTGCGTTTTATACTCCCAAACATACGGTATATATAAGAAAAGGATTGGTATCCCAAAGTGAGAAGATCCTTAGAAAAGTGGGAAAGCACTTTATATACAACTGAAATATTGGATTTGGAATGTGTACTCTCATTTGGATAACCTAATTTGAGTGATAAAGCATCTAGTGAGCATGTTCAGTAACTTTACCCCTACTCTGACAGTTCATATTATCCCACAACAATCTTCGCATGCTCTTGTTAACTAATTGAATATTCAAGAATAGAATTTCTCATGAGTTTTCAAGTAATTTATAGATTGACTTTCTGGGCAGTTCTGGTCTCTGGCCAATTTCTTACTTGCCTACTTCAAATAAATAGAAACACTAATCAAAGTCTCTGCTGGTGACTGAAAGCAGTTGTTTAAAGAGGCCCTCTCCCTTGCTCCATCATCTATACCCGGGGTCTCCAACGCTGGCAATTTTAAGCCTGGTGGACTTCAACTCCCATAATTCCTGGGCCAGCCATGCTCTCTCAGGAATTCTGGGAGTTGAGGTCTACAACTCATAAAAGGGTCCCAATTCCCCACCTCTAATCTATACACTAACAAACTCACACTAACAGTGGTCAACAGCGCAATAACCGGACACAACCAGACACAGTGAAGCCAAACGCTCCCACCCACAATCACCCATGTCCTTCTCAACTAGGCTGGCAGGCAGTAGCCAGAGGGACGAAGCTGGATCCAAAGAAGATACCTGAATGGGGCGGGCTTCAAGACCCCCAAAGTCCTTGCTTTGATCTGTTGATTGACAAGACTGGCAGCTGCTCCTCCCTGGTTGATTTACAAGTCTGGTAGCTGTTGATGGGATTTGGGGGAAGGAGGAGTTTTCCATATGCTGGGGCTCAATTTCTTTTATCTGATTCAGGTGACCTTCCCTCCCCCACCCTTTGCTTTCTTAACAACTGGATTTCCTCTTAATCTCTCTCTCTCTTCTTATTTCCTGATAGATTTGCATCCTTTTCGAGGGTCCTTGAAGCACTTGGAGGTTTATCTGTGTCCTCCGGGTCCCCTGAGCAATGCTAATGGTTCCTGTAGTCTGCAATTTCCCCCCCTGGAAATCCATTTCTACTCCCACACCATTCCAATGATGTTCATTCCAAATCGGATAGCTAAACGTCTGTAGAGATTCTCTGTCCTCCGGGTCATGGTTGTCCCGAAGGTGCTTTTTCAGGAGGCAACTGGACTTTCTTGGGTTTTTTCTTTTTCTTTTGAAGACGTTTCGCTTTTCCTCCAAGAAGCTTCTTCAATGCAAATGACCGGCTGTCTGCAAGGAATATAAACCCTTCCATTCCCCACAGAAATGAAGAGGCTTCTTGGATGAGAAGCAAAACATCTTCAAAAGAAAAAAAAACAAGAAAGTCCAGTTGCCTCCTGAAAAAGCACCTTTGGGACATTTAAGCTAAAGCCATTTCCATGATCATCAGATGGCTGGAGGTCATCTAAATCCTCCCATGTGTCCTCCAGGTACCTTACCTGTTTTTCCCAGCAGCCCTTGGGCTCCTCCTGATCCCACAGGTAGTCCTTTGCCAAAAGAGCTGCTGGGGTAGAAATCTCCAGTCCCGCCCCCTCGACCCAGCTGTCAAGCCTGCAGCCATCTTTTCTTGTGGATCTTAGGCCTGCCACACTTTCTATTATTCTACTCTGCATTTCCTATTGTGGGAAAAAGGGAGGGGGGGATCGTACAGAGTTAGATGATATGTAGCCATAACAAAATTCCTTCTAGAAAGCCAAGGTCATCCTTTATCTCTGCACCTCTGCACCTGACCGGAACTGGATGGGTGGAAGCTGCCAGCATGGCAGCGGGAGATTGGATCATGTGATGGACTTGCGCGGGGGGGGGGCAGGATCTTGAACTTCAACTGGGTGGGAAACCCGGGAAGCCTTCAGATTCGGGTTTCCACAGATGTGCCAACATGTCTGTCTTAATAAATTGGAACTTTGAGCAATACTTTGCCTTGGACTCTGATTTACTTTTGGATGCTATTTGGAACCCTGACACCAGCTCTGCCCCCGTTTTGAAAAAGGCAGCATTCTGAGTTAACCAAAGTGTAGCGGCGGATTGGGGCCTACACCTCAATGCACGCCAAAGACTGGACGTGAGACCATGAAGGTGCAAGAGAAGACAGGTTTATAGATGCATCTGAGTTCAGCGTCTTCACACACCAAAGTCTGAACTGTCCTGTCTTTGTTCAGGACAGAAGTTTTATATCCTCCTAGAGCGGGGGCGTTCACACAGATATTTTGCGGGTTAGCCTTCCGGCAAAGAGTGGGCTACTCATAATGAAGACAACACACATGCATTTCCTCGAGGTGAGAGTCAGCCAGGAGCGTGATCTGACCCCCTCTTTTATTGACAGCGTATAAGGAAATAAAAGCATTCTAATATATCATTGGTTACATATAAAATTCTTGCCTAATATGGTTTTATTTAGCTTTACCTGCTTAAGCGGTGTTTTCATATATGAGTATCTTAACGGCTTTAACCACGTGTTTCCTATGCTGCTAGTAACTTCCTCAATCTGGAAAGTCCCTGTTAAGATGTATGCATTGCTATTGTCTTTGCAAGCACAGCTTTCTAAATTGGGCTCTCCTAGTGGGCATCCATCTCAACCCGCATTCACTACTCAATTTATTTCAGTCCCAAATTCCATATATGTGTTCTAATCAGGAAAACTGATCTGCACATATACCATGGCGACCTTGTTCCCACAATATTTGTTCATCAGTAAAAGAGGAGTATCCATTGCATATTTGTTCGTAGTCAAAACACACATTTTACAGAAAATACAAAAAGTTGCATTTTGTAAGGTTACCGTAAAGTTTACAGGAAAGGGAGTGAAAAAGAGATATATCAGCAGCCAGACATACCATTAATATGTTTTTTCCGGCGGAATGTATCTTACACAGACATTGGTTTCCTGTGTCCTTCCATAGAAGCTGATTGCAACATACTCCAGTAAAATTTGTAATAAGCCTGAAGTAAGAGATATCATTAGTCAATTAATATGCTGACTACAATTAATATGCCGACTTGCCTATCTGATTAGTCTTCAAGGGAAAGCAAGGGCCTATTGTACCTACAGGTTGATTGGCTAATATAGGTGCTGTCTCTTCCTGCTGCCTCATTCCCCCGTTGAAACTTCAACCTGATTTAAAATATCTGGTGGAGTTTCATATTCAGACTGTTCCACATTGAGCAAAGAGACATATTCACCGGCCTCCTCGCATAATGCCATGGCTTTGGCTGTTGCCCTTTCTTCGCCGAGGAGGGACAAAGTGTTGCTGATTGCTTTTACAAATATGTTGAGAACGCAAGGGAGGATTACGCATCCCGCAGCGATGAGGCCAATGAGCGCTATAATGGCCTGCCGGCCGGGAAGCTTAGAGAACCAGGATCCAAAAGTGGAGGCGAGATCCAATCCCTTCCAATCCTGTCCCTCAAAGCGAGTCAACTGCCTCATTTCTGTTGTGAGTTGTTTAATGACGGTTCCTGTTTCATCAAGCTGGAGACAACAATTGGAGAGATTAAATTTTCCACACAGCCCACCCTCTTTTGCCAAGAGATAGTCCAAGGCCAATCTATTTTGATAGACGGCAGTTCGTAATTTGTCCGTGGCAGTAGACAGAATGTTTAGAGATTTGTCAATCCGTTCCCCAGCTAAATCTAAGACGGCCGAGGACGGATCCTGGGGGTACTGCACCCCAGTCTATATGCTCAATCGGATCATTCGGCTTCAAGCCGTCTTAGATTTAGATCAGGGGTGTCCAAACTTGGCAACTTTAAGACTTGTGGACTTCAACTCCCAGAATTCCCCAGCCAGCTGGCTGGGGAATTCTGGGAGTTGAAGTCCACAAGTCTTAAAGTTGCCAAGTTTGGACACCCCTATGTAAGATGGAATCCGCCGAAAAAGCATATTAATAGAAGATTAAGAGTGAGTCTGTTTCCTGCCTAAAAACATGTTTCTCCGTTTCTCATCCAGGGAAATAAAATATTCTGCCTTTTTAATATTTCTTAAGAATATTTCATTTTTCTAAGAGAAGGGTGGGTGCTAACTTCCTACAGTGCTGCAGGCTCCTTCTGCTGACTGCCAGTTGCCTGCAGTTTGAATCTCACCGGGCTCAAGGTTGACTCAGCCTTCCGTTCTTCCGAGGTGGGTAAAATGAGGACCCAGATTATTGGGGGGCAATAGGCCAACTCTGTAAAACCGCTTAGAGCGGGCTGTAAACCACTGTAAAGCGCTATATAAGTCTAAGTGCTATTTCTATAAATTGAGGACTATCTGCATTGAGCCTCTTCCGAGCAGGCAAATCAAGACAGATTCTTCCAAACGATCCAGCCAGAACTTTCAAGCAGAAATGTAGAAATAGGAGCTACATTTCTCCTTGGGGGGGGGGGGGGGAAGCTTCCCTTATAGGAAGAATCCACTTTTCAGCTCCCGCGGGAGAGGCAGCCTCTGCGGCAGTCCGCTGACTACCTCAATTCCCCCCCTCTCGAACGCTCAAAGTGGAACGTTCCTTCCGCCTCGCCTCATTTGCATGGAGAAGGCGCCCCCGAAGGGAAATCCCGCTGGGACGTTCGGGGGCGGAGCCAATCTTCTACCTTCTGGCCAATCGTCACGGGAGGGAAAGGCAGCCCAAGAGCTAATTGCCGAGGGGCGTGGCTGCCTGGAGGAGGGGAGGCCCGCCCCCGCAGCTGCTCTCTTCTTCGCTGCTCTTCCGCCTGGTCCCCCGAATCCTTCCCAGATCTTAAACGGTCCCTTGACGATCGGTGCTGGATCCCTCGGAGGAGGCTTCTAGGTTCTCGCTTCTGCCAGGTAAGGCTTCATCCCCGCCTCTGCTTGAGGAGGCTCAGCATCCGCCTGTTGCCTGCAGGGTGCAGCACCCTCCCTTCCCTCGAGGGGTGCAAAGGAAGAGGATCCCCCTATTCCGGCCGTGGCTCCCCGTGGAGATCCGGGAACGAGCTTTGGGGAAGTTGCTCCCAGAAGGTCTCTTTATGGTCCGTCCCATAAACAGGTGCTTCTTTTCCAAAATGCAACTGGACTTTCTGGGTGCCCCCCCCCCCCTTTGAAAATGTTTCTCTTCTCATCTGTCAGAAGAATTGTATGGAGTTCCAATTCGAGCCAAGGTTGCCCAAGAGGAAATGAAAATGAGATCCAGACAGCTGGGAGTCAAGAAGATACATTTATTCCTAGAAACAAAATGAGTTTGCTTTTAGGGACAGGCTGCAGAGAAATGGGGTACAGGAGTGTTGCAGAAAATGAAGGGACTCAGACTTCGGGATCAAGAGTAGTAGTTTTATTTGGCACCAAAGGTTCAGAGCAAGACAGGCAGGACAGCCACATGTACATCTGAACGAGGTTTTCTTATACGTTCCTCAAAAACAGCTAAACACGGAAATGTACTATGTCTGCGCTAATTGGTTAAACAGTCTATAGATCAGTGTTTCTCAACCTTGTCGACTTTAAGTCCTGGCTGGGGGATTATGGGAGTTGAAGTCCACAAGACTTAAAGTCGACAAGGTTGAGAAACACTGATCTATAGGCTACTGTTCCTATGCAAGAAGCAGATAAACATCTTGTTTCCCCCTTTGTAATTCGAGGTTACAGTCAACTTCCACAAAAGTGCCTACGTTTCCTTTTAAGTATTTGCGGTTTACGGAACTTACAGCAGTGTGAGGTTGTGGTTTGACATGTAATCTTCCTGTTTGTCTAAAAGACTTAAAAAATACTTCTTCTCTATATTTCATGTCTTGTCTCACTTTTATGTCCTTGTCTCACTTTATGTCCTGCCTTATCAGCAGATTTTTAGAAGGGGAGCTTGTCCGGGGTGTGTCTACTGCTGATTCTAGGGTGATGTGTATCTGTGTGTGTGTGTAAGGTACGTTTCTTCTTGCAAACATGCAAAGGTTCTTCTTCAAGAGGCAACTGCACTTCCTGTTTTTTTCTTTCGAAGATGTTCTACTCCTCATCCAAGAAGCTTCTTTAGCTCTCAACTAAAGCTTCTTGGATGGGAAGTGAAAGGATTTCAAAGGAAAAAAAACCACAGAGAAGCAAGCCCAATTGCCTCTTGAAAAAATCCCCTTTGGGACAACTAGGACCTGGATGATGGAGAATCTCCAGGGACATTTGTCAACATGCAGTTCCTCTGGGAGGCCTAATTTAATTAACTCTGTGTTTGCAGGCCTTATCTTTTGATATGTAGATTAGGTTTGGGTAATTTATTGAAGCCAGGAGAAAGATGCTGGAAATGAAATGGAGGCTGGCTGCAGGAAAGACGGCCTCTGCTTATCTGGTTTTCCAGAAACTTCCCTGAAAACAGTGTGTTTCCGGGGTGGCTGACAAAATGGGGTTGAGAGAGATGGGCCTTTATACATTCTTTGGGGTCTCCATTGGATCTGACAAGGCAATGTCTCACGTGCCTCAACAAATGGCTCTGTGTGCCACCTGGAAGAAATGATAAATCTTTAGACAAGTCACAATCCCCTCCGGCCCTTATTTTACAGGTTATGACCACAACTAAGCCCAAAGTTTATGTTGCTAAGGGAAACGTTTAAATGAGTTTTGCCCCATTTTACGACCTTTCTTGCCATCATTGTTAAGTGAATCACCGCAGTTGAATAAGTTAGGAACATGGTTGTTAAGTGAACATGGCTTCCCCCTTGCTGGTCAGGAGGTCGCAAAAGGAGATCACATCACTCCGGCACATTGCGACCGTCATAAATATGAACCAGTTGCCCAGCATCTGGATTTTGATCACACAACTATGGGGTTGCTGCAATCATTGTGTGAAAAACGTGCAGTGACTCACTTTTGTCAGTGCTGTTGTAACTTTGAACAGTCACTAAACGAATTGTTATAAGTCGAGGACTACCTGTATTCTCACATTCACACATGGAAAGACTCTGAAGAGAGTCTTGCCAAGGGGCATCTCACTCTTGGACCACTGCTATGCGTGGGGCTCCCTTTGGAGAACAAGTCGAAAGCTATAGTGGGTGTAGCATGTCTTCCAAACAGGAAGAAGAAAAAGCCAAAAAGGTCCATTTTTCATTCTTTGAAGGAACCCGGGACAGGTAGTCCTCGATGTACGACCACAATTGAGCCCAACATTTCTGTTGCTAAGTGAGACATCTGGTTCGGTTGAGCCTTGCTGGGTGATGTAAACTTCCCAGGTGCCATGTGGTGAGATGGATGTGAGGCAGGGGAGAAAGGTACTAGAAAAGATAGGGACATAATAAAGAACCACACTCTATAACAGCGATGGCAAACCTTTTTTGGCTCGCGTGCCATAAGTGGGGGGAGCGCAGGGGGGTTGCGTGCGGGCGTGCTGCACCCATAATGCAATGCGCGCACTACAGGCACGACCGCCCCCCCATTTTTGCATGCTTTTTCGCACTCCCCAGGCTCCAGAGGCTTTATAGGAGCATGGGGAGGGCGAAAACAGCCTCCCCTGCCCCCCCCCGGAAGCCCTCCGGAGGCTTCAGGGACCTTCAGGAGGCTTCCCTGAAGCCTCCAGAGCAGTCAAAACGACCCTCCGAGCAAACCGGAAGTTTTGCGTTCCTGAACTTCCGGTTTGCCCGTAGGGCCATTTTTTTGTGCTCCGGAGGCTTCAGGGAAGCTCATGAAGCCTCCGGAGGGCCTCCAGGGGGGGCAGGGGGGGCTCTTTTCGTCCTCCCCAGGCTCCTATAAAGCCTCTGGAGCCTGGGGAGGTGAAAAATGGCTTTAAAAAAGGATGAACTCAGCTGGCCAGCGCACGCATGCCGCTGGCCAGCTGAGAGAGCAGTGCCTTGCGTGCCCTGACAAATGGCTCCGCGTGCCACCTGTGGCACGCATGCCATAGGTTCGCCATCACTGCTCTATAAAATAGAGGCCAAGCTGCTGAGCAGGTGGAAATGTACTTCTTAAAAAGGAGAGCTTGCTTAAACCCTGCTGACGGGAGGGAGAATTTGTTTAATGTAACCTATAGCTGGATAACCTATGTTCGGAATAATTCCTCTAACTGACCAGAGGACTTGTGCAAAGGGATGTAGACCAATAGTAACAGATAGTAACAGTAACCCATGCTGGCTGGGGAATTCTGGGAGTTGAAGTCCACAAGTCTTAAAGTTCCCATGTTTGGACACCCCTGGTGTAAGATAAGACCCACCCATGTAACCCACCCACATATAGAAGTATAGCAAAGTCATCATTTATTGAATTTCCTCTTTTTAGTAACGCTTCTCCTTTCTTGTGTCTTGTACTGATAAAGCAGGTGGCATAGCCTAATGCCCAGGCAGTGCCGGGTTTGCGAAATATATAAAAGTAACACCCTGGGCGTAGCCCCGGGGTTCAGAATCTGTCATGTTAATGCTTTGAACCATTGCGCCAATAAACCTGAGTTCTCCAACCCTTCCTGGTCTTGAGTCCTGAATTGTTAACAAGATTAGCTGCAACAGATGGGGGGCTAATCCTACCTTTCTTGAATCTTAGGTGAGGGCATTTCCCTATGAATAGACCTAGCTATCTCACCGGGCTCAAGGTTGACTCAGCCTTCCGTCCTTCCGAGGTGGGTAAAATGAGGACCCAGATTATTGGGGGCAATAGGCTGTAAATCGCTTAGAGAGGGCGGTAAAGCACTGGAAGCTGTGTATAAGTCTAAGTGCTATTGCTATAAATCGAGGCCTATCTGCATTGAGCCTCTTCCGAGCAGGCAAACCAAGACAGATTTTTCCAAACGACCCAGCCAGAACTTTCAAGCAGAAATGTAGAAATAGGAGCTACATTTCTCCTTGCGGGGGGGGGGGGGGAAAGCTTCCCTTATAGGAAGAATCCACCTTTCAGCCCCCGCGGGGGAGGCAGCCTCTGCGGCAGTCCGCTGACTACAATTCCCCCCCCTCTCGAACGCTCAAAGTGGAACGTTCCTTCCGCCTCGCCTCATTTGCATGGAGAAGGCGCCCGCGAAGGGAAATCCCGCTGGGACGTTCGGGGGCGGAGCCAATCTTCTCCCTTCTGGCCAATCGTCACGGGAGGGAAAGGCAGCCCAAGAGCTAATTGCCAGGGGCGTGGCTGCCTGGAGGAGGGGAGGCCAAAGCCCCGCCCCCGCAGCTGCTCTCTTCTTCGCTGCTCTTCCGAATCCTTCCCAGATCTTAAAAGATCCCTTGAAGATCGGCGCTGGGTCCCTCGGAGGAAGCTTCTAGGCTCTCGCTTCGGCCAGGTAAGGCTTCATCCCCGCCTTTGCTTGAGGAGGCTCAGCATCCGCTTGTTGCCTGCAGGGAGGGCACCCTCCCTTCCCTCGAGGGGTGCAAAGGGGGAGGAGGATCCCCCTCTCCCAGCCGAGGCTCCCCGTGGAGATCCGGGAAGGAGCTTTGGGGAAGTTGCTCCCAGAAGGTCTCTTTATGGTCCGTCCAGTTCGAGCCAAGGTTGCCCAAGAAGAAATGAAAATGAGATCCAGACAGCTGGGAGGAAAGAAGAAATATTTATTCCTAAAAACAAAATGAGTTTGCCTTTAGGGAGAGGCTGCAGAGAAATGGGGTACAGTAGCAGATTTTTAGGAGGGGAGCTTGTCCGGGATGTGTCTACTGCTGATTCTAGAGTGATGTGTATCTGTGTGTGTGTAAGGTACGTTTCTTCTTGCAAACGTGCAAAGGTTCTTTTTCAAGAGGCAACTGCACTTCCTGTTTTTTTCTTTCGAAGATGTTCCACTCCTCATCCAAGAAGCTTCTTTAGCTCTCAACTAAAGCTTCTTGGATGGGAAGTGAAAGGATTTCAAAGAAAAAAAAACCACAGAGAAGCAAGCCCAATTGCCTCTTGAAAAAATCCCCTTTGGGACAACTAGGACCTGGATGATGGAGAATCTCCAGGGACATTTGTCAACATGCAGTTCCTCTGGGAGGCCTAATTTAATTAACTCTGTGTTTGCAGGCCTTATCTTTTGATATGTAGATTAGGTTTGGGTGCCGTATTTGAGGTATTGAGGCTGGGAGAAAGATGCTGGAAATGAAATGGAGGCTGGCTGCAGGAAAGAAGGCCTCTGCTTATCTGGTTTTCCAGAAACATCCGTAAAAACAAGTGTGTTTCCGGGATGGCTGACAAAATGGGGTTGAGAGAGATGGGTGTTTATTCATTCTTTGGGGTCTCCATTGGAGGTTGATTGAGATGCCTGGTCCTGTGCAAGAACATGTCCTTTAATATTCAAATGGCCAAGGTGCCTGTGGGGGTCATGGCTGCCTTTACAGGCAAAAGGGGAAATGCAAATCCTAGGTGTTTATCCGAGCTAATCTTGTCAGCTCTGTCTCACCTAATTGTGTTGCTTATCCTTTAGCTGATGAATAGATTGCCCCAGTCTTTCTGAATGGATACCAAATCTCCATTCCTAAAAACCAGCATGTTCAAACTTCTGCTTGAGGCTGTTTTGCTATGGCAGGAAGAGTGGAGGTGCTTTCTGCCTTGGTTAAGATTTTTCTCTATTTCTCCTTTGGGGGAAAATACTGTATACTTCCTCATTTAATATTAGGAATAATTAATATTTTAATGGGAGGAGGCTTCCTATAAAGCCATTCTAGGAGGAGCCCAATTAAAATATTGTTTTATTTGAGGGGGGGAAACTTGTTCTCCGAGCTTGTGGGTTGGTTTCCGAATGTTTTGTTACCAGGCTTCAGTGGAGTTTAGAGGATGTCAGGGTTGGTCGTCTTCTGTTTAGAAGGGCTTGTAATTATATATTTTTATTTTTAATATTTAATATTTTTTATTTATTTTAATAATGACATTGAATTAACGTTAGAGTGTGCACAGCGTGACTACTATTTTGAGACAACCCAGGAGCAAATTACAGTACACAGAGGTTCTGCATTTATGTATGTATGTATGTATGTATGTATGTATGTGCATGCATACATACCCATACTAGGCAAAACCAGGCAATCAATCAATCTTCAACTATAACACGGAAGGAGAGAGAAAGAGGGGGGGGGCTCCCTCTCAGGGCCTCCCTTATATAGGCAGCCTCTTAAAGTGATAACGCTGCTGCCTCATTCTCATTGCATCATCTCAATTTACAGCCCTATTACAGCAACTGGTCAATTATTATATCATAATTACCGTTACAGTTAAATTGTCCTGCAGTGAGTTGTCTTGGGGTCATTTGGCCATGGCTCGTTGCCCCAGTGAATTGACTATGGTGTGTTGGCTGCGGCAAGTTGTCAAATTCAGTCCACGTATACGGAGCCACCTGACATATGCAAGTCTAGGGGGTATTTGTGTCTCCTTGCAGTGGGTCTCTCATCTGCATAAACCCCCTGCCCCCAACCGAGAGAAAGGAAAAGGCAGAGATCATCCCTGTTCAGTTAGGCAAATGGGGGGGACGGGGACGGGGGACTAACAGGGATTTTGTCGGCCATCCCTCCCGTCTTGCTAAGAAGAGGAAAGGGGGATCTCGGGTCAGCTCCACAGGGAGGATCCCAGCCTTGCTTTGATTCGGCTGAGGGGAAATTGAAGCTCTGGGATCCCCCCGGAGCTCATGTAAGGGGTCTCCTACCTATTTTGGGAGCTGATGGAGAGCAAATATATGTCCTCACTTCTTTTTCTTTTGTCCTCAGGTGCGGCCAGGAAAAACCTGCAGTCAATGCTTTGCTTGCAAATAGTCTCTGGTTACAAGGAACCGCAAGTGAGCCATTATGGAAACTATGCAAGGAGGGAAATGCTTCAACCGAAGGGATCAGGAGAGACTCTCTGAATGCTCTGAGTGTGGGAAATCCTTTGCTTACCGGTCCCTCCTTTTGATCCACCGGAAGCTGCACACAGGGAATGAATCTCAACTGTGTTTCCTTTGTGGGAAATCCTTTCCTGGAGTGTGGAGCTTTGCCAAACATCTCCGCAGCCACCCTGGACTGAAGCCTTACAAATGCGGAGAGTGCGGGGAGCGTTTTGCTAAAGGCTCGGACCTTGGAGCCCATCAGCGAATCCACCAGGGAAAGAGACCTCGGGAATGCCTGAAGTGGTGGAAAAGAACGTGCTTTTCTCAGAGGTCAGAGCTGCTTCAACATCAGGAAATCTACACAGGAGAGAAACGTTACAAGTGCGGCCAATGCGAGAAGGCCTTCGCTCAGAAGTCACAGCTTTGGCTCCACGAGGAAGTTCACAAAGAAACCAAGTCTTATCATGCGGGCGGGGGGGAAAATGCCCAGCGATCGACTCTTCGGAGTCGCAGGAAAAGAAACCGAAGGGAGAAAAATGAAGAGTGTCCAGAATGCGGGAAATGTTTTTCCAGCCAGGCCAACCTGATACAACATCGGACAACTCACACTGGCGACAGACCCTATAAATGCTCCGATTGTGAGAAACGATTTTTTTATTTTTCAGCACTTTGCAGACACCAGAAACAGCACCAAGGAAAGAAATCCTTTAAATGTGAGGTGTGTGGGAAAAGCTTTGCCTCCAACTCCTATCTTCGTGCGCACCAGGATGCCCACACGGGGGGGAAACTGTACAAGTGTGCGGAGTGTGGGAAATGCTTCACTGTAAAGGGAAGCCTGTGGCAACACCAGATGATTCATTCCCAGGAGAAGCCCTTTCAATGCATCGAGTGTGGGATGTTCTTTCATACTAAAGGAGGCCTCAAACGTCACACGAAAATTCACAAAGGAGAAAAAGATTACAAATGTTTAGACTGTGGGGCAACCTTTGCTTATTCGTCGTCCCTAAGAAATCACTGCAACATTATTCATATCGGAGAGACCCCCCATAAGTGCCCTGAGTGCGGCAAATGCTTTTGCAGAAAAGCAAATCTTTTGAGGCATCAGCAAATTCATACCGGACAAAAACCTCATCAGTGTCAGGAATGTGGGAAATCTTTTACTCACAAAGAATATCTCCGGACCCATGAGAAATTTCACACGGGTGAGAAACCTTACAGGTGTCGGGAGTGCGGGAAGAGCTTTACACGCAGTTCAGACCTTCGGTTACATGAGAAGATTCACACAGGGAGAGGTTCTTATCAATGCCCCGAGTGTGGGAAAAGCTTCAGTTGGCGTTCATCTCTTCGGAGGCATAAGAAAACACATACGATTCGGGAAAAGTGCCCAGAGTGTGGGAAATGTTTCTCCCAGAAATCACATCTGTTGCGACATCAGAAAGTTCACCTTGGCGACGGTCCTTATGAATGCCCAAAATGCGCAAAACGATTTGTGAATTCTGCTGAACTTCAAAGACACCAGAAGGGGCACAGAGGAGAAAAGGTCCTATAAATGTGGGGCGTGTTGAGGCAGCCGGGAGAAAATGGCCAAAATATCACCATATCACCTGGGTATGTGAGCCCCCAGGCTCTAACTTCTTACTAACTTTTGAATATCAATATAGACTTAATATGGACTTTTATTATGTTGCAATAAACCTTACTGGAAGAGTGTGACAAGAGCTGTAAAGAAGGGGCCCTGGAAGCCAAGCATGGGGGTAAGGCAGGAAGGGGAGCAAACTATTTCTTAAAAAAATAATGCCAAGAATTCTGTTATTTTCTGATTCTGTAAAGGTCTTCTGAAACTGCCGATAGCCTAAGACATTATAGGAACTTCTCTTTTTGTATTTGTCCTATGTACTTCTCTATTTGTAACATTCCAAAATGAACTTCTCCTTTTCGAAATGTCATGTTTGTCTCGTGTATGGAAACGCCTTGAGAATGCTCAGTGTGTGGAACACGGCATAAAAGTAGCATCCTGGGCGGAAACAAGGCAGTTCAGATTTTGGTGTGTGAACAGGCTGAACTCGATGCATCAATAAACCTGTATCTCTTTTACCTTCGTGGTCTCATGTCCCATTCTTATAATTGATAACATGGAAAAGGCTACAAGCTGCTGCAACAGTGTGAGGAAAGTTTTTATCAACGTTCAGAACTTTGGGTACATCAGAGCCTCCACACAAGGAGGAAGCCGTATAAATGTGGGGAGGGTGAAAAATGTTTTGCTCAAAAAGGCGGAACTTGGGGACCATCAGAAAATTCACTCGGCGGAGAAGCCCTATCGGTGCATCGAGCGTGGAACAGTTTTCCGCCGTGAATCAGCCCTTAGAAGTCACATGAAAACTCACACGGCGGAAATACTGTATTTTTGGGACTATAAGACACACTTTTTTGTCTCCCAAAAGGAGGTGAGAATTTCTGTGCTTCTTACAGACCGAAGATTGCCGAAGCCCTGCCCACCCGCCAGCTATTTTTTGGGCTCCACACGCCTTATTTTCGGGCCTTTTTTGGCCTTTTTTCTGCCTGTTTTGGGTTTTTTTTTTCAGTTTGTTTTTGAGGCTTTTGGGGCCTGTTTTTTTTAAAAACCTCAAAAACAGGCTTAAAAAAGCCTAAAATATAGGCCAAAAAAAGCTCCCCAAACAGGCCAAAAAAACCTCAAAAAGGGGCCAGAAAACCTTGAAAATGGGTAGAAAAATGGCTGGAAAAGGAAAAGGTCTTTAGGGTTTAGGAGCCCCTAGACTCCCCTTTAGTTAAAGACAATCAAACCAGCATATTAATTGACCTTTGAATTCTCCTTCTTAATATCTGTTACAAATCTTACTGGAACATAAGTTGCAAAATGCCTCAGGAGGGAACAGCTGGTGTTTGTGTAAGATACGAAACTGCCGTTTAGCGTATTAACAGACCTTGGCATTAAAGGGTTGCTGATGCTAACTTTTTCACTTCTAATTTAATTTAATTTTATTAAATTTATAGACCACCCCCTCTCCCCAAAGGGACTCGGGGCGGTGTACAGACCTCAAATAAAACAATATACAAAACTTAAATATTTTTAAATACCCATAAAACAGATTAAGTGATAGGCTGTACAGTATAGTTAAAAATTAAAACAACCTAAAAATCTACCCCTAAAAATTTAAAATACAGGCTAGAGGGACACAAAAACTACAGTTAGGCCAGGCCAGCTAAGCTGAACAGGTGGGTCTTAAGTTTCTTATGGAAGGAGCGGAGATCGGTGGTTATTCTAATATCGGGGGGGGGGGAGGTCATTCCAGAGGGTCGGGCCCATCACAGAGAAGGCCCTACTCCTGGGCGTCACCCGCTGGCACTGCCTAGTGGACGGCACCCGGAGGAGTCCCACACCCCTGAGATAACCAGCTGGTGAGGGGCGTCGGTTTGCCTTGGTCATCAAAAGCAACAGATGCATTTCATATTTATGTCTTACAAATACATTATGGAAAGTTACAAAAGTTACAGAAAAAGGCTCCCCCTCATTTATGATCTAGTTTTGGAGGGGGAGCCGGACCTTGCAGGGATTACGGAGACCTGGTTGGGCCACGAGGGGGGCCTCCCCCTTGTGGAAATGTGCCCACCGGGGTACCATGCATTTCATCAGCCTCGGGCACTGGGTAGGGGTGGCGGGGTAGCGGTTATTGTAAAGGAAGGACTGGAGCCGAGAGAGTTCACTGTGCCACAGATATCCGGGTGTGAGTCTCTGTGCGTGAAGTGGGGCCCAGGGAAACAGTTGGGCTTGCTGATTGTATACTTGGCTCCTCGCTATGCATCAGCGGCCCTGCCAGAGCTCCTCGAGGTGATCGCCGAGATGGCGGTTGAGACCCCCAAGCTATTGATTATGGGGGATTTCAACCTGCCGTAGACAGGGGGATCATCCGAGGTGGCTCGGGAGTTATGGCTTCCATGACAGCCATGGACCTGACCCAAATAATTCAGGGCCCCACACACGAGGGAGGCCACACTCTGGACCTTATTTTTGTCTCTGACCAGTGGAGGAGTGATCTGGGAGTAGGGGAATTAGCTATTATATCCCTGTCATGGTCAGATCACTCACTTCTCTGGCTTGACTTCCTGGGTGCTACCCCCCATCGCGGGGAGGCAGAACCGGAATGTCCTAGATGGTTCCGTCCCAGGCGCCTGATGGAACCTGATAGGTTCCAGACGGAGCTTGGGCCACTTCCTGTAGTCCTGACCCGCTCCCGGATGGAGGACCTGGTGGCCGCATGGAACAGTGCGGCTGCCGGTGCCTTAGACCGGGTTGCGCCTTTGCGGCTTCTCCTGCGGCAGCGATCCACCCAGGCCCCTTGGTTTACCGAGGAGCTGAGGGTGATGAAGTGCCACAAGAGACTCGGTGCCAAAAAGGTTCTCCATCGCTGGCCTATTTTATACCTGTGATTTGTTTTTTCTGGCCTGAGTGTAAGCCCTTATTTTTTTCACCATTGAATTGCATCTTGTTGGACAGGATCTTTCAGTACCTTGAGCCTATTTTTAAAGTTATTGGTGAGGTAGGAGAAAAACTAGGCCTCAAACTTTGGTTCATTATAAGTGCAAACTTTGGTCAAGGAGGAATGTGCAGACAGCTGCAGTTTGAATCGCTGATGCAGGGCATTGATATTTTTATCTTTAAGCACAGACAGGCCTGACGGATGTTTCCTGTTTATCGGTCAGGGACAGGGGACAGTTCCTTAATTTTCTTGTAGATGTCTGTGGTTTATAAACTGCCTACTAACAGATTTTTATTCTTGTATTTTCTGTACTTTTCCACCCATCCTTTTACCATATTTGGAATATGTATGTATATGTAAGTGCTTACGTCACAATGACTATATAAGTTTGCTAAGGTGGACCTTTCAGGGTTCAGACTGTTGTTCCTAATTTTGGTGTTTGAACCTGTGCAATAAACTTTCTTGCATTGGAAAGAGCTGGTCTTTGAATCCTTGATTTCCACAACATTGGCTATTCCCCCAAGTATGGTGTCATCAGTAAATTAGAGAAGTTCCCCTTCTATCCCCTCATCTAAACTGTTTATAAAGAAACTGAAGAACCAAAGGCGTTTTTTTCAAAAGGCAATTGGACTTTGTTTTTCTTTGAAGACGTTTCACTTCTCATTCAAAGCAGCTTCTTCAGTTCAGTTGGACGTTCAGTTGGATGAGAAGCAAAACATCTTCAAGGATAAACAAAGTGCGGTTGCCTTTTGAAAAAAAAAACACCTTTGGGACAACCGTGACCCGGATGACTGAGAATCTCCATAGACTCTCAAATGTGCTTTTTCAAGAGGCAACTGGACTTTTCTAGTTTTCCTTTGAAGCCATCTCCCTTCTCATCCAAGAAGCTTCTTCAGCTCTGACTGGATGGTGGGGAATGGAAGGATTTATACTCCTTGCAGACAGCTGGGCATTTGCATCCTTTTAGAGTCATTGAGGCCACCTGCAGGTTTAACTGTATTGTTAGGGTCACCTGAGTAAAAATGTATACAGAAAGGATCCCTAGTTTGAAAGAGGGGTCAAAGAGGTCATTTACATATGTCAGAATTGAACAGCCCTTTCTCAACAAGTGTGTGTGTGCGGGGGGAGGAATAGGACATCCTCTATCTCAGGGGTGGCGAACACGCGGCTCGCGAGCCGCATGCGGCTCGCGGCCAAAATAAATGAGGCTCTTTGCCTCTTACCATTATTTAGTTTACTGTGGCTTGGATCGCGCGCTAAACCCAGAAGTACGGTCGACGAGACGCTTGCCTGCACTCCACCAGCTCTCCACCAGTACTTCCGGGTGTAGCTCAACAGCGCCCTCTGCTGCGCCCAAAAAAATAATGCTTCAAAGTCTAGCACAGTTGCTGCAGGATTCCGGTGAGGTTCTAATGATTGCTCAAATTAATAATAATGGTTGCATATTGAAGCTCTGGGTTCAGGAGCAGCAGAGTTTTAAATAGGAGAAAACATTTAATTGAATTTCCATGGTTAGTATATTTCCCAAAATTCTACGAGTGTTTTTCTCACAGCCTGTAATTGTAATAGATATCAAAGATAATCCAAACTCATATATATATTATAATACATATATTAGGTTAAAGGAAGATAATATTAGGACCAGGCTTTACCCATGTATAGGTTGTACTCGATTTACAATCACAATCTCGTCACTGAGCAAAGCAGTCATTAAGCGAGATATGTGACTGCTTTGTTTAATGACTGCAAGTGTGGCATTCCTGGTTGTGGTCATCAAGTAATCTTGTAGGTTGTTAGGTGGACAGAGATTCCACTTATTTATGGATTTAAAAGTTATACAGCAGCTCTAATGGGTTTATAAAAATTTATAACAAAAAACACCTGACTGAGCATGTTATATTATGTGTTTAATATATTATTGTTAAAATTATATGCTTTTGTGTGAGTGTTTGTCTGTTTTGGCAGGTCACTGCGTGGTGTGGCTCTCTGACTCTCACAGTTTAAAATTTTGGCTCTTTTTGTCGAACTTGTTCGCCACCCCTGCTCTATCTCCAGTCTACAACACAGCCCTTTCAGAAGTTCCAAGAAGGCTCTACACCCATTTGCACCACTCAGGTGTCCCTGAGGACACAGGTGGCCTTAACAACTCATTAAAGGTAAAAGTTCCCCTCGCACATATGTGCTAGTTGTTCCCGACTCTAGGGGGCGGTGCTCATCTCCGTTTCAAAGCCGAAGAGCCAGCGCTTTCCGAAGATGTTCTCCGTGGTCATGTGGCCGGCATGACTAAATGCCGAAGGTGCATGGAACGGTGTTACCTTCCCACCAAAGGTGGTCCCTATTTTGTCTACTTGCATTTCTATATGCTTTCGAACTTCTAGGTTGGCAGAAGCTGGGACAAGTAAAGGGAGCTCACTCTGTTACTTAGTTTTTAGTGAGTTCCAACACTCACTAAAAGAATGCAAATGACCAGCTGTCTGCAAGGAATATACAATACAATACAATACAATACAATACAATACAATACAATAGCAGAGTTGGAAGGGACCTTGGAGGTCTTCTAGTCCAACCCCCTGCCTAAGCAGGAAACCCTATACCGTTTCAGACAAATGGCGATCCAACATCTTCTTAAAGACTTCCAGTGTTGGGGCATTCACAACTTCTGGAGGCAAGCTGTTCCACTGATTAATTGTTCTAACTGTCAGGAAGTTTCTCCTCAGTTCTAAGTTGCTTCTTTCCTTGATTAGTTTCCACCCATTGCTTCTTGTTCTACCCTCGGCTGCCTTGGAAAATAGTTTGATTCCCTCTTCTTTGTGGCAACACCTGAGATATAAACCTTTCCATTCCCCACCATCCAGTCAGAGTTGAAGAAGCTTCTTGGATGAGAAGTGAAACGCCTTCAAAGAAAAAAAAAAACCTGAAAGTCCAGTTGCCTCTTGAAAAGAGCACCTTTGGGACAACCATGGATTGACTGATAATCTCTATAGACACCTAGACAAAATGTTGAATACATCATTTAATTTGTACTGTGGGAAGACCCCCCCCCCCTCTCCTAGAAATACTTTGAGAAATATTAAAAAAGCAGAATATTACATTTCCCAAAATTAGAAATGGAGAAACATGGTTTTTTTAGAGGCAGGAAGCAGCCCCAAGTCTCCCTGCTCCCAAACATAAACTGAGGAGGCAGTTTTTTTGGAAATGCAGATTTGGTAATCCATTCAAGACAGGATTAAAACTCCTAAGGAAGCCGGCATCTAGGATTAATTACATTTGTTAAACAAGATTAAAAATCCAAGGAAGCCAGCTCTTGAGACTCATTCGTTGCTGGCCTTCCCAAGACAAACTAATTAAAATCAGATCACAAAATAATAATAATTAAAAAAAAACAAGCCTAAACGCTGTAGAAAAAAACTGTATAAAAATCCACATACTGACAAAAACCTCAGCTGACCCAAGACTGCTGTCGGTTCTGTTCATCATTAAACTTTCCAATCAGTTCATCATTAATCTTTCCAATCAGCCCCCCCTCCCCCTCCCGTGTTTCCAGCACCCAGTTTGGAACTGGACCAGATGGATATTTCTCCCAACAGTACATTGCTCGATGCCCACATGTTGGCCCTACAAGGTACTTCCCCGTTCATCCTTCCAGCACCCCAACAAGCCTTACACGCCATCGATCCACTGCAGAGAAGATCCTCTACCCCAGGGATCAGCCTTGGTAACGTTAAGACTCGTGGACTCCAACTCCCAGAATTCCTCAGCCAGCCATGCTGAGGCTGAGGAATTCTCATGCTGGCTGAGGAATTCTGGGAGTTGGAGTCTACGAGTCTTAACATTGCCAAGGCTGGAGACCCCTGCTCTACCCCTCCGTTTTGCAAAAAAAAAAAAAAGGAGCCGGAAGTTGCCTTGAGCTACTTGCATTCCTCTCCGCCACTGGCTGACACTTCCTGCCCCTTTAGGAGTGGCACCTCCATCTCCTTAACCCCTCGAGCGCCGGGGCTGGGAGAAGGGAACGAAGGCTCGCCTTCTTTCTCCCCGCCTTCTGTCGCCTCCCGCTTCGTCCCGGACGGCAGGAGGAGCCCCTCCGACGACCCCCCCTCGGAGGGAAAGCGGAGGAGGTGATCCGGGGCTGCAAAGGAGAAAAGAGGTAAAAGCAGCGGGAAGAATCCCTAACTGGGTGGTGGAAGGGAGCCCAGATGCTGCGAATGGGTCAGTGGCTCTAATGGGGGGGGGGGATCCACCCACCCACCTAAGATCCTAAGATCGCTTGCGGGGATCTCCAAAACCGGGGAGGCGGACGTGGGGAGATTGCAGGAAAGCCCCCCCCCCTGTGGATGTGTCCCCCCCACTTTCACCCTTCTCTAGATGCCACAAGGACTCAGAGCCTTTGCACCTGCTCAGTTGGCTGCCCTCATTCATTCCACGCGTGGATTATGTGCTCTCAGCTCCAGCCTTCCCTCCTCCACCGCTACCGTTTTGCCAGGGAGGGTTAGAGTAAGAGAGATGCAGGCGGTCCTCGATTTATGTCCAGGATGGGGATCAGATTGCTAAGCGAGGCGGCCGTTAAGTGAGTTGCACCCAATTTTATGACTCCTTTTTTCCTCCCGCGGTGGTTAAGCAAATCACTCCTGTTATTAAGTGAATCGTGCAGTCATCGAACAAATCCAGCTTCCCTCGGTTGATTCACCTTGTGGGAAGTGACCTCCGGACATTGCAATGGTCATAAATACATTAACGGCTGCCAGCCGCCCAATTTCGATCACGTGGCCGTAAGGAAGCTTCGACGGTCGTAAGTGGGAGGAGCGGTCCTGTGTCGGCGCCGTAGCAGCTCACAAAACTAATGGTTGTAAGGCGAGGAGTACGTGTATTGTGAGATTCGGTTGAATTGGCAGGTCTAAGAGATGGGGTCTTGGCTGGGGAGTGGGGAGATCCTGAGATTTTGGAGCTTCATCTCCTGGGATGAATTTTGGGATCCATGTTTACTCGACTTACAAAACACAATTGAACCCAAAATTTATGTGGCGAAGTGAAACATTGGTTAAGTGAGTTTCGCCCCATTTTACAACTTTTCTTATCACATTTGTTAAGGGAATTACTGCAATTGTCAAGTTAGTCACATGATTGTTAAGTGAATCTGGTTTTCCCATTGAATTACTTGTCAGAAGATTGCAAAAGGTGATTCACTTAACAACCATGTTACTCATTTAACAACTATGGGGATGTAGGAAGTTATCACCTAGCCCTCTCCCAGAAAAATGAAATATCCTAGGAAATATTGATAAGGCAGAATATTATATTTTCCTGGATGTGAAAAAAGGGAGAAACACATTTTAAACACAAAATAAATTCCTGCGGCTTCCAGCCCATCCCACTTTGTCAATGGGCCATTAAGAAGGCCAAGCTAGTCCACTTTACATAATAAAGAGTTCTCCTCTTCAGCTGTGATGGGATTAAGGCAGGATAATAAGCCTTTACTCAACTGACCACATGGCATCTAAACTCAATCAAACCTGGATTCAAAACAGCCTAGAGGGTTGCCCTTGCACGGGGCCCATGGGAGTCTGACAACCAATCAGAATACACTTCTTACACAGGAACAGGAAACAGAGAGGTGGGGCAGAACAGATTATAAAAATCCCTGCAAGCCCTTCTTCAGCCCTTCTTCTTGTCTGCTCTTCCCCTTCTCTTCCCTTCTCTTCTTCTCCACCAACATTGAAGCATGTGATCACCTTTGTTGTTCAGGACTCAAGCCATGTGGTCCTGTCCACCATTAAACCATCTTTCCAAGCAGCCTCCATGACTCCAGTGTCTTTTTCCCCACTTGGAGCCGAACCCAGAAGGACATTTCTCCCAACAATGATTCACTTAACAACTATGGCAAGAAGAGCTGTAAAATGGGGCAAAACTCACTTAACAAATTTCTCAGCAACATTGTCACTGTGTTAATTGTTTGCTAGCCGTGCTGAAGATGTACTGCGCAGGTCATAGGCCTTATCTGACAATGATTTACTGCGTATGCTTCTTAACACATTTCTTAATACATCACACATTCTTAAACCTTCTTTTTGATCTTCGTCTGCCTACCGGAGAAGGTGGGCGACAATTGCTCTTGCCAAAATGTAACAATTAGATAGATCTGTTTTTATTTTATTTTCATATTAAAGTTTGTTTTAATTAGAACATGTTATCGGGTTTTATTTTTGCTTTTTCTGAGGATATGCTGTTAGGAAAGCCGACGGTCTACTCCTCATTAGCTCAGGGTGAAATTTCCCCGGACAAACATAAATTCTGGGCTGAATTGTGATCGTAAAGTTGATGACTACCTGTACAGAAATAACAGCTCTCCTATCAATAGAAATTTATCTTGGATGCAGGGGGAAAAAAGGTGCGCTTGCGATAAGGTTACTCTGTTACTCTGTAGAAAACAGCTCCAATCACCAGCGACAGGGAAGTTCAAATGAAATGGAATTAAAGGGCCACCACTACCTAGTCCTCTTTGTCCTCTGACTCCCCCCTTGTAGCCAGCAGCTTCAATCCCCAGCCTCAGGGAAGTTCAAAAATGAGCAGCTTATAATAACACTGAGAAACTGTCATGGATTTGCTTTCTTAAAAGGTTAGCTGGCAGGGTGGATAAAAATCGATGATTTTTAGGTCACAAAAGTGAATTGAAATATTATTGCAATTGTTGTTATAATGTAATTTTCTGGAAGTGATACAAAAAATGATTGAATATACTGATGATTTAATGTAAAATCAAAAACTGCCAATGTTTATTCAAATGTTGGTGTTTTTCTATTTCTCTTCGTAAAAGTTATGAGATTTGGGGGGACGGCTTCCCCCCGCATGATGTAGCTGTCAAAATTTTTGATACCTTTTTTAACCCCTTCTCCTTTAAAAAATTTGTAGAAACCAATAAAAAATTTTCAAAAAAAAATCGGTGATTTTTTAAAATTTAAATTGTATTTTTTTTTATTTTTGTCAAATTTATTTTAACAAAATGCTTTTGGAGTATAAAAACCTATCTAAAGATAGTTTTCTATTTAAGATGCATTACCAATTTAGTTATTCAGCATGAAAGCTGAGTTAGTTATGATGCATGAGGCTGTATATTCTGGAATATTTACATTTTTGATAAACTCATTCAATGAATCCAAGCTCTGCAACCTGAGAACTACCAGCAAGAAGGAGTCCTTACCTTTAAAGAGCACTTGTCATTCCAGAGCCATCCTGGCAGTGCCTGTTAGCGGGCATCCACTCACCTGCTGCTCACTTTGTTGTGTCATTGACGCCTCACCGACCATCCCATTAAGTGAATGGGACTGTCGGTGAGTCAGCAGCAGGTCAGAGGATGGAGCGGCTGCAGGATGACAGATGCTATTTAAAAATTATTTAAATCAAGCCTTTTTACTAGTGATTTAAATCGTGATTTTAATCAACTTGATTTAAATCAAATCCACCCTGGTTTTTGGGTCAACTTTAATATCAGAAAAATGTAAAGGGGACAGCCTTAATTTTGGATGTTAGATGTTCTTTGAAAAAAGTCAGGTTCCACTCAGAAGGATTTAGGCGAGCAATATTTAGATATAGTAGGTGAGTTTTTCTTTGCTGTCACATTAACATTTTTATTTTGGAAATAAATTACTAGCCGTTAAGAAAATTAGGTCAACGGGAATTTAAAAATAATGAATTGAGCGTATTAATATGATCATATATTTTCCCAGTTGTTCATTGTTTTTATAATTGTAGAAAAGCCGCGTAAAAATGTAGCTTCTCCCTAACCTTTAAAAAAAATTTCTTTGCCTGTATGTATACACATATTCAATATAAGTGAAAAGATCAATTTACCCACCAGCTGGGTTGATTATGGGGAAATGCAGATTTTGTTTCGTGATTCAAATAGAAACAACTCTTTAAGGACGTAGGTGTGCGTAAGTCACACAAAAAAGCAGCTTTGATGCTAGCAGATCATGGGAGAAAGGAGATGAAAAGTATCTAAATTTTGGCACGGTCTTGAAAATAAATTGGCATTACAGTACACCTCATCCTTGATTCACAATCATGATTTTTTTCACTGAGTGAAGCAGTTGTGAGTTGTGCCAGATTTTACCATTTTTGCCCTGGTTGTTATGTGATTGTGGCTTCCCCAACTCTTCTTGTCGGTAGCTGACTGGGATGGTCTCAAAACAACAATCACGTGTGACCCCAGAAGACTGAAACCGTCATAAATACACCCTGATTACCAAGCGTCCAGATTTTAGAATCAGAATTGTAATAGAGCTGAAAGGGACCTTTGAGGTCTTCTAGTCCAACCCCCTGCTCAAGCAGGAGACCCTATACCATTACAGACAGACAGGTGGCTGTCCAGTCTCTTCTTAAAAGCTACCTGTGATGGAACATCCACAACTTCTGAAGGCAAGTTGTTCCTCTTGTTTCTTTGTCCTCACTGTTAGGAAGTTTCTCCCGAATTCCAGGATTTTAGAGCAACCCGCAGAGGCTAATCTCAGGCGCAGTTTGGAGTCAATTGTCATAAATCACATTTATGCACAAAGCTTTAACTCGACTGTTCCGCTTGAGAGCCGAAGCGATCTGTTTTTACCTACTTGGCCACCCTCCAGAAGTGCTGGACTACAGCTCCCATCGCTCCACAGGCTGCATATGGGCCTACCTGCTGGGGATGCTGGGGCTGGCAATCCAGCTCCAGCTTCATTTGAGAGCCTCTGGTTCAGAAAAGTCTGATCTGCGGTCTTTCCCCGGAATGCTGTTTTACCGAGGAAAAAATCTCTCTTAAGGGTTAAATTGACCGAGACGTTTATTCCTAGGGTGTCTTCTAGGAAGAAGAGTTGTAAAATGGCTTTTTTAGGTCACTTCCTGCTTTTAACACTATTTCCACCTTCTTTTCCACCTAGGAATTTTTTTTCCATTCTGGGGTGGGGGTCAATGGCTGGGCGGGATCTGGTGAGTTTCTTAAGTTTAAGGAGTGGGGAAGAGAGAGACTCAAGAATGCAGAAGGGAATGGCTGTGAAATCCGAGGGAACGAGACAGGATTAAGGCTCTTTAAATGGATGGGTGGCCCTGCTAGTTTGAGGAATAAGGCAGCAGATGGGGCTGCAATAAGGCAGCCTCTGAATGCACAGAGAGCCCCCCCCCATTTCTCTCTCTCTCTCATACACACACACCGCACAAATGCAAGACAGAGGTAATTGCAAAGAGAACCCCTCTTATGTTTTCTGCATCGGTGCGTTTTCTTCATTATTGTAGTTGATTTATTATTCAGTGCAGTCCCTTAAGGAGTCTTTTCAAGTTATACAGGTAGTCCTCAACATACGACCGCAATTGAGCCCGAAATTGATGTTTGCTAAGTGAGACGGCGATCTAAGTGAGTTTTGCCCCATTTTAGGATCTTCCTTGCCAGACTTTGTTCAGTGAATCCCTGCTGTGGTTAAGTCCGTAACACGGTTGTTAAGGAAATCTAGCTCCCTCTCTGATTTCGCTTGTCAGAGCGTCGCAAAAGGGGATCACGTGACTCTGGGACATTGCAACCGTCGTAAATATGAGTCAATTGCCAAGCCTCCGAATATTGATTATGTGACCATAGGGCTGCTGCGCCGGTCGTAAGTATGAAAAACGGTCCTCAGTCACTTTTTTCAGTGGCGTTGTAACTCTGAACGGTTACTAAGAGAACAGTTGTAAGTCGAGGAATAGCTGTACAGCGTACGCCGTATCCTCAGTGGGGGAATTTGTCAGCCTGTAGAGATATGACTGGCGATCTCACAATTGTCTAGGGAGATTCTCTCTCATCCCAGGTTGTGGTGGTCCCAAAGGGGCTGTTTTTTTCAAGAGGCAACAGGACTTTCTGGTTTTTCCTTGAAGAGGTTTCACTTCTCATCCAAGAAGCTTCTTCAGCTCTAGCTGAAGTAGCTTCTTGGAGGAGAAGCGAAACTTCAGCTCTAGCTTCTTGGAGGAGAAGTGAAACTTCAACTCTAGCTGAAGAAGCTTCTTGGACGAGAAGCGAAACTTCAACTCTAGCTGAAGAAGCTTCTTGGCAGAAAAACGAAACTTCAGCTCTAGCTTCTTGGAGGGGAAGCGAAACTTCAGCTCTAGCTTCTTGGAGGAGAAGCAAAATTTCAGCTCTAGCTGAAGAAGCTTCTTGGAGGAGAAGCGAAACTTCAGCTCTAACTTCTTGGTGGAGAAGTGAAACTTCAGCTCTAGCTGAAGAAGCTTCTTGGAGGAGAAGCAAAACTTCTTCAAAGAAAAACTTCTTCAAAGAAGCGAAACTTCTTCAAAGAAAAACCAGAAAGTCCTGTTGCCTCTTGAAAAAAACAGCCCCTTTAGGACAATCTCCCAATTAGTGTTTTTATTCTGATGGACAGGAAGAAGGGATAGGAAGAGCACCTATTCCAGTGATGGCTAACTTTTTCTGAACTGTGTGTCCAAAGTGTGTGCAAATGTGCGCGTGCGTGCCCAAACCCCCAAAATGCAATGCGCGCGCCCTGTACATGTGTCCCCCTGCAAGCGCCCCGCCCCCCTGCATGCACGGACACCCCTGCACGTGTTCCCCAGCCGGCCGGAGGCACATGACCATGCGCAGCAGAGTTGAGGCGACGGCTGGCGTGGCCACAGAGAGGGCGGACTATAGGTTTGCCATCACGGATCCATTCATTCCCTTGCCTGCCTGCCTGCATTTTAATTCCTAGTCACTTAACGCAACGGCCCCCAATCTTTTGGCACCAGGGACCGGTTCTGTAGAGAGAGGTTTTTCTATGGACTGGGGGCGGGGGCATAGTTTTGCATGCCGCCTGCATCCCGTGGATGGGGCTTTGCTTATTTACGTGGCTTGGTTGCTGGCATGCTGCAGCTGAGTGCCGGTCCACAGACCGAGGGTTGGAGACCCCCTGAGTTAAGACGATGGTGACCAGGTCAGTGCTTAAAGCTTTCTCAAACCTTGGCAAAGGAGCCCCGAATTTCTGTTGCTAAGCAAGACAGTTGTTAAGTAGATTTTGCCCCATTTTATGATACTTGTTGCCACGGTTGTTAAGTGAAGCACTGCAGTTGTTAAGCTGGCAGCGATAGCAGTAGCACTTAGGCTTTTATACCACTTCACAGATCTCTCTAAGCGGTTCACAGAGTCAGCCTATTTGCCCCCACTTCCATCCCTAACATTTTACCCATCTCGGAAGGATGGATCTCAACCTTTGAGCCATTCAGGAACATGGTTGTGAAATGAATCTGGCTTCCCGTTGACTTTGCTTATCAGAAGGTCGTAAAAAATTATCACGTCACCCCAGGACGCTGCTATTGTCATAAATGTGAGTCAGTTGCCAAGTTTCTGAGTTTTGATCACGTGACTACGGGGATGCTGGAACGGCCGTCCGTGTTAAAAACGGTCATACGTCCCTCCTTTCAGTGCCGTCGTAACTTTGAATCATCATTAACTGAACTGTTCTAAGTCAAGGACCACCTGTACAAGATTAGCTTATCTGTGTCAAGCTATTATGGGTTTTTTCCCCCCCTCTTTCAGGTAAGGAAAGATCTTCTGGCTAGCTGGAAATCAACCCGTCTTGCCTCTTCGGTGACCGTGTCCTTCAGCCGGTGTTACCAAACAACAATCCACTGACTTTGCAGAATCAAGAAGTTGAACCTCTGGGCTTCTCGCCTCTCCAAATTCCAGCTGCGTTGGTCCTGAAGATGAGGACCAAGCAAGGAGACCCTTTGCCCGCGAGCCCAGAGTTGAGGGAAAGGTTGAAGCAGGAAGAGAAAATGGGTGAACTGGATGGGGTAGGCCCCCAAACGGCTCCCAAGGCCTCTCTCGCCTTCCAGGCTGGGAATAGCAGGGAAAGAAAGGGGGCGGCCATCTTGGATGAGGTGAATGCCGTCCACTCGGACACATCCCAGGATCAGATGCAAAACCAGGAATCGCAAAGGCAGAAGCTGATAGAAGACGTCTTACGGGGGGAAGGAGAAGAAGATCAGGTGAGCCTGGGACCGCTTGGCATTTTCCAGGAGGAATCTGCTGTTTCGGGAGAGAGGGGTGCGGTGGCCTAGAGGAGGCGGAGCTCTTGCCTCACGGTCAGAAGGCTGTGAGTTTGATCCTAGGTAGAGGCAGATATTTCTCCCTCTGGGTAAAACGAGAATGTACCGTATTTTTCGGAGTATAAGATGCACCGGAGTATAAAGCGCACTAATATTTTGAAGAGGCAAATTAAAAAAAAGTTTTTTGCACTCTGCAGACTTCCCATAAATGGAATTTTTTTTGCAAAAAACGGGCCTGTTTTTTGTTTTTTTCAAAAAAAAAGGGCATGCATAGCCTTTAGGAGGCTTGTAGAGTGCTCCTGGGGGATGCCCCCCCCCCCAAAGTGAGTAAAACATGACCCGTTTTTCCCTAACACAGGCCCATTTTTTGTCAAAAAAAGGTATGCATAGCTTTTAGGAGGCTTATAGAGTGCTTCTGGGGGCTGTGGGGGAAAAAATTGAGCCAAAATATGGCCCTTTCTTTGCTCATTTCTATCCTCCCAGCCCCCAGGAGCACTCTGGAAGCCTCCTAAAGACAATGCACGGCCATTTTGGTAAAGGAGGCGGGGTTTCGGGAGGCAAAAAATGCTGTATTCAGTGTATAAGACACACCCCGATTTTCAGCCTCTTTTTTGAGGGAAAAAGCTGTGTCTTACATCCCGAAAAATACGGTATCTGCTGAACAAACCTCCGCATTGGCGACAGGAAGGGCATCCGGCTAATAAACACGCAGCTCCTTTCAGTTGCCCAGACTTCACCCCGCAGGGGATTATGTGGTTCAGTGGTGGGTTTCCAATTTTTTTACTACTGATTCGCTCTTGCGCATGCGCAGAAGCATCCAGGAGCCTCCCGCCGCTGTTACTATCGGTTCCCCCAATCCAGGCCGACCCGGGAGCAACCCACCTCTGATGTGGTTGTTAAAAGAGGATGATGATGATCTGCTGTTTCAGGAGAAAAGTGAGATGGAGCTACTGATTACTGAAAAGGTTCTTCAGTGTGGCCAGATCTCATGGCTTTAAATTGGCATTTATGAAACAGATGAGATCAGAGGGGCCCCTGGAGTGTATGGATCTCAGGTCCGATTCCTTGCAGACCCAAGGGAAAATCGGGACTGATCCGATGGCACTTTCTCTGACGAACACATTTTTATCAATAGGCAGATGTTTTTGTGAGCGAACTGAAGGCCAAGAAACCTTATGCCCTGTAATAAAATTGAGTTGGAAAAGGTACTGCCGCACTTGAAGTACTCTTACCAATAAAGGGTATGAAAAGAGTAAGGTTCTACATTTAGGCAAGAAAAACGAAATGCACAGGTACGGTAAAGGCGGTACCTTGCTCAACAGTAGTAACTGTGAGAGGGATCTTGGAGTCCTAGTGGACAACCATTTAAATATGAGCCAGCCGTGTGCAGCAGCTGCCAAAAGAGCCAACACAGTTCTAGGCTGCATCAACAGAGGGATAGAATCAAGATCACGTGAAGTGTTAATACCACTTTATAATGCCTTGGTAAGGCCACACTTGGAGTACTGCATTCAGTTCTGGTCGCCACGATGTAGAAAAGATGTGGAGACTCTAGAAAGAGTGCAGAGAAGAGCAACAAAGATGATGAGGGGACTGGGGACTAAAACATATGAAGAACGGTTGCAGGAACTGGGTATGTCTAGCTTAAGAGAAAGAAGGACTAGGGGAGACATGATAGCAGTGTTCCAATATCTCAGGGGTTGCCACAAAGAAGAGGGAGTCAAACTATTCTCCAATCACCTGAGGGTAGAACAAGAAGCAATGGGTGGAAACTAACCAAGGAGAGAAGCAACTTAGAACCGAGGAGAAACTTCCTAACAGTTAGAACAATTAATCAGTGGAACAGAAGTTGCCTCCAGAAGTTGTGAATGCCCCAACACTGGAAGTCTTTAAGAAGATGTTGGATAGCCATTTGTCTGAAACGGCATAGGGTTTCCTGCCTAGGCAGGGGGTTGGACTAGAAGACCTCCAAGGTCCCTTCCAACTCTGCTATTGTATTGTATAGTATAAAGGAGACTATTTGTTGCTCAGGGTTGACA
>NC_138548.1:359101260-359378760 GCF_964273705.1 Natrix helvetica | reverse complement strand
GTGTGTCACGAGATAGGGGTGGGTGGGCGGGTGGGTGCGCGCATTGCATTATAGGTGTGAGCCAGTAGTGGATTTCAAAATTTTTTAGAACGTCTTGTGTAAGTGTGGCCTGCTTTGTGGGAGTGGCTTGCCGGCCATGTGACCGGGTAGGAGTGGCTTGCCAGCCATGTGACCGGGCGGGACTGGCTTGCCGACCATGTGACTGGGTGGGCGTGGCCAACTTGTAAAATGTGAAACTCACTTAACAACGCTCTTGCTTAGCAACCAAAATGTTGGCTCAGAAACTCTGGCATTTGAAGCATGCAAGTCTTAAAGCTCTCAAGCTATAAGACCCTTGCACCCCTAACCCTTTAGAAAAAAAAAACCCAGGGGTGTTCAAACTTGGCAGCTTTAAGACTTGTGGACTTCAACTCCCAGGATTCCTCCTCTCGCTCTTCATCTTGATGATGTGCAGACAGGCGGGGGGAGGGAGCTGGAACCGGTTCTAAACGGCACTGTAGATTTGTGAAACCTTCTTCTATAGAAGAGGTTAGAACTGGCAGGAATCCACACCTGGTGTGGGCACACTTGTGCACACTTTTGGCACACAAGGACAAAATGGTTAGCCATCACTGACCTAAAACATGACCCAACACAACACAACATAACATAACATAAACAGCATATCATAACATAAAACATAACAACATAGGCTAGCATAACAAACAAACATAAACATTCTTTTGTGGTGATCTGGTTGAGCTTCAGAAGTTGTTTTGTTTCTTTGCTTTAATTCTGGATGTCACGATGTTAAAAAGTTTGCTAGGCCTGAACTGAATGAATTGACACTCAAGAGTTAAACTAAGAAAGAGTTATTGCGCAGGTCATAAAAGTTCTTATCTGAAAGTGATTTATTGCGCATGCGTTACACATTCCAGAACTAATTCCTTTCTTCTTTGTCCGGCTGCCAAGCAGAGTTGGCAGACGGAGCTTTCATTATCAAAATGTAACAATTAGTTTATTTTACTTTTATTTACTTTTATTAAAGTTTGTTTATTAATTAGAATATACTTGTCAAAGACTTTTATTTTATTTTTCTTAATATCTCAAAAGATATGCGGAAGGGAATCAGCCTCGGTCCATAGACCTCATTTTCTACAGGGCGTTTTTCCCCTGACACTGGACAAATGAGCTTTTGTTCTTTTTTTCCTTTTCAACAAGAGAAGCTTGTTAAAATAAGCAACTTTGAAAAATTGTTTTGGAAAATGAGAAACTGCCGATTTATATTCTGGAAAGAGATCAATCTATGTGCTTTTTCCTCCCAACGTTCCCTCTCTCTTCGTTTTCTTGGTGGCTGAAAGAGGATGGGACAGTTGCTGGAGCAGACACTGAGACTGCTGGAGACCCCGAGTCCAAGGTGCCCCCGCAAGCACTGCCAGGAAGATCCCCAGGAAAGATCTCTTTTGTGATGGGGACGACTGAAAGTGAGTATCCAGAAGAATGGGGGGACTGCCCCACCCTCACCCCGGCCCCATCAGCAGAATGCCTGCTCCAGAGAGGTCATTTTGGCACCAGAAAAGGCAATTCTTACCTACCCAAGCAGAGTTCCTCAAGGATCATCTGGTGTCTTTCTTGAAATTATAAAAAAGATGTGGAGACTCTAGAAAGAGTGCAGAGAAGAGCAACAAAGATGATTAGGGGACAGACTAAAACATATGAAGAACGGTTGCAGGAACTGGGTATGTCTAGTTTAATAGAAAGAAGGACTAGGGGAGACATAATAGCAGTGTTCCAATATCTCAGGGGTTGCCACAAAGAAGAGGGAGTCAAACTATTCTCCAAAGCACCTGAGGGCAGGACAAGAAGAACTTAGAAGTAAGGAGAAATTTCCTGACAGAACAATTAATCAGTGGAACAACTTGCCTCCAGAAGTTGTAAATGCTCCAACACTGGATGTTTTTAAAAAGAGATTGGTGTCAAGGTTCCAAATAGCATCCAAAATTAAATCAGAGTCCAAGGCAAAGTATTGCTCAAAGTTCCAATTTATTAAGAGAACCAGGTTGGCACATCTGGGAAAACCCGAATCTGAAGGCTTCCCGGTTTTCCCACCCAGTTGAAATTTCAAGATCTTGCCCCCACACCCACCAGTCCATCACATGGTCCAATCTTCCATTGCCATGCTGGCATCTCCACCCATCCACTTCCGGTCAGGTGGAGAGGTGCAGAGAACAAAAGGTGACCTTGGCCTTCTAGAAGGAATTTTGTTTTGGCTACATAGCATTGAACTCCATACCATCCCCCTCCCATTTTCCCACAATAGAAATGTCATAGTAGAATAATAGAAAACGTGGCAGGCCAAAGATCCAAAAGGAATATCGCTGCAGGCCTGATAATTGAATAATCAATTTGTCTGAAATGGTTTGAAATCTCCTGCATGAGCAGGGGGTTGGACTAGAAGTCCTTGGAGGTCCCTTCCAACTCTTGTTATGCTGTTAAAGTTCTGCAAAATTGTACAGGCTTCCTTTTAAGGCTTTACATGTGGCTTGTTGTTTAGTGATGGTTTAAAGTTATGACCGCATTGAAAAAAGTGACTTATGATCAGTCCTCATATCTTTGACCGGTGCAGCGTCCCCACAGTCACATGATCACCATTTGCAACCTTTCCAGGCAATTTCTGACAAGCAAAGTCAGTGGAGAAGACAGCAGGGGAAGGTCCCAAGTCATAGTCGTGTGATGCCTTGCTTAATGACTGTGGTGATTCACTTAGCAGAAAAGGTCATAAAATAGAGTGTGTGTGTGTGTCACATGATGCTTCACGTGACTTGATGAATTATTGATGTCATAAGTCGAGGACTACCTCTTAACTTTTTAAAAAAGTTTTATTTCATTTATAGGTTGCCCTCATTTAATCCTGATTTGCCTTATTCTGTGATTTGGCCCTCTTCAAGATTTACTTGAAAAGGGACTACAATATTTTTCTCAAATAGCATCCCTTAACTAGATGCATTCTGAGTCAATATTATTCTCACCTTCACTGTTCTGTGTTTTGCTTTATGATTTTTGGAAGACACTGGAAGTCTTTAAGGCGATGTTGGATAGCCATTTGTCTGAAACGGTATAGGGCTTCCTGCCTAGGCAGGGGGTTGGACTAGAAGACCTCCAAGGTCCCTTCCAACTCTGCTATTGTATTGTATTGTATTTCAAAAGGTTTCCATTTGTAGCTCATGAACGGCCACATAGCTACATCTGGGAATACCTGTTTATTTTGCCCCTTTGTAATGCAGAATCTTTCCTTCTTTCTTTCCTTCTTTCTCTTTCTCTCTTTTCTTCTCTTTTTCATTCTCTATCTCTGTTTTTTTCTTTTTCCTTCTCTTTTTCTTTCTCTTTCTGTCTTTTTCTTTTTGTCTCTCTGTTTCTTTCTCTCTTTTTCTCTTTCTCCCCTTCTCTTTCTGACTCTTTCTCTTTCTGTCTCTTTTTCTTTCTGTCTGTCTCTTTCTCTTTTCTCTTTCTCCCTTTCTCTCTCTCTCTCTCTCTCTCCCTTTCAATTTCTCTCTCTTTTTCTTTCTCTCTCTCTTTCTCCCCTTCTCTTTCTGACTCTCTTTCTGTCTCTGTTTCTCTCTCTTTTCTCTTTCTCCCTCTCCCTCTCTCTCCCTCCCTTTCAATTTCTCTCTTTCTTTCTCTCTTTCTTTCTCCCCTTCTCTTTCTGTCTCTCTTTCTTTCTGTCTCTGTTTCCCTCTTTTCTCTTTCTCCCTTTCTCTCACTCTCTCTCTCCCTTTCAATTTCTCTCTCTTTTTCTTTCTCTCTCTCTCTTTCTCTCTTTCTCTTTAACTATCCTACTAGGCGACCCCTGTGAAAGTGGAAGTGAATGGGAGCCGTACGGGGTGCTGTCAGAAGATACAGAGGACGAAGAAGACACCGTAAGACACTTTGGGAACCCCCAAGAGCCAGGGAAGAGTAAAGGAAGCCAAGCCGAAGAGTGGCTGAATAAAGACAGTTCCCAGGGAAGCGACTACACTGCTATGCTGGCTCAACAAAAGACCTACAAGGGCAAGAGGAAGAACCAGTGCAAAGTGTGCGGGAAAAGCTTCACCCGGAAGGCAAGCCTGAAAGTTCACCAGCGCATCCACACGGGCGAGAAGCCCTATAAGTGCACCGTCTGCACCAAGGGCTTCTGCGACAAAACCAGCTTCCTTCGCCACCAGAGGATCCACACGGGGGAGAAACCTTACAAGTGTCCCGAATGCGGGAAGAGTTTCAACCGGACCACCAACCTGATTACCCATCAGAAAACCCACGCGGAGAGCCGGGAGAAGACCTTCCACTGCTCCAGCTGCAGCAAAAGCTTCTACAACAAGTACAGCCTGAAAACCCACTGGCGGAGCCACACCGGGGAGAAGCCCTACAAGTGCTCCAGCTGTAGCAAGAGCTTCTGCGACAAGTCCAACCTGGAGGCCCACTGGCGCGTGCACACCGGGGAGCGGCCGTTCGAGTGTTCGGAGTGCGGGAAGAGCTTCAGCGACCGCCGGACCCTCCTTCGCCACCAGAGGATCCACACTGGGGAGAAACCCTACCGGTGCACCGAGTGCGGGAAGAGCTTCAACGACCTGGCCACGCTTCTCCGGCACCAGAAAATCCACACGGGGGAGAAGCCCTACCGGTGCACCGAGTGCGGGAAGAGCTTCAACCAGAGCTCGCACCTCATCCGGCACCAGAACACGCACGACGCCAAGCGCCACAAAACCTTGGAAGCCAAGCGCGGCACAAAGGCTTCCGTCGGGACCAATATCTTTCTGGATATTGGGAGCTTTGCCCAGGGGAGCTATTACCAGTATGCCCACCCTGCCGAGCCGTTTCATTGGCCTCTTTCGACCTACTCGTCTTCCGCCGAGCCGGGAGAAGCAGGCATGCCCAACCTATGGACTATTCAGGAGACCTCAGTGGGCGATCAAGCCATCCTGGTTATGAAAGAATTCACAGAGGAAAGGACCTTAGCCCTGTGAAGGCTCTGAACGGAGGAAAAAAATGAAACCTGTATTTCCCCCCCCCCCCCCAGGGGAGGAGGAGGGCAGGTTCATCAATCTGAAATCACAAAAAGCAGGGATTTTATTTTTATTTTTTGGGGGAAAGAAAACGTTTTTTCCCCCAAAAAAAGATATCAGTTCCACCAGGATGGCGTGAAATCCCCTGGACTCCTTTGCTCACTGTTTGGCTTGTGGCCATGATTGGAGAGAGATTTTTTTTTCTTTCTTTCTTTCTACAAAGACTCAGTTTCGGGAGTAAGCTTGGGGAGGGGAGGAAAATACAAAGAGCTTGAAGGGTTAAAAGTTCTGCTCCTCAGGTAAGGAGATTCAGCTGGCATGGTTTGGTTCCCCCCCCCCCCTCTGTTTTCTCAGTCCACACATGGAAGAGAAGAATTGAATTGAAACAGTGGAAAGGAAAGATAGTCAATGTCTTTGGAAGGAGACATTGTTTTCCCTCCCTGTTTTTCAAACGGGATCCCTTTTGAGTTGAATCAGGAGGGAACCGGGATCCCTTTTGAGTTGAATCAGGAGGGAACCGTTGGATCTCTTCCACTTGCTCTGAGTAACAAACCCAGGTTTGAGAAGGATGTGGCAAGAAGGGCTTTCTGGTGTTTGGTGAATAAAAGGACGGCCTCTTTTGTCAGCTGAAGAGAAACAGAAGTACGAAAAAAAGATGACAGGTGAAGAACTGGCGGTCCAGAGAAAGCTAAAGGGGAAAAAAAAGCATTGTAGATGTGACACAAGATCACGGTTCCGCAAAGACTTTTTTTTTTATTGTTAGGTTTTCAAAGAAGAGGTCTTCTAAAGGGGGCGATTCCCAGCCGTGTCGGCTTTAAGATGACAGGACTTCAACTCCCAGAATTCCCCAGCCACCCTCAAAGCATTTCCCAGGCCATCCGGGAGTCGAAGTCAGGGGTCGGGTTCAAAAATTTCAGTAACGGGTTCTCTGCCCAGTTGCTGGGTGGATGTGGCCATGGTGGGCGTGGCTTAGTTGGCTTCCTGCGCTACGGTTGGGGTGGGGGTGTTTTCACCTTCCCCAGGCTCCGGAGGCTTTCCTCGAGACTCTGGGCGAAAACTGTTTTCCCCGGGCTTCAGAGGCCCTTCTTTCCGGCCTTCCAGAATTTCCGGGAGGCTCGTTTTTATCCCTCCCCGAGCCTCCACACCAGAGGTGGTATTCAGCAGGTTCTGACCAGTTCTGGAGAACCGGTAGCGGAAATTTTGAGTAGTTTGGAGAAGCGGTAAATAACACCTGTAACTTGACAGCTTTAAGACTTGCATGCTTCAATGCCAGAGTTCCTGAGCCAACATTTTAATTGCTAAGCAAGAGCGTCGTTAAGTGAGTTTCACCACATTTTACAAGTTGGCCATGCCCACCCAGTCACATGACTGCCAAGCCACTCCCACTCGGTCACATGGCCAGCAAGCCACTCCCACAAAGCAGGCCACACCTACAGAAGAGGTTCTAACAAATTTTGAAACCCATCACTGGTTGTAACAATCAAACCAATTTAAGATTGCAGGTTTAACAAAAAAAGGGCCTTGTAGGAGCCTGAGAAAAAGATGGATTAATGCTGCATTATATTTTTTTACAGCCAGACATTAATCCTCTCGAATGCTGGTGAGGAGATCCCCAGTGAGACATGGGCACAATTCTGGCGCAGGAAAACCTCTGCAATGGAAACATAATCTCCCTCTGTTTGCTTGTCTGAGGAAACACACCACAGGGAAGGCTTGCCTTTATTTATTTATTATTATTTTAAATCCCTCCCCTATTTTTTTTTATACATAAATACTTTCCTCCTCCTATTTCCCTACAACAACAACAATTCCTTTGGGAGGTGGGTTGGGTTGAAAGAGAGGGAGAAGGCTGGCTGGGGAATTCTGGGAGTTGAAGTCCACAAGTCTTTAAAATTCCCAAGTTTGGACACTCCGATCTATAGAGTCTAAGATGGCATCAGCAGGCCATTTCAGACAACCGTGAAAAGGCCCCCGTTTTGCAAGCTAGATTTTGCCAGGGGGTGAGTTAACAACTTGAGTGCAATTGCTTTAAAGGGAATAAGCCGCCAAATGATCCCTCATTGCCAAATCTGACAGTCCCCTCTGGATTGCTCAGAGCAGAATGTCAGAATCTCATAGAATCTGGTGTAGAAATTTGAGGCTGGACCGGATTTGAACATGAGGAGTCCTTGATGCTCTCTGAGCTTGGTTGTATTCTTGCAGACGTTTCATTGCTCAACTAGGTAACATCATCGGTGCTGGTCCTTTAATATTCTCCTTGATAAGATTTGAATAATTTATACAGAGGATTGGTTTAAAAATGGGCCTTCCGTGTGGGTTCCCCCCCCCATTTGGAGGGCTCCCCATGGCCGAGGCCCTGATTTTAAAGCAAAGGGTACTTGCGAAACAATTCATTATACAGGTAGTTCTCAAGTTTACAACTGTAATGGAGCCTGTCATAACGGTTGTAAAATGGGTCAGTTGTTTTGCGATCAACCTGATTTTACGATGCTTTTTGGAGTGGTCATTAAGTGAACATGGCAGTTATGGTCATTAAGTGGATCCGTTGTTTGCTATGGGGCAAAACGGGGTCACACAACGCTTCAGATGCGACCATGTTGCCAAGCGCCTAAAGCACAGTTGTGGGATTATGTGTGGGGGGGACGGGGGAAACCACCGTCAACCGGTCGTACGTCTCCTTTTTCAGTTGGTCATAACTTCAGAGGGTCTCTAAGCCACAGGTCATAAGTCAAGGATTAACTGCACCTACATAAACTAAAATTGACTAAAGGAGGCTGGATTTCAAGGCATCAGTGGGTTCTTGTTATTTTTAAGGACATGAATTGTTAGTGATTTCTAAATTACCAGATTTTCCTATTTTTGGAATAGCAGATATCACTTACTTTTTTTTTTTTTACACAGACTGGGACCCTTGTTATGATTTGAGGCTGGCTTTTCTTCCTAAGCATCAGCAATTCTGAAATGTTGCAACACAAAATAGTCCTCGATTTGCAACAATTCATTTAGTGACCGTTCAAAATGAAAAACGGCACTGAAAAAAGTGGCTTATGACCATTCACACTTGCAACTGCTGAAGCCTCCCCATAGTCACACGATCAAAATTCAGCCGCTTGGCAACTGATTTAGGAAGGCTTTCCCACCCAGAGCTCTCGATATGTTGCTGTGACTGATGGATACAGCAGGCACTAAAAAACTGCTATTAAATGTGTGGTGGCCTAGAGGTGGAGCTCTCACCTCACAATCAGAGGAGGCTGTGAGTTCGATCCTAAGTAGAGGCAGATATTTTTCTCAATCTGGGCACAATGAGAATACTGTCCTTTTTGGATTATAAGAAAGACGCACATTCCCCCCACCACCAAAGTTGGTGAAAATTTCGGTGCGTTTTATACATCAAATGTTGCTGAAGCCCAGCCCACCCACTAGCCCCCTCCCCCCTTTGGCTGTTCTTGGCTTCCATGTGTCATGTTTTCGGCCTCTGCATGTCCCATTTTAGACCCATTCCAGGCTGCGGGAATTGCCATAGCACATCGCCGCCTCCCCGTGTCACATTTTTGGCCTCTACACGTCGCATTTTTGGCCTTCACGCTTCGCATTTTGGCCAGTTCCAGGTTGCAGGGATCTCCTGTAACTAGCCGAAAATGTGGCACGCAGATGCCAAAAACGCAACACGTGGAGGTGGCAATCGGCGGCAATGTGCTGTGGCGATCCCCGCAACCTGGAACAACTGATTGGCAGTATTCCAGAAAGCCGATCAAACCGCCCATCAGCTGCTCATGCTAAATCAGCTGTGATGACGTGCTGAAGCTGACCAGGCTGTTTGGCGTTTGCTGCAAGGACAATAGCCAGATGAATACCGATGGGTATTCATCTGGTAGGCAGAGGCAGAATTTTTGTTTTCTTGTTTTCCTCCCCCAAAACTAATGTGCGTCTTATACTCCGGAGCATCTTATACTCTGAAAAATACGGTAGATCTGCTGAACAAAGCTCCGCATTGGCAACAGGAAGGGCCTCCAGCCAGTAAACACTCAGCTTCATTCAGTTGCCCAGACTACACTCCGCAAGGGATTATGGGGTCATTAAAAGATGATGATAGCGGAATAAGTGGAGGATGGGGGGGTCTCATAGGACTCCTGAGCACAAATAGGGGCCGTGAAAGGATGTCACACAACAGAGATTCGGTGGGCGTTAGCTTAAGCATTTGAATATTGAAAGATTTGTGGGTTAGATCTTATTCAATTCAGGCGTGCTGTAAATTAGAAAAAGTTTGGTGAAGTGGTTAAAGGCATCAGGCTAGAAACTGGCAGGACCTCAGTTCCCGCTGGGTGGCCTTGGGCTAGTCCCTCTCTCTCAGCCCTAGGAAGGAGACAATAGCAAACCTCGTCTAAAAATATTGCTAAGAAAAATGCAGGGATTGGTCGTCGTTGTCTCTGGGAGTCAAGATTGACTCCAAAGTGTGTGTACACACACACACACACACAAGCTGTAACTTCTGCTTAAAATATTTCTTAACCGTATTTCATCTGATGAAATCATTGGGGTGAAAATATAGAGACGGGTTAATTTTTAAAATATCACGTTTCTAAAACAATTTTGGGTTGTAAATGCTGACATTTATTGGTGAACGATGAAAGTGAGCTGTTTTTATAAAAGGGTCAGTAGAGTTTGAGGCCGAGAATGATGGCCTTATGCAACTCTACAACGGTAAAGATTAACATTTTCTCAAGGGGCCTCTGTACTGGAAGCTACTTGCATGGTTGTGAGATTTTTCTGGGAACTGTTACATAGAATGGTACTGTGGTGCAGGTTTTGGGAACTTGTAATCAGACAAACGCTAATATTTTTCATTTGCCGGTACCTGCAGTGACGTGCAGTCAGGAGAGGCAGGGGAGGCACAGCCTCACCACTGTCATCATGAAAAGAAAAAAAAATGTGAAAGGAAAAAGGCGAGAGCTGAGGTCAGGCTGAGCTAGTTGCTGCCTCACCGTGGATGACTCTGCTTAACTGTTTAAAAAAGCCTCTAAAAAAGCGCCCACTACTATGAGGCAGGAGAACTGCATGCCTCATCTAGTCTGACTTTAGGCGTTTTATGATCACTTGACCAGAGTTAAGCAAGGGTTAAAAGCCTAAAAATTCCTGACCTAGGTGAGGCACGCAGTTCTCCTGCCTCATAGTAGAGGGCGTTCGTTTGGGCGGGGCTTCTTCAGAGGACCCCAGGCAAGAGCAGAGTTGAAATCCTCTCTGAAACAGCTGGAAAAGGTACGTGTGGGTCGGGGGGAGGGGCAAGAATTCAAACTTCAAACTTCAAAGTGTAGTTTGATTGCAGGCAGAGTCACGTTGCCTTTTCAAACCTGTAATCAGTGAAGCTGGGCTGGATCCTTCCGGGGCTGGGGGAAACTGTGTGTGTGTGTGTGTGTGTGTGTGTGTGTTTGAGAGAGGGGGGAGAGGGAGGAAGGAGGGGAAGGGAGAAGAAAAAGAAAGAAGGAAACTTCTTTCGCAAAGGAGAAAAACAAATGCTGTCGCTTTAAATCGGAACTGAGCATGCCTGGCTGTGGAATTCTGGGAGTTGAAGTCCACAAGTCTAAAAAAATTTGAAACCCACCACTGGGTCAGTGCCTCACCAGCCATAAACCTCACCACACATCACTGGGTACCTGTAAAGGGATAGAGAAAAGGATGGATATAGGTCATTTACCAAAGGTACTTCAAATTGAAATCTATAAACAGGATTTTCTCAAATGGCCATCACTTCCATCCATTCTCTTCTGAGTTTTCAACACATTTATCGAGTTTCTGATTCTATTGTACGTTCTGTATATTTTAAATTTAGATTTGTGTTTGTTATCCATACTTAGTTTAGGTTTTCGCTATTTATATTACTTTAGTTTCTCTTTTGTTTTTATTTTAACCCTGAGGTCTTTCCAGCACAACAAGTTACACTGTAAAACCCAGCACTTTGATTCCCTTGGATTTGCGAGGTAATTTCAGATGTTTTTTGAAAAAAGCAACTGAAAACTAATAATTGTGATCCTTCTGTAAAACTCGTGGTGGAAGGGGGAAAAGTCTCTTGGATGGAGAGGATCTATTCTGAAACTGTTGCAATGCAGATAGTCCTCGACTCACAACATATTCGTTTAGTGACCATTCAAAATTAACGGCGCTGAAAAATGTGACTTATGACCACTCACACTTGTGACCGTTGAAGCATCCCCATGGTCATGTGATCAAACTTCAGCTCCTCAGCAACTGATTCATATTTATGACGGTTGCAGTGTCCTGAGATCATGTGATCAACTTTTGCCACCTTTTGGCCAGCAAAGTCAATGGGGAAACCAGATTCACTGAACAACTGTGGCAAGAAATCTCATAAAACGGGGGAGGCCTCATTGAACAACTGTCTCATTTAGCAATGGAATTTTTGGGGGCCCAGTTGTGGTTGTGAGTCAGGAGCGACCAGAACTTTAGAAGAAAATGGGACTTGCAAATGGAAGACTCTTTGAAACAGTGACGTGGCGTAACATGTGAATGCAAACATGATTGCTGCTGAGCCAGTGTCTCTGCTCAGTTTCCCGAACATATGAGATCCCTCCCTCCCCCCTCTTAACTGGTTCCTTCATCTTTTGCCCTTTTGTAGGAATTGTGTCAAATCTGTGATTTTGGAAAGTTAGCTGGTTCTTGTAGGTGATTGCCTTTCATATGCATGGGCAGCTTTAAAAGGATTGTATGGTAATCATCTTTTATTGTAATGGGAAGATGCTTTGCAAATAAAGAGTAATAAAATGGTCGTTTCTGTCCAAGGTTTTAACATTTATGTATGTTCGACTAGACAACTTGGCTCCTGGGAGGAGGGGGGGGGGGGAGACGTCATTTCAAAGATCTAAATAGAGAAACAGAATAACCAAAGACAGGAAAAAACCAGTGAGAGTTGGAGCAACTTCTGACTTCTGCCAGCTTCCCCATTACTTGTGGTAATCTGGCTGGGGGTATCAAAATTCCTTCCTTCCTTTCCTTCACTCCCTCCTTTTTTCTCATCTTTTCCTTCCTCCTCTTCTCTCCTCCCTTCTCTTCTCATCTCTCTCCTTCCCTCCTTCTCTTCTCTCCTCACTTCCCCATTTCCTCCCTCCTCTTTTGTCTTCCCCCTCCCTCCTCTCTTCCTCTTCCTTCCCCTCCCTTTCTATTCTTTCTATTCTTTTCTCCTCCCTCTTCCTCCTTCCCTTTTCATCTCTTCTTTCCTCCCCTCCTCTTCCTGCCTCCTTCCCATCTTCTCTTCCTCTCTCCTTCTCATCTCCTCTTCCCTCTCTCCTTCGCTCCTCCCCTCTTCCCTCCTTTCCCTCGTTCTTATCCCTTCCTCCTTCTCATCTTTTCTTCCCTTATCTCTCCTCCCTCCCTCCTTCTCTTCTCATCTCTTCTTTCCTCCACTCCTCTTCCTCCTTCTCTTCCTTTCTCCGCCTCCTCCCTCCTTCCTTCTCTCTCCTCCCCTCCTCCTCTCCTTCCTTGTTCTTTTCTCCTCCCTCCCTCCTTCTCATCTCTTCTTCACTCATCTCCTCTTCTTCCTGAGCATCCTATGCACCAGGGATATCAAGTCTCTCTGGTTCAGTTTTCTACAGCCAGTGACTGGACGTATCGCCGAAGCAAGGACACAGAAGTTACTGAAGGATCGCTCTGCATAAGTACCAATGAGAACCCAAATCCTCCGTTTAATGACGGAGGTTGAGAAATTAATTCGTGTTGCTGATCAGCTTTTCTGGGCTTAAGATTGCCTCTGATGAGAGCCTTGGGGTCGCATATTAAAATCCATGCTGTTCAGACTTTGGCTAGGGTTGCCTGAATTCTTGTTGTAGCTTTAAGGCTTTAATGACAATACAACCTGTAAATGAAATAGTTAAAAAAAAACCACCCTGGAATCACCAACGTCACAAATCAAAAGGAGGCGGACCGGAAGATGCCTCACTCTTTGCCTTCCACCATGTGCCTTATAGTTCCGGGCCTCTCTAGGCATCGCGGTGCGGTTGGTTTAACCCTTGGAGCCCCGCTGCGGACTGTAAGTGTCTTCGGCTCGCGAGCATGCGCTTAAGGCAGGGGTATCCAAACTTGGGGACTTTAAAGACTTGTGGACTTCAACTCCCAGAATTCCACAGCCAGCATGGGAAAGTATGGCTGGCTTGGGAATTCTGGGAGTTGAAGTCAACAAGTTTTAAAAGTTTCCAAGTTTGGACACCCCTGCTTTAAGCGCAAGCGCTCGCGTCCCTTTCTCATCTGTGACTCTGAGCATGTGCAGAGTTCTTTCTCTGGAGAAACCTCAGGGGTTTTGAATGAGCAGGAGACGGGAGCCCTCCTAAGAAGCAGCAGAGCGGTTGAGCTGCGCTTCAGCCGTGTCAAGGAAATACTCTGCACATGTTCAAAGATCCTTCCCTGCTGCTGAAACTAGAAAGCCCCGATGGATTCGGGGTGAGAAAATGTAATTCCTTTCCCGCAGAACGGATCGTTACTTAGGAGTGTGGAGTTGGGAGTTGCAATCTTGCTTAATGTTAGGCGTGCAATCTTGGATTGCAAATCTGTATCCCTGGCCCCAATATTTTGGAGGAGGTAGAAGCAATTCTAGGCTGGGTCAATGTGTTTATTGATGTATTTAATAAATTTATATATACCGTAGCTACTCATCTCACCCGGAGGGGGAAGAACAGAATTAAAAATGAATGAGTATAATAACAATTGTGAAATCATACACAATTAAAAAAAAAGAATGGGTTGAGGGGTGAAATCGTACACCAGTCTCCAAGGTCCCTTCCAACTCTGGTATTTAAATCTCAATAAACATCTAATGCAATCAAAAATACTATGAAGTGTCAGGGAAAACCATTCAACAGTTAGCAATTCTACATTTAGTTCTACATTTAAGCAAGAAAGACAAAATGCACAGGTATAGTATATGTGGTATCTCACTCAATAGTAGTAACTGTGAGAGGGATCTTGGAGTCCTAGTGGACCACCATTTAAATATGAGCCAGCAGTGTGCAGCAGCTGCCAAAAAAGCCAACACAGTTCTAGGCTGCATCAACAGAGGGATAGAATCAAGATCACGTGAAGTGTTAATACCACTTTATAATGCCTTGGTGAGGCCACACTTGGAATACTGCATTCAGTTCTGGTCGCCATGATGTAGAAAAGATGTGGAGACTCTAGAAAGAGTGCAGAGAAGAGCAACAAAGATGATTAGGGGACTGGAGACTAAAACATATGAAGGACGGTTGCAGGAACTGGGTATGTCTAGCTTAAGAGAAAGAAGGACTAGGGGAGACATGACAGCAGTGTTCCAATATCTCAGGGGCTGCCACAAAGAAGAGGGAGTCAAGCTATTCTCCAAAGCACCCGAGGGCAGGACAAGAAGCAACCGATGAAAACTAATCAAGGAGAGAAGCAACTTAGAACTGAGGAGAAATTTGCTGACAGTGAGAACAATTAGTGGAATAACTGGCCTCCAGAAGTTGTGAATGCTCCAACATTGGAAATTTTTAAGATGTTGGATAACCATTTGTCTGAAGTGGTGTAGCCACTTCAATATGTGCTTAATGAACAGCACACTGTCTGAGTCAATTCATTTACATAGTAATACCGGTACTTATTGTGCTCCTAATTTCTATCTCTTTTATCCAGCCATTGATAAAACAAGTCCCAAGCTTGAAAATATTCTGTGTCTTCTTTTTCTCTTATCTTTCAACTCTATTTTAAACTAAACTAAACAGTTGTTCTCTGGAGAGTGTTAATTCAAAGGGTTCAATTTGCAGAAGAATAGATGTGAAAATATCTATGGAATATACAATAGAATTAAACAGAGCTGGGAGGGACCTTGGAGGTCTTCTAATCCAACCCCCTGCTTAGGCAGGAAACCCTACACCGCTTCAGACAAATGGCTATCCAACATCTTCTTAAAAACTTCCAGTGTTGGGGCATTCACAACTTCTGGAGGCAAGCTGTTCCACTGATTAATTGTTCTGCCAGGAAATTACTTAGTTCTAAGTTGCTTCTCTCCTTGATTAGTTTCCACCCATTGCTTCTTGTCCTGCCCTCAGGTGCTTTGGAGAATGGCTTGACTCCCTCTTCTTTGTGGCAACCCCTGAGATATAGCGACACTGCTATCAATTGAAAGAGTGAACACCCCGAGAGAGAGAAGCCAACTTTTTTAGAGCAGGGCTGACCGAAGAATTCTGGAAGTTGAAGTCCACCTGTCTTTAAAGTTGCCAAGATTGGAGTAAACCCTGAAATTAGAAGATGTTGTGATGCGTACTGATGCTGATCCCGCTGAGAGATAATACAATACAATACAATACTAGAGTTGGAAGGGACCTTGGAGGTCTTCTAGTCCAACCCCCTGCCTAGGCAGGAAACCCTATACCATTTCAGACAGATGGCTATCCAACATCTTCTTAAAGACTTCCAGTGTTGGGGCATTCACAACTTCTGGAGGCAATTTCTGTTCCACTGATCAATTGTTCTAACTGTCAGGAAATTTCTCCTCAGTTCCAAGTTGCTTCTCTCCTTGATTAGTTTCCACCCATTGCTTCTTGTTCTACCCTCAGGTGCCTTGGAGAATAGTTTGACTCCCTCCGTCCCTTCGGGGAGAGGGGGCGGTCTATAAATCAAATAAACTTGAAACTTGAAACTCTTCTTTGTGGCAACCCCTGAGATATTGGAACAATGCTATCATGTCTCCCCTAGTCCTTCTTTCTCTTAAGCTAGACATATCCAATTCCTGCAACCGTCCTTCATATGTTTTAGTCTCCAGTCCCCTAATCCTCTTTGTTGCTCTTCTCTGCACTCTCTCCAGAGTCTCCACATCTTTTCTACATCGTGGTGACCAGAACTGAATGCAGGATGCTTGGGATATTATAAGCTCTTCCCTTCTGATTGTCCAGGCCAGGGGATCCTCTTCTCCAGCTGCGCTAGAAATCCCAGGAGCCTAATTGCAGGTCTCTATTGTCCCCAGGCAATGTGTGGAATTGTCACCCTGGCCGTCGCCCCCCTCTTCTTTTAAAAGAAAAGAACCCCAATCAAAATGTTCTCCCTGTGCATCTCAACAGGAGGCCACGGGGGCCGTCCTGCTCTCACACACCGGTTGCTCCCTCCACGCTCCTCCGAAAGCCCACGAAAGGGTTACACCACAGCCACTCCTACTTCCTAGAGAGGCTGGAGTAACCTTGGGGCTGGAGGATGGGTGGGCATAATATTCGGCAAGGCCTCTTCCTGCCTTGTAGGAAACTACCCAGAGAACAACAAGAGGCCAACAGCCAACACCCCCCTCCCCCCAATTCCCATCTACGCCAGGGGAACTCCTTAGATTGTGGGGACAAAGCATTAATGCGGAGGTGAGAATCAAGCTGTGTGCAAATTTGGGATGTCAAGGTTTTTGGATAGTCCAATCTCGCTCACTTGTGGTCCCCGCACTCTCTTGCACTCTTTTCTCCTTTGTGTGTTGCTTAGATTCATTTTCATTTTTGCAATCTGAAGTTTCCCTCCCGGGGAATATTTTATTTTCCATTTTCTCCTTGGTTTCCACTTTAAAAAAAAGCACTAGAATTTTATTTCTTCCTGCTGCAATAAGCTTGAGATGCCTGCCCTTTTAAAAAGCTTTAGCATTATCTCTCTTTACCGCGATGAATTTGGATGGCGGGTGCTCTCAGAAGGTAAGGCCAGGGCAGCCAGACAGATGTGAAAACCCCAGCAAAAAGAACTTGAAACACTTTTTATAACTTCCCCTCCTTACTCGACATCTGAGTTGCAGTGGTGTAAGCTAAGAACGCTTCAGAATTTGTTTCTCCCATCGAAGAAGCAGAGGTTTGTAAAGTTACACCCAAATAACTCCACAAAGAAAAGAATTTGCAGTATATGCATAATGTTGTATTCATTGATTTATTTTTGTCAAGTTTGTGTAGTGTATATTGGAGGCGGTGACCCTTGGAGAGAGCTGTATGCAATGAAATTTCATTTTTAATGTAGGGCGATTAATGTTCATTTAAAGTGACAATGAAGTTAGTCTGAGTCTGTTATTAAGTCTGCCCAGGTGTGTTGGAATTGAGGTACCTACAAATACTACGTTTTAAGGATGCCTTCTAGGCCCTGATTTATTTATTTTAAAAATGTTGCAATCCATTTTTTCTCCTTTTTATTAGAAACAATCCCAATATGAAGTAAAATTGATTTTTTGAAAATGTTAATGGTTTACCTCTAAAAATATCTTTAAAATCTTTAGTAGTTTTAAAAAAAACTTTAAAAGGACCAAAAACCTGGTATACATTTAAATCGAAGAGTCTAAACAGGGAGGATTATATCTGTTTCTCAGGATGTTCAAATTGTTAGACTCAAAATAGGCGAGACTCCGATTTTAAACAGTTGTACCTTTTGGATCTAATCTACTCTGCAGGGTTGTTTTGGGGAAAAGCAGCTGAGAAGGGACACATTACTGGTTATCTTTAAATTCTAGAGGATAAAAAGGTAACTTTCAAATACAGTATTTCAGGTTAACATTTTACATTCCTTGGTTCATTTACTTGGGAGCAAATCCCATTTAATTCATTGTTAGGATTGTAGATGCATAGATTACATCAGAAGGATAATCCTTTCCATAAGATTTTGCAGTCGAATAAACAAGACAAAAAGAGAAAGAAAAAAGGAAGATAGTCCTCAACTTACAATCATTTGTTTAGTGATGGTTAGAAATTACAAACAGTACTGGAAAAACTGACTTATGGCCATTTTTTCACTCTTAGGACTGTTGCAGCATCCCATGGCCACGTGATCAAAATTCAGATGCTTGGCAACTGACTCACATTTACGACGGTTACAGCGTCCCAGGATCACATTATCTCCTTTTGCGACCTTCCATTGGGAAGCCAGATTCCCTTAACAACCATATTAACAACTGTGGCAAGAAAGGTCATAAAATGGGGCAAAACTCACTCGGCAACGGTCTTGTTTAACAACATAAATGTTGTGTGCAATTGCGGTCGTAAGTTGAGGACTACCCTTAAAGCATAATGCCATTTCAAGCCAGGCAGCCACACCATTTTTTTAAAAAATAAATAAACAGACAATGATTATTCTGCTGGTTGAAAACAAAACAAATTTAACAATGTTACAATACAATACAATAGTAGAATTGGAAGGGACCTTGGAGGTCTTCTAGTCCAACCCCCTGCTTAGGCAGGAAACCCTATACCGTCTCAGACAGATGGCTATCCAACATCTTCTTAAAGACTTCCAGTGTTGGGGCATTCACAACTTCTGGAGGCAAGCTGTTCCACTGATTAATTGTTCTCACTGTCAGGAAATTTCTCCTCTGTTTTAAGTGGCTTCTCTCCTTGTTGTAGAATACTATGTTGTAGAATACTATGTTGATTAGAAGCTGGTGAAATTATCTAAAAAAGTGTGCATCCTGTTGAATTTTCCTGAACTCAGAAAAAAATAGTGCCACAGTTCACTCATCTCATGTGAGATGGGCGGCTAGATAAACTTGATTAATAAGTACTTAAAATATCTGGGGATAATCAAGAGTTTTTTATTCCAACATTTTAAAGTACGTTTCTCTCTTTCAGAATCAGCTGGGCGTCTCTTCAAGGAAGAAAATTATCTCTGCTGATCAGAAATGCTGCTGGTCCCTTCCTTGAGTGACTTCTTTTTTTTTTTACTGAAATCTTCCAAAGTTTGTGGGCCTCACCAGAAGATCCGCCTGGTTCCTCCTTTGTAATCATTTATCTTTATTTTTGAAAGCTATCTTTCAAAGTAGAGGCAACAATTGTTCATGAGCTTATTTGGCTTGGAAACCTTCGCCATGCGGCTTTGAAAAGCTCCTGTCAGCCTCAACGGGGACCTTTCCTCCATTATATGGTGACGTTGCCTTCTGTGAAGCATTAACCGCCAAAATGACTACTGAACTGAGGGCTGGAGGAGCCGCCTTTCTCTCCTTGCAGAATGTTCTGGGACACCCCCCAAGAAAGCCTGAGGAGGAAGCCCAAGTGCGGGTTCTGGACGCTGATGGGGAACGGACGGTCCCTCGGGTCATTCAGGTTGGCACCATAGGAGAATTTCTAGGCTGGATGACTCCCCAAGAGATGATCCAAGGATCAGAAGAAGGTTTGGCTCAACGCTGGGAGACCCAGTGGCAGGAAGTCTTGAAGGCGGTCCAGCTTCTTCCTCCTGGGTTGGCGACTCCACACCAGACGAAACCTTTTCCCTGGGACTCCTGCGAGTCCGTCCCCAACATCAGCCAGTGGTCGAATGGAGAAAGTGTTCCTCAGTTCTTGGTGGTCAACAACGGGGAGTTACCTCCTCGGATCCTTTATGGTCCAGGGGTGGAAGAAAACAGGCCAATGAAGGACTTACTTGTGGACCAAGAGGCTCTCTTGACCGAGGCTCAGCGCCAACGTTTTAGGCAATACAGTTACCAAGAAGCTGAAGAGCCTCAAGAGGTTTGCAAGAGACTCCGGGAATTTTGCTGTCAATGGCTGATACCAGAGAAGCACTCCAAAGAGCAGATCCTGGAACTGGTGATCCTGGAGCAGTTCCTGGCCATCCTCCCTCCAGAGATGCAGGGCTGGGTCAGGGTCCGTTGTCCTCAGGCTTGCTCCCAGGCCGTGGGCCTCGCAGAAGAGTTCCTCAGGAGTCAGAAGCAAGAGATTAAGGTAACACTGGCCTACACCAGTGGTAGTTTTCCAGCCGGTATACGGGTTTACCGTTGCCTGCTGGGAGCAGCAGGCACTGTTCCCGTACGGTTCTGTCAGGGGAAGAATTATATCACCCTGAACTAAAAACGAGGCTTAGACCGCGGCTGTTTCCAACAGGCATATTCTTTAAGGTGCGAAGAAAAAAATAAACACTCTGGGGAAACATATTCTAATTAATAAACAAACTTTAATACGAAAATAATAAATGGAAATAAAACAAATACTAACTAATTGTTACATTTTGATAAAAGAGTTCCGTCTCCCAGTTTTCCTGGCAGCCGGACAAAGATCAGAAGTAGCTCAGGAATGTGTGAAGCATGCGCAGTACATCACTGTCAGATAAGACTTTTATGACCTGCGCAATAACTCTTCCAGTTTAACTATTTAGTGTCAATTCAGTCAGTTCAGGCTAGCAAACAATTTTAACGCAGTGACAGGTTCTTCGGAGGGCCCACCTGCGTTCCTTACCTGTATTTGACACAACCGGGCCATTTGCGCATGCAGTATACGGCACCTGCGCGATGCTCCGCCGAGCAGCTGGAGCGTCGCAGGCGGTGGGTGTGCCTGCATGACATATTTTGATTAGATGAATTAGAAAACAGGTGATCAAGGTGCTGGTTGGCTAAAGTTTTCAAGATATTTCCCAATAAAGATGTATACACAGGCGAGGCTATTTGCCTGAAAGGAGGGAGGTGTCTAATGATCATGATCAGCGGTAGGTTTCACATTTTGTTAACACTGGTTTGCCCCATCTGCCCGCGCCCGCTTCCCATACACCCAGCCTTCCACGCATGCACCTTGCTTGCATGTGTGCCTTCCACGCATGTTCCCAGCCTACAAAACATGCCTAAATAGGATTGCATAGAGTGTGGGGCGAGTGGGCAGGGCCCACCTGCGATTTCCGCTACCGGATTTCCGCTACCAGTTCGGGCAAACCGGTCCGAACCGGCTGAATAAAACCTCTGATCATGATGCCTCATAACTTCTCGGCAAAGTACGCTAGAACGATGAAAATGGTACCACGTGGAAGTGTCTACATTTATCTTCCCTTTGAGAACAGCAAGGCAGATAACTATGAAAAAACACGTGGAAGATTTGCTTAGGTCCTAGAAAGCACTTGGTGCCAGCATGTCACTGAAAATTAATTTCTTACACTTTAGACCAGGGGTGTCCAAACTTTTTGCGAGGAGGGCCAGATTTGGTGAGGTGAAAATGTGTGGGGCCGATCATTCAGCCTGACATTCTTTGAACCCTTAACATTAAATGCGAATTAACTACCGTATTTTTCGGAGTATAAGCCACACCAAGATTTTGAAGAGGCAAATTAAAAAAAAAGTTTTTGCACTCTCCCACAAAAATGGGCCTTTTTTTAAAAGGGCGTGAATAGCCTTTAAGAGGTTTCTAGAGTGCCCCTGGGGGCTGGGGGGGGGGGAAGTTGAGCAAAAAATGGCCCGTTTTTTGCTCATTTATGCCCTCCACAGCCCCCAGGAGCATTCTGAAAACCTCCTAAAGGCTATGCACAGCCATTTTGGTGAAGGGGGCAGAGTTTTGGGTGGCAAAAAATGCTGTATTCAGTGTATAAGATGCACCCAGATTTTTAGCCTCTTTTTTGAGGGGAAAAAGATGCATCTTTATACTTCGAAAAATACGGTATTTTATGAAAGACTAAACAAATAACTCCAGTGGGTAGAAGAGGCTGCGGGCCGCTTGAAATTTGAAAAAGGGCCACATTTGGCCCCCGGGCCGCACTTTGGACATGCCTGCTTTAGACTATTTCAAGAGCCACAATGGCACAGTGCTTACAATGTGCAGTATTGCCGGCTACTTCTGCTGCCTGCAATTGGGCAGTTTGATCCTCCCCAGCCTCAAGGTTGACTCAGCCTTCCATCCTTCCGAGGTTGGTAAAATGAGGACCCAGATTGTTGGGGGTCATAGGCTGACTCTGTAAACCGCTTAGAGAGGGCTGTAAAGCACTGTAAAGCAGTATATAAGTCTAATTGCTATTTCTATTTCCCTTTGAACTGTGGGGCAGCGAGTGATGGGGAGAGATTCCATCAGGATATCGCAGGCATGGAGAAAAGATACCGAGGGAAACGGTCCATGCTTGCCGGAATCTCCCCAGGGAGGATCCTACACCAGTTCACAAGAGAAAAGCAGAAAAAGCCCAGTTTAGATAACTAATAAAGATGGAACCTTGTCGTTTAATCTGATGTTAGAGCTTGTCAGTTTTTCATGCCAGAAGCACGAAAATGTTACCCGAAACAGCAATAAACGAATGAAAAGTTATGCTCTGGGTATCAATAAAAAGATAAATTTATAATGATTGGCGTGGCACCATTCTCATAGCTACATTGCGTTTTGCAGAAAAGTTATGGAGCATAAATGTACACCCCCCTCCCCCTCATAATTTTGAATTATTTTGATGCCATTTTCACCCGAAGCTGTATTTTGGAAACTGGAGCCAATTAATACTCAGGACTTAATTTTCCTTTATTAGTGACCTAATTCATGTAAAATTAAGCTGCTTTCGTTTCCGAGGCTTTCTCCTTGTGGACCAGGGTAACAGGGGGAAAGTTGGCAGCAGTGGTGAAATCTAAATTTTTTTCCTACCGGTTCTGTGGGTGTGGCTTGAGGGTGTGTGTCATGTGACTGGGTGGGCGTGGATATGTAGTCATGTGACCGGGAGGGTTTCAAAAGACAGAAACTCACTTTAACAGTGTCCTGCTGGAGCAGGGTTGGACTAGATGACCTCCAGGTCCCTTCTAGCCCTGGATTGCTGTGCTCCTTCAAGGTATCCTCTGAAACTGCATCTGGTGCCTTCCTTACTCTCCTTTTTCCTTCCATCCCTCTTCCCCCCCCCCTCTCTTTGTTTCTTCCTTTCTTTCTTTCGCAGCATCCCCCCACCTCCCGTTTTTGGCCCAGCAGGTCTCAGAGAAGCCTCCTAGGAGCAAAAACGGACCCCACATGCTAAAAGAAAAAAAGTTTTTTAAAAAGTTCCTACCATCGCGCAGAACAGCTGATTGTCGAAACTTTTTTTTTACTTTGTTAAGCCTTTTTTTACTACCAGCTCGGGCGAACGGTAGCATTTCAACCTCTGGTTTGCAGTCTAGAATTAGCATCAACTGGAAAGTTTTTCAGAAAGTGATTTATTGACTAGGTGTGTTCCCCACAATCACTTCCCACAACAGGTTGGACTAGATCAGAGAAACTGGTTCAAGATTCCCTCGGGGAGTTTCGATGATTGAAGGGGACCAAAATCTGAGAGTTTCACTCCTATCGTGATTGTGATGCAATATTTCTCTTTTGGGAGGAAATGCTGGGGGGGGCTCAGGCTGGATTTTCTAGAGTCAAAACCAAGCATGTGAGACATTGCACCTGACCACCCTATGGGATTCACTTAATGACAGCCATCAGAAAACGGTCGTGACTTCCGTAAGTCAGCAGAGACATCTGACGCTGCCTGCAGTTCCTAGAACAAGTTGTGGGGTTTTTTGGGGAAGCGGGGAGGAGGGGGAGACACCGAAAAAAAATATTTATTTCAGGGAAGGGCCTCTCTGGAAGAATTAAAACAATGTGAATTTCTATAAAACTTCTAAAGCAGGGGTGTCCAAACTTGGGAACTTTAAGACTTGTGGACTTCAACTCCCAGAATTCCCCAGCCAGCATGGCTGGCTGGGGAATTCTGGGAGTTGAAGTCCACAAGTCTTAAAGTTCCCAAGTTTGGACACCCCTGTTCTAAAGCATATAAAGAACGGTTGCAGGAACTGGGCATGGCTAGTCTAGTGAAGAGAAGGACCACAGGAGACATGATAGCAGTGTTCCAATATTGAAGGGGCTGCCACAGAGAGGAGCGAGATCAACCTAATTTTCCAAAGCACCCAAAGGCCAGACAAGGAATAATGGATGGAAACTGACCAAGGAGAGATTCAACCTAGAAATAAGGAGGAATTTTCTGACAGGGAGAGCAATCAACCCATGGAACAGAGGTTGCCTTTGGAAGTTGTGGGAGCTTCATCACTGGAGGCTTTCAAGAAGAGACTGTCATCTGTCAGAAATGGTGTAGTAGAATCTCCAGCTTGGGCGGGGGGGGGGGGGGTTGGACTAGATGACCTATAAGGTCCCTCCAACTCTCCATCTGTAGCATAGATTTTAAGTACAGTAGAGCAGTGACCAACCTTCTGGGCACCAGGGACCAGTTCCGTGGAGAGAGGTTTTTCCGTGGACCGGAGAGGGCTGGTTTCGTGTGCTGCCGGCATCCCATGGATGGGGATTCACTTGTTTGCGCACCCCGGTTGCTGGCATGCTGTGGCCCTGTGCTCATCCATGGGTTGGGGACCCCAGCAATACAGCAGTCTGATATAGCTACCGAGCATTTAGAACCGGGATGTTAAGTTCAAGGCCCGTGGGCTGGGTCCGGCCTACAGGGTGCTTATATCTGGCCTGCAGGCAGTGCTGAAATTCATTTTTTTTTACTAATACTTCTGTGTGGGTGGCTTGGTGGGCGTGACAGGGGAAGGGTACTGCAAAATTTCCATTCCCACTCCACTCCAGGGGAAGGATACTGCAAAATCTCCATTCCCACTCCACTCCAGGGGAAGGATACTGCAAAGTTTCCATTCCCACTCCACTCCAGGGGAAGGATACTGCAAAATCTCCATTCCCGCCCCACTCCAGGGGAAGGATACTGCAAAATTTCCATTCCCGCCCCACTCCAGGGGAAGGATACTGCAAAATTCCCATTCCCACTCCACTCCAGGGGAAGGGTACTGCAAAATCTCCATTCCCACTCCACTCTAGGGGAAGGATACTACAAAATCTCCCGCCCCACTCCAGGGGAAGGATACTACAAAATCTCCATTCCCGCCCCACTCCAGGGGAAGGATACTACAAAATCTCCATTCCCGCCCCACTCCAGGGGAAGGATATTACAAAATTTCCATTCCCACTCCACTCCAGGGGAAGGATACTACAAAATCTCCATTCCTGCCCCACTCCAGGGGAAGGATATTACAAAATTTCCATTCCCACTCTACTCCAGGGGAAGGATACTACAAAATCTCCATTCCCGCCCCACTCCAGGGGAAGGATACTACAAAATCTCCATTCCCGCCCCACTCCAGGGGAAGGATACTACAAAATCTCCATTCCCGCCCCACTCCAGTGGAAGGATACTACAAAATCTTCATTCCCGCCCCACTCCAGGGGAAGGATATTACAAAATTTCCATTCCCACTCCACTCCAGGGGAAGGATACTACAAAATCTCCATTCCCGCCCCACTCCAGGGGAAGGATACTACAAAATCTCCATTTCCGCCCCACTCCAGGGGAAGGATATTACAAAATTTCCATTCCCACTCCACTCCAGGGGAAGGATACTACAAAATCTCCATTCCTGCCCCACTCCAGGGGAAGGATATTACAAAATTTCCATTCCCACTCTACTCCAGGGGAAGGATACTGCAAAATCCCCATTCCCTCCCCACTCCAGGGGAAGGATACTGCAAAATCTCCATTCCCACCCCACTCTGGGGCCAGTCAGAGGTGGTATTTGCCGGTTCTCCGAACTAGTCAAAATTTCTGCTACCAATTCTCCAGAACCTGTCAGAACCTGCTGAATTTCATCCCTGCTTGTGGGGCCGCCCTGAAAACAGCAATGGACCGGACCACGGTGCCTTCCACACCCTCTGCATGCCCCCCCCCTTTTTTGTGCAAAAAATGGGATGTGCAGAGGGTTTGTGAGGCCTGCAGAGTGGTCCTGGAAGCCAGGGAGGGCAAAACCGTTTTTGTTTTTCATTTACCTCTTCAAAGTCTTGGTGTGTCTTATAGTCTGAAAAATACAGTATATTAACTGAAACTTGCAAGTCTGAAAGGAGTTTTCTCCCACCTCCCCTTTGGTCAAGCACCCACCGACGTTAATAACATTTCGGCCCGCGGTGCCTCTACCAGTGAAAATGGAGCACGGGAGGGCTACATGCAGCCCTCCCGAACTCCGTTTTCACTGGCAGAGGGTTGCAACCCACCACTGCTTCCAACTCTGTTAAGTTGTTAGCAGTTAGAACAATTAATCAGTGGAACAGCTTGCCACCAGAAGTTGTGAATGCTCCAACACTGGAAGTTTTTAAGAAGATGTTGGATAACCATATTTCTGAAGTGGTTGTAGGGTTTCTTGCTTGAACAGGGGGTTGGACTAGACGACCTCCAAGGTCCCATCCAACTCTGCTATTCTATTCTGTTCTGTTTTAGGTGCTGGAACCATGCACAGAAGTGGTGATGATCTCCCCGGAGGCTGAAGGATCCCTGGCAGCCTCTGGATCTAACAGCCTCCTTTGTGGAGAAGCTGAACTGAAAGACGGTCAGGATCCCAACTCAGTGGGTAGGTACTCATTGTAGTAAAGGCAAGGAGAGAGCGTTATATGTTGATTGGTGCTGGAAGTGTACGGTCAGCATTTATCCGTATTGAATACAGGCAGTCCTCCACTTACAACAGTTCACTTAGTGACCGAAGTTACAATAGCTCTGGAAAAAGTGACTTTTTCGCACTTACGACCGTTGCAGCATCCCCAGGGCCACGTGATCTACAGTCAGACGCTTGGCAACTGATTTCTACTTATGACGGTTGCCATGTCCCTTTTGCAGCTTTCTGACCAGCAGAGTCAATGGGGAAGCCAGATCCATGTAACAACTGCGCTGCTAACTTCTCAGTTGCAGTGGTTCACTTAACATCTGCGGCAAGAATGGGGCAAAACTCGCTTAACAACTGTCTCGCTTAGCAACGGACATTGTGGCTCAGTGGTGGGTTTCAAATTTTTTTAGAATCTCTTCTGTAGGTGTGGCCTGCTTTGTGGGAGTGGCTTGCTGGCCATGTGACCGAGTGGGAGTGGCTTGCCAGCCACGTGACTGGGTGGGCATGGCCAACTTGTAAAATGTGGTGAAACTCATTTAGCAATGCTCTTGCTTAGCAACCAAAATGTTGGCTCAGGAACTCTGGCATTGAAGCATGCAAGTCTTAAAGCTGTCAAGTTACAAGACCCTTGCACCACTAACCCTTTAGAAAAAAACCCCCGGGGGTGTTTAAACTTGACAGCTTTAAGACTTTAAGGTTTAGATAGGACTCTTAGAGGCAGGTGGGGCGATTGGTGAGCCAGCCAATCAGTGAGCGGTGGGCGGAGCAAGCGTGGTGCGGACGGGCGGGGGGAGGGAGAGAGCTGGAACCGGTTCTAAACGGCACAGTAGATTTGTGGAACCTCTTCTATAGAAGAGGTTAGAACTGGCAGGAACCCATCTCTGTTGTGGTTGTAAATGAGGACTCCCTGTAGGTCTGGAGAGGTCCTCCAGGACAATCACTTCGTGATTCGTCGTTAAACGAGGACTACTTATACCCACATTTTTGACCTCTTGGGAGAGGGAGAAGATAGGTGGAGAAATTGTGAGGGCAGCAGCTGATGGGTTAATTATCATCGGCTACATCCGGGGTGTTAAATCAGTTTCATTGAGGGCCACATCAGGGCTGTGACTGATCTTGAAGGGGGGGGCAACTGGGTGGGTGTGGCCAACTGGGTAGGCGTGGCCATCTTGACACCACTCCCCAAACTGCTGGCATGGGTAGGCCGGGCCGAAGCGACACAGGCCAGTCCCTTACATTTTCCAGGCCGGCCCCACAGGCCGGCTCCAACGACATCACGGGACATATCCGTTCCACGGGCCTTATGTTTGACACCCTACATCAGCGATGGCGAACCTTTTTTGGCTCGCGTGCCATAAGTGGGGGGAGCGCAGGGGGGTCGTGTGCGGGCGTGCCGCACCCATAATGCAATGCACGAGCATGCACGCACTACAGGCGCGATCCCCCATTTCTTGCATCCTTTTTTCACCCTCCCCAGGCTCCAGAGGCTTTATAGGAGCCTGGGGAGGGTGAAAAAAGCCCCCCCCCCCCGGAGGCTTCAGGGACCTTCAGGAGGCTTCCCTAAAGCCTCCAAAGGGCAAAAAAAGACCCTACGAGCAAACCGGAAGTGACTTCCTGTTTGCTCGGAGGGTCGTTTTGAGCACTCCGGAGGCTTCAGGGACCTTCAGGAGGCTTCCCTGAAGCCTCAGGAGCACTTAAAACGATCCTCCGAGCAAACCAGAAGTCCCTTCCCAAACTTCCGATTCGCCCATAGGGCCAGTTTTTTGCGCTCCAGAGGCTTCAAGGAAGCTCATGAAGCCTCCGGAGGGCCTCCGGGGGAGGCTCTTTTCGCCCTCCCCAAGCTCCTATAAAGCCTCTGCAGCCTGGGGAGGGCTAAAAATGGCTTTAAAAAAAGACTGAACTCAGCTGGCCAGCGCCTCGCGTGCCCTGACAAATGGTTCCGCGTGCCACCTGTGGCACGCGTGCCATAGGTTCGCCATCCTGGCCCTACATCAATAGCAATAGCACTTAGACTTATATACCGCTCCACAGAGCTTTATAGCCCTTTCTAAGCAGGTTACAAAGTTAGCATGTTTCCCCCCCAACAATATGGGTCCTCATTTTACCCACTTCAAAAGGATGGAAGGCCGAGTCAACCTGGAGCCTGGTGAGATCTGAACTACCCAATTGCAAGGAGCCGGCAGTCAGCAGAAGTGGCCTGCAGTACTGCACTCTAACCACTGTGCCACCGTAGCTCTTGAAAGAGTCTAAATCAGTGTTTCTCAACCTTGGCGACTTTAAGTCCTGTGGACTTCCACTCCCAGAATTCCCCAGCCAGCTGGCTGGGGGATTCTGGGAGTTGAAGTCCACAGGACTTAAAGTCGCCAAGGTTGAGAAACACTGTTCTAAATGCAAATGTAAGAAATTAATTTTCAGTGACATGTTGGCACCAAGCGCTTTCTAGGACCTAAGCAAATCTTCCAGGTGTTTTTCATAGTCTGAGGAAGGCTGAGTCAAAACCTTCAGCCAGTCAGGATGTCCAGGGTTTCAGATCTCTGTCCTAGATGGATCTGATACTAAAAGATTCTGGAGGACAAAGAGAACAGAGGAAAATGAATGGTTTGCCTGTGTAGTAAGCTGTTGTCTAATGGAGATGCTCAGTCATCCCAGATCGTGGTTGTCCCAAAAGTGCTTTTTTTTTCAACTTTCTGGTTTTTTCTTTGAAGACATGGACTTTCTGGTTTTTCCTTTGAAAACGTTTCGCTTCTCATCCAGAAAGCTTCTTCAGCTCTGACTGAACAGCTCCCAACCAGCCCAATCTGCGGTATTATACTCTCCTCACCTCCAGACATGAATGGGGAAGTGTGTCTTGTCTGGTTTGGGCTGACCTCACCTTTCCTCCTCCTCCTCCTCCTCCTCCTCCTCCTCCTCCTCCTCCTCCTCCTCTTCCTCCTCCTCCTCCTCTTCCTCCTCCTCCTCCTCTTCCTCCTCCTCCTCCTCCTCCTCCTCCTCCTCCTCTTCCTCCTCCTCCTCCTCCTCCTCCTCCTCTTCCTCCTCCTCTTCCTCCTCCTCCTCCTCCTCTTCCTCCTCCTCCTCCTCCTCCTCTTCCTCCTCCTCCTCCTCCTCCTCCTCCTCCTCCTCCTCCTCCTCCTTCTCTTCCTCCTCCTCCTCCTTCTCTTCCTCCTCCTCCTCCTCCTCCTCCTCCTCCTCCTCCTCCTCCTCCTCCTCCTCCTCCTCCTCCTCCTCCTCTTCTTCCTCCTGCTCCTCCTCCTCCTCTTCCCTTGCTTGCTGCTTCTATCCTTGTGCCCTTGTGCCCTTCCTTTTGCCTGCAGTCCCAGAGGTGCAACTGGACTTTCTGGTTTTTTTTTCTTTGAAGACGTTTCGCTTCTCATCCAAGAAGCTTCTTCAGCTCTGACTGGATGGTGGGGAATGGAAGGATTTCTACTCCTTGCAGACAGCTGGTCATTGGCATCCTTTTAGAGCAGGGGTAGTCAACCTTTTTATACCTACTGCCCCTTTTTGTATCTCTGTTAGTAGTAAAATTTTCTAACTACCCACCGGTTCCACAGTAATGGTGATTTATAAAGTAGGGAAGTAACTTTACTTTATAAAATTTATAAAGCAGAGTTACAGCAAACCCCTACCGCCCACCATGAAAGCTGGAACGCCAGGGGTGGGTTCCTGCCAGTTCTAACCTCTTGTATAGATGAGGTTCCACAAATCTACAGTGCCGTTTAGAACCGGTTCCAGCTCCCTCCCCCCGCCCGTCCGCACATCATCAAGATGAAGACCGAGAGGAGGAATTCTGGGAGTTGAAGCTGCCAAGTTTGAACACCCCTGGGTGTTTTTTTTTCTACAGGGTTAGGGGTGCGAGGGTCTTGTAACTTGACAGCTTTAAGACTTGCACACTTCAAATGCCAGAGTTTCTGAGCCAACATTTTGGTTGCTTAGCAAGAGCGTGTTAAGTGAGTTTCATCACATTTTACAAGTTGGCCATGCCCACCCAAGTCACATGACTGCCAAGCCACTCCCACCTGGTCACATGGCCGGCAAGCCACTCCCACAAAGCAGGCCACACCTACAGAAGAGGTTGTAGGAGTCAAAGTCCGCCAGGCTTAAAGTTGCCAAAGTTGGAGACCCCTGCTCTAGAGGAAGCTCAACATCTGGATGTTTATGCTGTTTCAACAGGTGGCCCCGCCATGAGCAGGAATCCCCTGGGAGTTTCTCAGCCAAGGGATCCCGAGTTTCCCGTGTTGTTTGGATCCTTAATGGGGCAACCAGGATCCCTCGAGAGCAGAGAAGGTCTGGTGCAGAAGAGCCCAATGGAACCCATCCAGAAAGGGGATGGGGCAAGGCTTTGCAGCGAAGGGGTGTACGAGACGGTGGTCCGTCTGGAGGAACACGGACACTGGTGCCTCGAATGCGGCGAAAGCTTTCAAGACGCCTTGCAGCTTCAGAATCACCAGAATTCCCATTCGGGTCGGAAGCGTCCGGAGTGTCCAGAATGCGGGAAAAGCTTCCGGGACCTTTCGCACGTTCTCCGGCATCAAACCGTCCACACGGGAGAGAAACCCTACGCCTGCTTCAAATGTGGACAGAGTTTCACCCAGAAACCAGCACTTAACCGGCATCTGAGAAAACATTTGGAAAGCCAGAGTGACTCAGGTACGAGGAAGGCTCCCCTGCCGTTAATCTCAAAGGGTGTATAGCAGGGGTGTCAAACCAGGGGTGAGATCCAGCAGGTTCTGACAGGTTCTGGAGAACCGGTAGCGGAAACTTTGAGTAGTTCGGAGAACTGGCAAATGCCACCTCTGGCTGGCCCCGCCCCATCTATTCTTTGCCTCCCAAGTCACAGCTGATCGGGAGGGAATGGGGATTTTGCAGTATCCTTCCCCTACCACGGCCACCAAGCCACACCCACAAAACCACTGTGTCAAACTCAGATCTTGCCGCTGTGGAAACAATGAAGGAGTGGCCCGGGGTGCCTCTGCTTGCAAAAATGACGCTCGGGAGGACACGCGGCCTTTCCCGAGCTTCCGTGGCTGTTGCAGCTGAAAACAGAGCTTGGGAGCCCATTTTCGCTGGCAGGGCGCTCGGGCTACCATAGATGCCCCTGAAACGAGTGATGTCGAGTTGGCCACGCCTATCCTGACCACACACCCCGTCGCCTCCCCCCCCAAGGTCAAACACAATCCTGATGCGGCCCTCAATTAAATTGAGTTTGACACCCCTGAATAGGGAATATACAGAGGGCGGCTGAATTGACTCCAGAGAGTCCTCGACTTAAGACCACAATTGAGCCTGAAATTTCTGTCACTAAGCAAGACGGTAGTGAAGTGAGTTGCTAAGGTTGAGAAACCTTGATTTAAGTTACACGAACAGAATATCAAAAGCCTCAACAGTGTTTTCCACCATTTCTTCCTCCTGCACCAAAGAGAATCAAGATGGAGCAATCTTGAGTTTCTTTCACATGCTGTACAGGTAGTCCTCGACTTGCAGCAGTTCATTTAGTGACCGTTCAAAGTTACAACGGCACTGAAAAAAGTGACATGATGGTTTTTCACTCTTACAACCAGCATTCCCACGGTCACATGATTTACATTTGGATGTTTGACACCTGACTCACATTTATGACGGTTGCAGGGTTCCGGGGTCATGTGACCTCCTTTAGTGAGCTTCTGACAAGCAAAGCCAATGGGAAAACTAGATTCACTCAACAACCATATTGCAGGTAGTCCTAGACTTGCAACAGTTCGTTTAGTGACCGTTCAAAGTTACAACACTGAAAAAAAGTCAGATTCACTTAACAACCGTATTACCAACTTAGCAGACGCAATGATTCCCTTGACAAATGTGGCAAGAAAAGTTGTAAAATGAGGCAAAGCCACTGGGGAGGCCAGAGTCCCTTAACAACCATGGGGCTAACTTAGCAACTGGAGTGATTCCCTTACCAAGCGCGGCAAGAAAGGTTGTAAAACGGGGCAAAAGTCACTTAACAACTGTCTCGCTTAGCAACATAAATTTTGGGCTGTGTGACCAACTTGGTGGGCGTGGCCAGCTTGACACCACTCTTCAAACTGCTGGCATGTTTCCTCTTCACACTGGGTAGACCAGGCCGAAGCAATGCTGGTCGGCCCTTAACATTTTCCAGGCTGCCTGAATGGCCGGATCTGACCACATCGTGGGCTACATCCGGCCTGCGGGCCTTGTGCTTGACACCCATGTTGTAAGTCAAGAACTATCTGTACGCTTATGGTAGTTTGGGGTTTTTTTGTTTTTGTTTTTTGTTTTCTCCAAACAGGTTTCATCCCGAGTATGAAACCCCCAAGGATGGACATGGTTAGTCGTAAGCGTCCAGAGTGCTTGGCATGTGGGAAGAGTTTCCGGGACGTTTCTCAGGTCCTTCGGCATCAGACGGTCCATACGGGAGAGAGGCCTTACAGCTGCCTTGAGTGTGGGCAAAGTTTCACCCAAAAGCCGGCCCTCAACCGACACAAGAGGAAACATCTCAAAGGTGAAACCTACGAAGGTATGGATGAAAGCGGGAGAGACGAGAACCAGTGGTGGGATTCAATTTTTTTTTACGACCGATTCTGTGGCCGTGGCTTGGTGAGTGTAGCATGGCTTGGTGGGCGTGGCTTGGTGGGCGTGGTAGGGGAAGGATACTGTAAAATCCCCATTTCTTGCCCAATCATCTGGGACTCGGGAGGCAGAGAATAGATGCGGATGGGGCCAGGTGTGAAATGCTACCGGTTCGGGCCGGTTTGCCCGAACCAGTAGCCAAAAATACTAAAAAAAGGAACTTTTTACTTTTTATTTTAAAGCTTTTTTTACAGGTTCTCCGGAAATGCAGGGCTGGCTGGCTGGGGTCCGTTTTTGCTCCCAGCAGGCTTCCCTGAAGCCTGCTAGGCCAAAAACTGGGGTGAGGGTGGGTGCTGAGAAAGAAAGAGAGAGAGAGAGAGAGAAAGAAAGGGAAAAAGAAAGGGGGAGAGGGTGGGAGGGAAAAAGGAGAGGAAGGAAGAAGTACAAACCTGGCACTAGATGCAGCTTCGGAGGATAATCCAGGGCTGGAAGGGACCTGGAGGTCATCTAGTCCAACCCTGCTCCAGCAGGACATTGTTAAAGTGAGTTTCTGTCTTTTAATCCCCTAGTTACATGACTACATAGCCACACCCACCCAGTCACAACACTCCCACCAAGCCAAGAAAGCGTCGGGAGTCTGGGGAGGCCGAAAAATGAGCCCACCGGAAGTCAGGAAACAGGCTGTTTCTGGCCTCTGGGGGTGGGTGGTGGGTGGAGGTCATTTTTGCTGTGCTCGCATGCATGGGTCAGCTGGGGTATGTCACACACACATGCGCAGGGGGCACAGTGCGAGGGGCGTTAAATCATGGGTGTCGGCACGCGTGTGATATAGCGCGTGTGTGCGGTTTTGGCACCCGAGGCGAAAAAGTTTTGCAATCATTGGGATAGGATAATATATATTATATACTATATCATGTAATTAAAATATTAATACAATCAATATGATTATATCATACATTAATACAATACTACTACAGGTAGTCCTCATCTTACGGACACAATTGAGCCCAACCTTTCTGTTGCTAAGTGAGAAATTTGTTAAGTGAGTCTTGCCCCACCTTACGACTTCTCTTGCCTCGTTTGTTAAATGGATCACTGCAGTTGTTAAGTTAGTAATACGGTTGTTAAGTGAATCTGGCTTCCCCCCCGTTGATTTTGCTTACCAGAAGGTTGCGAAAGGGGGGTCACATCACCCTGGGACACTACAGCCGTCGTAAACGTGAGTCATTTGTCATGCGGCCCAATGTAAGTCACGTGACCATGGGGAGGCTGCAACTGTCGTAAGTGTGAAAAATTGTCACGAGTCACTTTTTTCAGCGCCGTTGTAACTTCAAACGGTCGCTAAGGGAACTGCTGTAAGACGAGGACTACCTGTATGCTATAATAATTGTAAATTATATCATTAATATATTACGTTAATTATATATTCATATAATACTACTATACTAATTGGGAGCATGGTGGTTCATGAGGTTAGAATGCTGGACTGACAATCAGCAGTCTCACGTTCCATTGCTGCTGCGGAGCGGGGTGAGCTCCTGTCACGTGCTCCTGCCAACCCAGCAGTTCAAAAGCACTGTACTAATATAGTAAAATATAATAGCAATAGACATATACCGCTTCACAGTGCTTTACGGACCTCTCTAAGCTGTTTGCAGAGCCAGCCTACTGCCCCCCTGTTCTGTCCCGGGATTCCAATGAATATGCAGACACAGGCTTGGCTGTCTGCCATGACTAATTACAGAGATAAAGCCACCCCTTGGCTAGGAGCCTAGAAAGCTATATTCAAGAACCAAGATTAAACTTACAGAATGCTTTCTCAAAGGCTAGTAAAATGGACTGTTGTTTCCTGCAAAGATTCCCCTTCCGTTGCTCCACCTATAAACTCTTTGGAAGGGGCCACAACCTTAGCCAGCTGTCCCTACTTCCTTCTATGACGCCCTCTCCACAGCTGCTCCTTTCTCCTCTCAGCTCTACGCACCCGCACATCAGGGACAACCTCCCTCTGTTCCTTCTCACTGCTCCCTGACTCAGATGCCACCTGGTGGCCAACAGGCCTCTCTAGTTCCTGCTCTGACTCCAAACACCTGACTCCAAACACCTTCCAGAGTCTTCCTCATCCTCCAGAGCAGTCCCAGAATGGTCTGTGCTGTCAGAGTCCAGAGGTTTTTTCGCAAAAACCAAGGTTTTTTGCCTTCCCTCAGCCCCCAGCAGCCTTCAGCAGGGCTGGGGCAAGGCAAAAATGCCCCCATTTTTTGCAAAAATGGGGCACAGGGGCAGGACTTTGGGAGTCCAAAAATGACTGTATTCGGTGTATAAGATGCACCAACATTTCCATGCTTTTAGGGGGGCAAAATATGCATCTTATACTCCGAAAAATACAGTATATACCATATTATTACCTTCTCAAATTGTAGCAATTGTTGAAACTTCTTCCCGATGTTGTTTTATACATCTGATTTAGCCTAAGTTCTTAGCTGCTTTATGAGCTTGTCTGAATGGTCCGAGTGGCTTAAGTGGGTTGAGGATCTCCTCTTTCATTGGCTGCATATTTAGACTTCTTTTCTTACTGCAGGGGACCAAGAACGGCACGGGAACCAGGAAAATAGTCACTGGGATGGGGCAACCCCTTCTTGGGTCTGGCCTAACCAAACATTCCCCGAGAACGGAGTCGGCCCCTTTGCCAGCGGCCTGGAACAGCGGCCATCGATGAATCAGTATCCCGAAGTTGCTTCCGGCACGGACCAGGAAGGCAAAACAGCAAGGAAAACAACCAGCCGTCGGGGGCAGAAGAAATACTGGTGCTTTATCTGCATCAAAGGCTTTCGGGACAAGGCAGATTTGGTGAGGCACGACCGGATCCACACGGGAGAGAAACCTTACACCTGCCTGGACTGCGGACGGAAATTCAGCTACACGTCCAGCTTGTACAAACACCAGCTGATCCACAGGAGAGCGGACAGCCTGAAAGGGAACCAGTTCAGAGAGGTGTCCATGGACTACGATCCGAATGGTTTTTCAGCCGTCCGCACGGCTCCCTTGGCCTGTCTTGAGGGCGGCGAGGGGTGGAGGAATGGGGTGAAGTTGGAGGCGACTGAGGTAAAACCACCCATGGAGGCCTTATCGGTAGGAAAGGCCGACACGCAATCAAGTGACTTCGCTTTCGACATTTCAGCGACGTAATTCAAAGCCGTCGGCTTTACTTTCCTGCACCTGATGCGTTTCGGACAGATCGGACTTTAACATCCCTGAATTCTAGCTTAAACAGAGAAGCTTGGCAAGTTGAGAAAAGCGATTCCGTTCAAACCAACCAGCCGAATCCCCCCTCCACAGGTGGGTGGGTGGGTATACATGCACCCCCGCCCACCGCCTGGTTCTGTGTATATATGTACGTAAAAGACTCTTTCTTATCTTTGACCGTCATTACATTATTAATATTATTATTATTATTTTATGCACAATAACACTTCAGTGACCTCCGTTTGCAGGTTTCCTTTCTCCGTTCCAATAAAAGGCTAAGCCAACTTTATTATCACAGGCATGTTTTTAAGATACGGGGTGGGGCGGGCGAATCCCCAAGATTTATTTTCGGAGCAGAGAGTCAGGAGGGAGTCAAAAATATCAAAATGATACAACAGATACACCCTGCTGTTCTTTTGACATGCATGTTGTGGCCTGCCAGCCGCCAGCGGAACTGGCAGCAGAGTTGGACAGAGTGAGGAGGTTGGGGAGGAACATGGGCCAGTCCTGGAGTCTGGGGAAGGCTCGGACGAGGGCTCTGCGTCAGAGGCAGAGAGTGGGCTGAGGCCGTCTGGCAGTTCTCAGCTGCCTTTGGAGTGAGACAGCAGTGAGGCAGAGGAACAGCTGGAGCCTGTTCTCAGTGTGCGCATGCGCAGAGCTGCCAGAAGACAAGAACAACTCAGAAATCAGGGTCAGCTTGGGAGTAAAGCCACAGGTGGGAGGTGAATGGCCCCTCCCATAGGAAATAAAAGAGGAGCGAAAGGGGAGTGGGCTTTTGCAGGAAACAATTCATTCGTTCGTTCATTAGTTCGTCTCAGGAGTGTGAAGATCTGTCCGGGAATCTCAGAGACTCTGTGCCCAGTCTTTCCTTTCACAGCACTACATTTGGGAAATCAAGAGAGGAGAACAGTAGAAATGTATGGGCCGATCCTTGGGAAGGAAGAGCCACTGCTGCTAGCCACGCCCCCATCCTAGCTCTGTGGATAAAAGTCAAGAGGTGGAGATGAATAGGTGTGGCAGAGAACTATTCCTCTTCCGTCCGGCTGCATTTATTAGCCTGCAAGATAAACTTTTTGCCAGGTCTGACGGCACTCCTAATAAAGGAATCTTTACTTCACATCACAGGGTTTGTCGTGTTTGGGGAGCTGGGTCAGAACAACTACCTTTATGACCTGCTTTTGTGTTTTTTTGGAAAAGATTTCAGGATAAAACCTTTTCTATGCTAGAAAGATTTCTAGGGGCTCCCTCTGAGAAGACTCACAAATGCAGGACAACAATTGTCTCATTTCAAGCAACGGATTTTCCACACTCCAAGCTCTGATGTGTTTTGTCACCTGGAAAGAGGGTCCGGCCATCTGAGCAGCTGGAGGTTTTCTGGAGGGCATTTTTACCTCCAGACCCAGGTAGACAGTCCAGGAAAATATTTCCCACACATCAAAAGCACCATTACTTTTTCTTATGCATCCTTTTCAGATGCATTTTTAGCTTTGATTGACAATGAAAAGGTTTCTCTCACTCTGCACCAGTGGTGGTTTCCTACTGGTTTGTCCTGGTTTGGCTGAAACAGGTATGCCAGCCCGGAAAAACAGAACCGGCAGCAACCCAGGCTGGCCACGCCCCCGAACCGGTTTCTCGCTCGCCATTGTCGCCGCAGCCATCTTGTTTTTGAGTTCTGCACATGCACGAATGAATCGCGCGCACGAATGAACTGGCCAGAACCCACCCCTGCTCTGCACACTTCTAAAGGCGATTTTTCCTGTGCGATTTTGGGTGTGCCTGAAAAATGCTGATGGGTGGGTGAAATATTTCTCACAACCTGAACATTTATGTGGTTTTTCTCCACTCTGGATTCGCAAGGGTACTTTTCCCACCAGAAAAAAACATTTATTCCACTCAGGCAGAGATTGAGTTCAGCAGCTCTGCTTTCTCTCTGCTGCCTGTTTCTTCTTTGCCGTCTTCTCTCTTTAGGGGACCGACTGTTGTCTTGATTTTGGGTACTCCCAATTCTGAGGTTATAGGAAAATACTCTCTCCCCCCAATCCAGACCCATCAATGCGGCCTCTGGGTCTGGGAGCATCCGTGTATTTCTCCTCTCTCTTTGGGGGCGCTTGTGGGGCAGCATCCGTGGGCTCTGCTGGAATCCCACTGATGCTGCTGGTGGGGGTCCTGGTCTGGATCGCTGGAAGCAAAGGGGGAAAGGCGACACCTGGTAGGGAGGGGGTTTCTCTGGGGCAGGAGTGGATGGGCCCTCAGTGCTCCTGGGGGAAGGAGGGGGGAGAAAGCCAACGCAGTCCTAGGCTGCATCAACAGAGGGATAGAATCAAGATCACATGAAGTGTTAATACCACTTTATAAGGCCTTGGTAAGGCCACACTTGGAATACTGCATTCAGTTCTGGTCACCACGATGTAGAAAAGATGTGGAGACTCTAGAAAGAGTGCAGAGAAGAGCAACCAAGAGGATTAGGGGACTGGAGACTAAAACATATGAAGAACGGTTGCAGGAATTGGGTAGGTCTAGTTTAATGGAAAGAAGGACCAGGGGAGACATGATAGCAGTGTTCCAATATCTCAGGGGTTGCCACAAAGAAGAGGGAGTCAAACTCTTCTCCAAGGCACCTGAGGGTAGAACAAGAAGCAATGGGTGAAAACTAATCAAGGGGAGAAGCAACTTAGAACTGAGGAGAAACTTCCTGACAGTTAGAACAATTAATCAGTGGAACAGAAGTTGCCTCCAGAAGTTGTGAATGCCCCAACACTGGAAGTCTTTAAGATGATGTTGGATAGCTATTTGTCTGAAACGGTATAGGGTTTCCTGCCTAGGCAGGGGGTTGGACTAGAAGACCTCCAAGGTCCCTTCCAACTCTACTATTGTATTGTATTGTATTGGTATTCCAGTAGTGGGAAATGCAGTAGAGGGCAAGACAGTTGGACAACTGAGGAAGTTAGATCTCCAAGTGGTCTCTGCCCCCTCTCTCACCCAATCCCCCCCCCCGATGAAGAAGGATAAAATGCATCCCCCACTCCCCGGTGGCTGAGTGGGAATGGGACCTTCCCAACCCCGTATTAGAGCCCAAGCCCCAAAGTTTCTTGCATCCAAAGAGGAAGGAGACGGAAAACAAAAGTGAAAGAGGCATTTTCTGACCCGAATCCCCAAATTGCATCAAATGTATAAGAGAAAGATGCTTTTTTGGCAAAGGTGTTTTCGCAACTTCAGTTTTTATTCTGAATCCCCCCCCTTTTTTTTAAGGTGCAGAAAGAGTTGAGGTTCGAGTCCCTTCTTGGGGGAAGACTTTGAATTTGGGGAAGAGATCCATAATCCCCCCCCCCCAATAATCCCCTATTGGTGATTCAGAACCTGGATGGGAAGTGGGAACTGAGGGAGAAGCATATTGGGGGGGGGGTTGCTCCCCTAAATTGACTCCCCAAAACTATCCCTTTTGTGGGGGGGAGGCTGGAGACCCTCCCTTTGAGATGGCCTTGGGGAGTTGCAGGGGACAGAGAAGCGAGCTGAACCCCAAATTCATGCAAAGGCGGATAGTAGGACTTAAGTTGTGGGGAGGAAGAAATGTTGGGTGTACCCCCGGAATATTGGGGTCCCCTTCTCAGGAACCCGACACCCCCTGCAGTCAAGCCCATCTGAACTGGTTCTGCAGGACCCTTGCTCAAGGGAAAAACCCCAAGAAAGTCCAATTCTTTAGCTACTCCCACGTAACACCTCTCCTGCGCGGGCTACACTGGCTGCCTGTGGCTTTTCGGGTGCGTTTCAAGGTGTTGACCATCATTTTCAAGGCACTCCATGGCACAGGACCTAGTTATTTGCGGGATCGTATCCTGCCCCATACATCCCTTCGGCCGATTCGCTCACACACAGAGGGACTCCTCCGGGTGCCATCCATTAGGCTGTGCCAGCGGGCGACGCCTAGGGGAAGGGCCTTCTCTGTGATGGGCCCGACTCTCTGGAATGACCTCCTCCCCGATATTAGAATGACTACGGATCTCCGCTCCTTCCGTCAGAAACTCAAAACCCACCTGTTCCAGCTAGCCGGCCTGGCCTAATTCCAGCTTTCCCACCTCAGTTTTATTTTTAAATTTTTATGATTGGTTTTATGGTCTAAGTTTTTAATTTTTAAAAATTCGTACAGGGGCTATTTAATCTAATTTTAGCTATGTATACTATTGTTTGTATGGTTTTTAAATTTATACCTGTACACCGCCCCGAGTCCCTTCGGGGAGAGGGGGCGGTCTAGAAATCTAAATAAATAAATAAATAAATAAATTTCCTTTTGGAAAAACATCTTACATTACAATACAATTGTAGAGTTGGAAGGGACCTTGGAGGTCTTCTAGTCCAACCCCCTGCCTAGAAGACCTCCAAGGTCCCTTCCAACTCTTCCAAATTTTAGGGACAACCATGACCTTGAGGGATGGAGGCTCTCCATAGAGATCCCTGGCTCCACTTCCTCTTTGGGAAATCTCAGCAGACACAGCCTGGATTGGTGGGGGCCCTAAAAGGCCTTAAGAGGACATCTAGTCCAGCCCTCCAGACACACAGAGAAATTGAGATTCGGGTTGAGAGTCGTGGGGGGGGGGCACAAAAGGAAGCTCACACTGCCCTCCGGTCCTGGCATGAAGCAGCCCCCTGAATACCCCCCTGAAGCTGCAACCCCCCCCCCCAAGAAATAGAAAATCTTCCCCTCTCTCACCTTCTCTGCTTCTGTTGGGGGGGGGGGCTCTGAGTTGTCCTTCCAAACTCTCCCTTTAGCGAAGGGTGGTGGGGCCCCTCCCTTTGAGATTGTCTTGGCGGGGGGGGCTATTTGGGAGAGGGGGCAGGAAAGAGGCCACGAAAAAGCATTCAAAGAAAGCTAGTGGAGATGAAGATGGGGGGGGGGATGGAGAAAGGTTTGGGGTATCCAGGGAAGGTGGGGGTCGAATGGCTGAGAGAGCCCAGGATTATGGTTGTAGGTATCCTTATTGTGACCCCCCCTCCCCAGATTCCCCCCTTCCCAAGGAAGAGGGATAGAGAAACAGGGAGATTACTTTCCTTGCAGCTCAGAGAGTTCCTGGGGGTCTCTTCCTTTCTCTCATATTTCCTGCTTTGGGGGACAAAGAGGCCCCAGGGGGATCCAAGGTTCTCTCCAGAGCATTAGGAGGACTGCTGGACCAGTTCAACATCTGCCTGCCTTTTTCCACCCTGGGAAGATGGAGGAGGTCAATTGCGATAGGTTTCACACACACACACACCGTCTGAGAAACGTGGCCCCCTCCTCTAAGTAGCTGCTGGGAACGATGGTCCCTGGACTCCCTGCTGATGGGTTCCTCCTCCTCCCCGCAGCCCATTTCCTGATCCAGTAGAGATCCGAGAGCCACTTCCTCCCCCCACTTTGACTGCACAGCCATCTTGTCTGTTGTGACCCCCCCTCCCAGTGCATCTCCTGAAAAAGGCCCTCTTGATTATTTTGAACAATACTTTTATTAAGGATTAGATGCACAGAAAGTTATACAAATATTTGACTGTGAATATATGAAAAAGGAAAAAAAAAATCCCTCCAAAAACGATAATAGGAAAAAGAAAACGTTCCCTCTTCATCCTTAGCCAGCAGATTCAACATCAAACTTTTTCACTAAATAAACAACCAGATTCATTCCACTCTTTGTGAAAAACGGAGCATGCAGAGAGTTTGGGAGGGTGTAGAGTGCTTCTGGGGGCTGGGGAAGGCAAAAACGAGCAAAAAACAGCCCATTTGAGTGATAATGGGGCGTGCAGAGAGTTTTGAAGGCCTGCAGAGTGCTCCGGGGGGGCTTGGGAGGGCAAAAACACCCCTGTTTTTGTGAAAAACATGCCATTTTTCACTTGTTTTTGCCCTCCCCGGTGTATCCCATTTTTGCGAAAAACAGAATGCACAGGGCGGGGTTTTGGGAGGCCAAAAATGCTGTATTCAGTGTATAAGATGCGCCCAGATTTTTCACCCTATTTGGGGGGGTAAAAAGCTGCATCTTATACTCCGAAAAAGACGGCAAATATAAAAATACAATTAACAGTGAAAAACTAAAATTAAATACCGTAATTTGAGATTAGATAACGGAAGAATATATTTTAATGAAAATAAGTGTATTAACAGCAAAACTATTAGAAGGATTGGAAAGAATATGAACAGATGTACATTAAATGTTTGAATGATTGTGGCTGCTACTATATTGAAATATGGAAAAATGAAGGATCACGTCTTTGAATATTAAAATGATAGGGAAGTGGGGGGAAAGGGGCTAAGATAGAGGTAGAAAGAAGAGGGGCATACTAGTAAAAACAGACAATATAATGTATGGAAGAACTGTGAGAAGGTTTACAACTGAAGGACAATAGTAAAAGCTATGTATGAACAAAATGGAAAATGAAATGTAATTACCAGGAATAACAATACTATGTTTACTTGTACTGAAATGTATGATACCCAGGTATCACACCCTTCGTGTAATGAGATGTATGGGAGAAAAACTTGCAAAAAGAAAAAGAAAAAAAAGAGTTCCCAACATTGTTCACAGCTGAAGAGATTTATCTCTGCTATGGACTTTTTGGTGCCTTTTTAGCTTTGATTTACTAGGAAAGGATTTCTCGCACTCTGCACACCTGTGATGCCACTCTCCTGTGTGACTTTGGGTGTGCCTGCTTTCTGTGTCTCTCCTTTGTGCAGGTTGTTGGAGCATGAGGTGGTGGTGCAGAAGACGGAAAAAAGGACAGTAATTTTCCTTTTCTATTATTTTGTGTGCTGGTTTCATCCCAATGCAGTGCATGCAATGAAAGAGTTCGTTTCTGTGTCTCTTCTTTGTGCAGCACATTCATTGGAGTCCGTGATACTGAAGACTGGCAAGAACAGTCATCTTCCTTCTGTAAGTTGCTCTTTTATTGTTTTTGTACTTATTTTAATCTTATTGTAGTTCATCCATTGGGGCAAAGAATTCAGTGACATCGTCTTGGCCACTCCCACCCAGTCACATGGCCGGCAAACCACTCCCACCAGTCACATGGTCAGCAAGCCACTCCCACCCAGTCACATGGTTGGCAAGCCACTCCCGCCCGGTCACATGGCTGGCAAGCCACTCCCACCACATCACATGGCTGGCAAGCCACTCCCACAAAGGAGGCCACACCCACAGAGTAGGTTCCCAAAAAATTTGAAACCCACCACTGCTGTGAAGGGCTGTATGATAGGCAAAACATTTTCCACACTCCAGACATTTATATGGTTTTTCTGCAGTGTGGGTGTATTGATGCATCACAAGAGAATATTTCTACACCTTTATTATTTTTACAATAACTCAAAGACAGTGAAGATATCCCACAGATTTTCCTTCCCCTATTTGCATCACAACAACCCTGTGTTAGGTTGAAAGAGCGACTGGCCCAAGGTCGCCCATCAGCCTTTCATGGCCAAGGCGGGACTGGAACCCATGGCCTCAGGCTTTCTAATGCAGGGCCTTAACCTATAGGCCATACTGGATGTCCTGGGTGTTGATTGCGAATGCTCATCTTTGAAGATGGGGGGACTTCAGCTCCCAGAATTCTTGCTGGCTGGGGAGCACACAGCTTAAAATTTTGAAGTTGAGAAACACAGATATGGATGTAGAGAGTGTTAAGTAATTAAGCTCCCCGTTAGAAGAGCGAGTATGCAGAGAAGCGTAATGAGAGTGATATGAAATAACACGCACAAACCAGCATACAGAGACACTGAATAGTATAAAAGTATAGTAGTTTACTATGTGGAAATATAGAGGTATTCAGAGTCCGGTTAACAGTCCAAGTCATAAACGGTTCAGTAATTCAGTTATCAAAATAGTCAGTCTCACACACAAAGTATAGCTAAACAGTAGCAAACCACAATACCTCAAAATACACCGATCAGCTTCTAACAAAACAGAGAGCTAACAGCCATTCTGGCTCCCTCTTATAGCTGCTTGAGGTAATAAACCAATTACATCTCTTAATCATTTAAAGGAGCAGTAAAGTAATCATAACTTATATACATTGCCAAGCCAAGCCTAGGGTTACATCCCTAACATTCTCCCCTCTTGGGTTGTCAATGTATTTCCACACAACTTCACATTCTCAATCCATAAACATCACAACACAGTACATAATGTAGGTTTTTGTCTTTCTCAATCACACACACACACACACTGTGGTCACCTTGTTGAGTGTTCCAATCACATTTGAAACACTCAACAACCGGCCTGCATTTATGGTATTTTGCAGCATTCTGCAGTCATAGGACCAAAATTGGTTGTCACTCGCCCGGGCTTTTGCAGAAGCTTCCCTCCGAAGCCCGAGAGGAGGGAGGGGAGCGGGCACCCGGCACACAGAAAAGCCGCATTAAAGGGTGTAAAGAGCCGCATGTGGCTCCCGAGCCGCGGGTTGCCCACCACTGATCTAACTCATCGGGGTTTACATAATTTCTATCCATAATGGTTTACATAATTCCCATTCACTCCAGTTTATCCTCAGTTGGATAAGTAATCAGCTCATGGCATTTTTATTTATTTTATTTTTATTTTATTAAATTTATAGACCGCCCCCTCTCCCCGAAGCAGGTACCTTATCCACCTTACATGCAACAGATGCCTGATACCTATCAGGTGGCCACGTTACACGGGTTGACCTTCTGGGTAAATCAGGGCTTATAGGTGGACTATCCGGAACGTCCTCCTGCTTTATCACTTCTTCCTCCTGAGTAGACTCCTTCCCTTCATCACACGTTTCTGGTATTCCTGATACATTATTTTGATCTACTTGGGTTTCAATTACTACCTCATCATTATTTTCTAGTTTGTTCCAACCAACATGCTCCAGAAACTTCGCATTAGCACTGAGATAGATCTTAATTGTCCCACGTTCCTAGAACCTATAAGATCTATGATTTGAGTCATAACCTACAAATATTAACTGCCTTGCACGAGTTCGTCCCTTTAATCTAATCTGTGCTGAAATATGCACCCATGCAGGAACTCCAAACGTGTGCAAGTAGCTCAAATCAGGTTTTCTACCATGCCAACGAGTAAATGGTATCTCTCCAGTAGAAGCATTTACAACGTTGTTCAGTAAATGATTAGCACACATCATGGCTTCACCCCATAATGTTTCAGGCAATCCTGAATCGGATAACATGGTTCTAGTCATAACTTGTAATGTTTGCCCCCTTCGTTCTACAAACGAATTATGTTGAGGTCTATATGGAGCAGAACGTTTATGCTCAATACCAGCTGTTTTTAACATAGTTTGGAACTTATAATTTGTAAATTCCATCCCTTTATCAGTAACTACAGTAATAACGTTGGCTTTTATCTTCCTTTCCGCAAATCTCAGCCAATTAAAAAAATGTTGAAATGTTTCTGTCTTGTCTTTCATTAAGTAGCAGAAACCATACCCTTAGTAATGATCCATGATACTCAAAACATAACAGGCACCTCCCAAACTGAGGCATGTACCACCGTCCATGTAGAGACACATGTTTGAAGACTGTTTATGAAAATCATTCCCCTGCCACCCCTTCAAGGAGACATGTAAGAATTCAAATCCAGGATCAAGACCAGAAATTGTTTGAGGTGAATGTGGCTGGCAGGACCCTTGCTCACTTTTAACAAGCAGCTGCAGAAGGGGATGTCAGGGGAAAAAACGCCCTGGAGAAATCTGAGATCAATGGACCGGGCTGATTCCTTTCCGCATATCTTTTGAGATATTAAGAAAAGAAATAAAAGTCTTTAAGAAGTATTCTAATTAATAAACAAACTTTAATACGAAAATAATAAAAGTAAATGAAACAGAAATAACTAATGGTTACATTTTGATAATAAAAGCTCTGGTTGCCAAGTTGGCAGCCGAACAAAGAAGAAAGGAAATAGATTCTGGAATGTGTGACGCATGCGCAATAAATCACTTTCAGATAAGAACTTTTATGACCTGCGCAATAACTCTTTCTTAGTTTAACTCTTGAATGTCAGTTCATGCCTAGCAAACCTTTTAACATCGTGACACCCCTTCTTTTGCTAGTCTGGGCTGACGTCATCAAATCATCAATTAAGGCACATCTTCTTTCGCAGATACTCGTGTTGATTTGCGGCGAGTGGTTTGTTAAGCATGTCTGCGATCTGATCATGTGTAGAAACATATTGCAATTTAACGAAACCTTGCTTAACTAATTGCTTTGTGTTTTGATAACGAATGTCAATGTGTCTGGACCTAGAACCTGTAAAATGTGACTCAGAAATATAAACCACAGATACATTATCTTCCATCACGGTGATTGGTCGAATCGGACGTGTCCAGATATCTGTGATCAAAGCATCAAACCACGTTAGACAATTACAAGCATCTGAAACACAAGCATATTCAGCTTCAGTAGATGAACATGAAACAAAACTCTGTTTTCTCACTTGCCAGTAAACAGGACATCCATTTAGGAACATCATGTAACCAGAAGTGCTTTTGCGTGACTTCTTGTCACTCGCCCAGTCAGCGTCAGCAAAACAAATCAACTTTGGTTGATCAGTGTGTGTTGGTTCTAGCAATAACTTCATGTGTTTAGTGTGTTTCAGGCATTTCAACAACTTCTTAATGCATGACCAATGAAATTGTGTTGCCTTACCTACGTGTCGTGATAAAAGATTAACACTAAGTGCGATGTCAGGTCTGGTCCAACTACTAATGTATAATAGTGAACCAATGACTGAACGATAAAGTGTTTGATCCTCGAACTCAGGACTTGGTTCATGTGCTAAGTTGTGAAAATCTGTTTGCATGGGTGTCTTTGTTGTGCTAGCATCTTTCATGTTGCAATGATGTAGAATGTGGTCAATTTTCTCCTCTTGTGAAAGACTAAACCCCTTCTGTGTCTTTTCAATTTGAACACCTAAATAAGTGCTAATGTGTCCTAAAGATTTCAGTGTGAAGTATCTCTGCAAACTTTTAGCAAAAATCTCACTCATTTTCTTATTTGGACCAATATAAACAATATCATCAACATAAACAAGAATTATCTTATATGCATTGTTAGATCTTTTTGTGAACACGCATTCATCAGTTTCGGACTTAATAAAGCCCATTGAATTTAGTTTGTCAGTAAGACATAAATACCACATTAAACCTGACTGTTTCAGACCATAAAGACTTTTGTTCAGGAACCAGGTATCCCCTTCTTGCTTTCGGAATCCTGGAGGGCTTCTCACGTAGATCTCTTCATCTAGGTCTGGATGTAGATAAGCTGTGTCCACATCAAATTGGAAAACTTCTAAACCAAGAATAGTTGCAGTGGTTAAGGCAATTTTTACACTTTCAGTTCTGACTGTTGGTGAGTAAGTGTTTGTGTAGTCCTCAGGATAACGTTGAGCGAAACCCTGAGCTACAAGTCTGGCTTTGTATAAAGACTCACCATTTGGTTTCTTCTTGATTCTGTAGACCCATCGAGTGCCAATGACTTTCTTGTTTGCTGGAGGTTTTGCAGGTGTGAATACATTAAGTTTCTTTAAACTGTCCATTTCATCCTGCATTGCATCATACCACTTGTCTTGTTCTGAATCAGGAAGCTGTTTGATTTGTGTGAATGTCTCTGGAGGAAGAGTAACGTTGCAAATCAAAGGTAATGGTGACTTTGTCAGTTGCCATGAATAACGTTATGGAGGGATTCCTTTTGTGGCCCTCTTGGAGCGTCTAGGAGCAACAGACCAGTCTTCTTCTTCTTCTTCATCATCATCCTCGTCCTCACGTTCGTCGCTAGCATCAGCATTCGCGGCTTGCGAAGACGGAACATCAGGTTGTGAAGAACTTGTAGAAGGAATATCTGCCTGCGAATTGTCATCAGGCTGCATGGCATCTGGAACACCATCTCTAGGAAAATAAACTTCAGGATCATTGGAATGAATCCTGGACCAGTCAATATCTTCCTCAAAATTAGCAGATTGTGAAATGACAATCACATGTTTAGTATCAATGAATTTGAACCATTTTGAATTATCATCAATACCCATAAATCTCAGTCTCTTTGCTACTGTACCTCCCTTTCTTCTTTGACTTAAGGGAGTGTTCACCATAGCATATGAACCAAAAATGTGGAGGTTCTTGAGATCAGGCTTGTAGCCATACAGCATGTAGAAAGGAGTTTGATTGATTACACTGCTCCAAGTACGGTTGACAATGTAATTTGCATACTTGATTGCTTCACCCCAGTATGTGTTACTGAGATTGGCATCTTCTAGAAGACAACGCATCATGGTTTGTAGAACCCCTTGTCTTCTTTCTATGACTCCGTTATGAGCCGGTGTATATGGAGCAGATGTCTGATGAAGAATTCCATTCTTACGCATCCAGTCCTGGAAACGCTGAGACATGAATTCTGCACCACGGTCACTCTGGATTCTGGCGATGCGAACTTGGTATTGTGTAGAAACAAACGCTGCAAAGTCTTTAAAGATCTGAAAGGTCTCAGATTTCTCTCTCATAGGATATACAAATCCATATCTAGAATGATTATCTACAATTGTTAAAAAATACTTTCTGCCACCAAGTGTTGGTGGGAAAGGACCCACTATGTCAGTGTGTACCAAATCAAAAATGCGTGTTGACCGGCGTGTAGCGTGTTTTGGAATTGCAGTCGCCTTGGATTTAGCCTTTTTGCAAACCGCACAATCCAAAAACACCTTACACCCCTTTAGATCCAAACCTTTTGCGAACTCCGGCATCTTTCTAAGAACACGGAAACTGGCATGCCCCAATCTTCTGTGCAAGAGCGCAATTTCACTGACCCAGGCTTTATAATTCTCTCCTGACTCCTTTAATTTGGACTCACCAGTCAAGGGGGTGACTGAATACCTGCTGAGGAATGTGCATTGGAACAATTTGTTGATCTGGTTGCAAAGCTGGTTGTTGAACCAGGGGATGCTGGGGTTGCATCATTGGCCTTTGCGTGGCAACATCAAATTGGCTTCCTCAAATTCGCCTTTGGCTTTGCCTTTTTCCATCTAGGGAGGATTCAGCACCAGTAGGTGGTGTTGAAGACTTAACCTTTGGAGGCAAAGTTTTGGCTTCTAAAGGACTCATAGCTAATTCTTTAAAACTTTCATGAAGCTGCATCATCTTTTGCTGTAATATTTTTTCTCCGCCAGCAGATGGCAGTGCAGCTTCACTTCTTGGCTGCAGCCCTCTATACGTGGCCGGAAGTTCAATGGGCTCAAAGGGATCACATGACCTCGGTGACGTGTACATATCTCTTTGTTCTAATTGACCAATGAACTCTGTGGGGTGTGTTTTAGGCTGTTGTTTTGAAGACAAGATGGCGTCCTCAGACATTTTGGGAGTGGGGGAGCTCCTCCTACTCCTCTTCATCTCCTCAAAGCACACTCTCGCCTCCCTAGCATATTTTTCAAAACGTTTTAATTGATAAAGGTAGCTTTGCATTTCTTCGTCATCATCTGGGGAGGATTCATAAAATCTGCTTTCTGCGTGGGAGGATTTTTTCTCTGCCGGCAGTTGCCGTTTAGACTTTTGCCGTTCATTAATTGTATCTTGATAATGAGGGAGATTTACTGACCTCAGTCCGTAGATCTTGCCTTCTGTAGCTCCTTCCCCCACATCTGGCTCGGCACCTGAAGAATCTTGCTCCTCTGTGTCTGAGGGAATGGATTCTTTCGAGCGCTTTCCATGTCCGCGTTTTGTTTTTTTCTTTCTCTTCTTCGACATGGCTAATTAGCTTTAGTCGGTTATCATAAGATAGCACGAAGGGAAAATACAGCCATAAATTGTAGCCATCTCAGCTGGTATCATCAACCAACCTCTGCATACCAAGTTGTCAGGGGAAAAAACGCCCTGGAGAAATGAGATCAATGGACCATGGCTGATTCCCTTCCGCATATCTTTTGAGATATTAAGAAAAGAAATAAAAGTCTTTAAGAAGTATTCTAATTAATAAACAAACTTTAATACGAAAATAATAAAAGTAAATGAAACAGAAATAACTAATGGTTACATTTTGATAATGAAAGCTCCGGTTGCCAAGTTGGCAGCCGAACAAAGAAGAAAGGAAATAGATTCTGGAATGTGTGACGCATGCGCAATAAATCACTTTCAGATAAGAACTTTTATGACCTGCGCAATAACTCTTTCTTAGTTTAACTCTTGAATGTCAGTTCATGCCTAGCAAACCTTTTAACATCGTGACAGGGGAGACAAACCATTATGAAATGGAGAATTAACCGAGATCTTCACCTTTACAATTTGCCATCCATCGGGACCCAGGAAGTGTGACTTTTCTGTAGCAGCCCCTGTCCTGGGAGAGACCCTTTCCTGGGGGGGGGATGGTGCAGCCCCCCCCAACCTTCTGGAAAGCCTTAGGGGGCTGTTTCCCTCCCCAATATCTGGGACAGAGGAAGGTTGGGACTGGAGAATTAGAGTTTGGTTGTGTTTGTGGGTGTGTCTCAGGTACCTGATTGTTTTGGTTTTCTTGATTTTGGCTTTAGAGTTGCAAGTCCCTTTTCAGAGTTGTGTTTTACAAGACAACTCAGGACACAGAGTCCAATTTCTTGCCTTTATACAACAATCCCCTTTTGCAAATGCCTCAAGGTTTATCAGCCCTTTATGACATCCAGTCCACAATTTACAGCATAGAATGATGTTTCCCAACAGGGAAAATAAGCTAACTTGTGAGGTGGGTGGTTTCTATATTCGATAATAAATATAAGTAACTACAGGTGGTCCTGAACTCTCAATCTTAAATTGGTCTCTGCACATTATGGATCCGGGTCATGAATAGCTTTTGTGGGTGGGGTCCATCGTAACTGTGAAACGGTGGTTGTCTGCCTGTGGTGAGCCCCCATGGCTGCCTCTGCCCTCCAGCTGTGCCTGATGACCTCTGGGCTGAAAGGGGGACCGACCCAAACTCTGCCTCTCCCACTTGAGCTGAGAAGGGAAGGAAGGACAGAGAATCCCACACAGGAGGGGCCACAAGTAATGAAACCCCCTTTGTGGGCAGGAGGAGCTGAAGGCTGGCAGATGGAGATGGTGTGTGTGTGTGTGTGTGTTTGTGTTTCTGTGTAGGAATTAGCAGTGTGAAACAGGCACACTGGGCTCTTTTTCCTACGTTCAGTTGACCTTCTTCCCAAAGAGCCTGAAATCCATAAGGAGAAAGAGCCTCCATCAGACCTGAGGGGCATCCGGGTACCAGGCGCCTCTGGGGAACCAGGTGTCCGGATCAAGGGGCTCACAGGGGGCGGGGAGATGCCAGAAGCCCCCTGAAGTAGCCAATAGGAGTGCGGCTGATCCCGGCTTCTGAGCATATCAGCAAAGCTTTTAGAACCTTCTTCACTTTTGTCAGTTTAGTTATGATGGTTCCACTGTTGTTGAAATTCATTTTTTCTCATTAATCTACACTCAGTACCTCATATTGATAATGAAAGCAGCAGGATTTGACTGCAGAGCATGGCACCATCTGACTGCCATTTTGACTCTTTTGAATGTGCAGTCCGTGCTCTAAAAAAGTCACTCTTCATTATTTTGAATAACAATTTTTTAAAGAATTATCTACGCAGATCAACAAAAGAACTTTAATACAACTGTGTACAGTATGATTGCGAATATCCTGTATGTATGTGCGTGAACATATGAAAAAACAATGTGAAAAACAGAAAAAAATCCCTCCCAAAAAGATAGTAGGAAAAATAAATTTTTCCTCTTCATCCTCAGCCAGCATATTCAACATCAACACTTTATCACTAAATAAAATAATAAGATGCATCTTCATTCCACCCTCAGCCCATTTTTCTCCTCTAAATCTTCAGTTCTCCTTATTCATTAACAAAGGATAGTAAAAAATTACAAGGATATCTGGGTACAGGTTATGATTGTAGCAGCTTATGACCTGAAATCCATTCCCATTTGTGGTCATAATCAAAGACTTCCAGTTCTCTACCAACACACATATAACTCAGTTCCTGGTGAATTTTAACATGTGACGTTTAAAAATGCATGTATTCCACATTGTTCACAACTAAACAGGTTTATATCTGTTGTGGACTTTCTGGTGCATTTTAAACTTTGATTTGTTAGGAAATGGTTTCTCACACTCTGCACACTTGTACGCCTACTTTCCTGTGTGATTTCGGGTGTGCATCAAAAGTGTTGAAGGTCAGGCAAAACATTTCCGACACTCATTTAAATGGTTTCTTTCCAGTGTGGATTCGCTGATGCATCAAAAGATAATTTTTCTGAGAAAAACATTTATCACACTCTGAGCATTTGTGAAGTTTCTTTCCTGTATGGATTCGGCTGTGACTTCTAAGGTGAGATGAATGAGTAAATGCTTTCCCACAGTTTAAACATTTGAATTTTTTTTCCCCCGTGTGAATTTTCTCATGACTTCTAAGGGCTGATGAGGTACGATAAAACCTTCCACATTCGTTGCACTGATGTGGCTTCTCCCCTGTGTGGGTTCTATGATGTGATGAAAGGTCTCCCTTTTGAGCAAAGGATTTTCCACATTCTACGCATCTGTATGGCTTCTCTCCTGTGTGGACCCTCTGATGGGTTGTAAGGTTTGGTTTATGGGAAAAGCATTTTCCACACTCCCCACATTTGTAGGGTTTCTTCCCTGTGTGGATTCTCTCATGAACCCGAAGCTCTCCTGTCAAAAAAAAGCATTTCCCACACTCCCCACATTGATAGGGTTTCTCCCCTTTGTGCCTCATCTGGTGTCTCTGAAGTTCATAAGAATATACAAATCGTTTCTCACATTCTGGGCATTCATAGGGTTTCTCTCCAGTGTGAATTCTCTGATGTTGCAGCAGGTTTGATTTCCAGGAAAAACACTTCCCGCATTCCGGGCACTTTTCATTTTTCTCCCTTGTGTGTGTTTTCCAATGACTCTGAAGAGATGAACTCCAGGTGAAACATTTTCCACACTCAAAGCATTTATAAGGTTTGATTCCTGCATGAGTCTTCTCATGGGACCAAAGATGTGCTTTCTGAGAAAAGCTCTTCCCACATTCCCAACACTTGTAAGGCTTCTCCCCTGTGTGGATTCTCTCGTGGTCTCTGAGAGTGGGTTTTTCACGGAAAAATTTCCCACATTCCAAACACTGATAAGGTTTCTCTCCAGTGTGGATTTTCTGATGTGTAAGAAGGTGTGACTTTTGACCAAAGCATAAGTCACATTCCTCACATTTATAGGGTTTTAATGTTGGGGGGCTCCTGAGATCTTTGGAGTTTTTCCCAGAGAAAGATTTCTTGCCCTTCAAACCTTGACTGGATCCCCTTCCCACATGGACCTTCCTGTGGGTCAAAAGGAGGGACTTGCGAGCAAAGGATTTCCCACACTCTGAGCATTCATGGGATTTTTTCGCAGTGTTTGCTGGGGGAACCAAGCGTTTCCCAGGCTTCATCCTTTTGGGCGGCTGCTGCCTTGGGCTGATTTTCTACCCTCTGTTGACAGTTGTCTTCAAGGTAAATCTTTGGACACAATCTTGTATCCGCTGTTGGAAGGAAAAAAGAAACTGAGAAGAGTCACAACATCTCTAGGAGGAAAACACTTACGTTGTTGTGGTCATTAAGTGATTTTTGGGAGGTTGTTAAGTGAATGCAGACCCAGGGAAGAAGTGGAGGGGTGCCTGACGGGGGTGGGGAAGACCCTGGAAGTCCAGCACAGGCCACGCATGGAGTAGGAGAGCTGCAGCTGCCCCCTGAAGCCTCAGTCGCCCCATCTGGGCCCTGCAATGGGGCAGAAGTGCCAAGGTGGCGCCTTAAGTGGAGGTCCGGGGCCTTCAGCCATTTCAGCCATCTGCCACTGACCCCAGGACTGGACTTCAGCCCAGTGCCACTGCTGCCACCCAGAAATGCGGCCTTAATCTCCAGACCGGAGGCCTCTGCAGCCTTGTGCCATTCTCCAAGCGCCTGTTTCATATCGTTTCCAAGCAACGTGTCCCAAAGCATCTCTAAGCTTCTCCAGGAACCCCTCAAGTCAAACTGTGCTGGGACTCTGATGGCTTTTCCCCCCCACTCCCCAGACAAACCCGTGCTTCTTACCTTGGACTTCATCCACTTAATGACTTAATGAGTGAAATCACTTAACAACCGCCACAGTGAGTGCAGAATTACACTCCCAGGCATTACTACATTACCATTCTGCAAGCAACATAGACTAAAGCTTCTCAAAGCTTCTCCAGGACCCCCTCAAGTCAAATACGGACTGTGCTGGGACTCCAGTGGCCTCCTCTGTCCCGTCCCTTCCCTGAGACAAAGCCATGCTTCTCACCTGGGACTTCATCCACTCAATGACCAACGAAATCATTACACTAATTGAGCAAAGCCATCACGTGATACCCCACATAATGACCACTTTGCTAAACAAGCGAGATTCCAATTCCATTGGTAGTCGTAAGTTGAGGACTACCTACAGACAACCCAAAAGATTAAGGCATCACGGAAGCCAAAGAGGAGGAAAGAGAGTTGAGGTGAGTGTAAGCAACTCGTTTTTTTCTTCCCTTTTCTGATTATTCCACTTATGAGCTCCATCCCATCATGACAAATTCATCCTGGCTTCCTTGTGACACATTGGCTCTCCCTGCATGGATCCCTTCCACGGCTCAGTCTCTTCCTCTTGAGAAGACCAGGCAACTCTCCTTCGTGCTGTTTGTGTGCTGTTTAAATCTGCCACCTCTCTCACTGAGGGGGTTTTATGAGAGTAAAAACGGAGAGAGGAAGATACACAACAGTATCAAGTAATGAAATGGGATAAACAATGAAGGTACAGTAATGTCAAATGGACGATGGGTGAAGCAGGGAGTGTGGGTGGAAATAGGCTTTGCTATCAGTCTAGTGGCCCCCTCCTCTCTACCTGCCCCACAGGGGTCCTTCAGTAGGAAGTGCCACACCTGCCTTGGGCAAGAAGGGAATGGAGCAGCTGCTGGCTTCTCCATCAAGAGCTTCCCTTGGGGGCTTCCACAACCCAGGGATTAGCACAAGACATGGGACTGTCTGAATTGAGACCATCCCTCTGCGTTTCCTACCCGGATGGGAGGGAGGCCGGGAGATTCCCTGGGCCACCCAGATTGCTTGTCTGACGCCCTGAGCACAACCAGCTCAGACCAAAAAGCTCTCTCTGTGTGTGTTTGTGTATTAGAAGGAGGAGGGGGAAACGGCTCCGTTTTGGAGTTTTATTTTTCTCCAGGGGTGACAGACAGCACAGGCACCCCGAAAAGGATCATTGCCGATCAGAGCAAATAAAGCTACACATAAATATTTTTTTAAACGCTTATTTTCCAAACCAAGTTTCATTGACTCACCTTTAAAGTTAATCTTAAGAGGTCTCTGGGTCACCTGTTATCCCTCTGGGTCAAGGCCAGGGATGACGCTCACTGCCGACCGGTATGATTTCTCCTTAACCGATTGGCCCTCCAACGGGGCCAAGATTTCCAAACTTTCTAAAATGTAGTCCCGGCTAAAATTATGTGGCCTCTGATCCAAGAACGTCCCTTTCTCCTCTCTGGAGTTCACAGCCACATCCTCGCTGGCCCCCTGCAAAGAGAAATCAAAAAGGCTCAGATGCGGACAATAATGCTGAGTTTAATCTATAAATGACCTGGACAAGGAAGGGAAAAACAGGATTGTTCGTGGAGGATATATAATAACAGGAGACGGAATTGAGGTTTGAGAAGATCTTGATGGGCCAAAATGGAAGAAACCAGCAGGATGAAGTCCAAGAGGGACCAGTGCATAGTTGTGAGTAGGAAAACTCAAAGGAAGGTGAGAGAGATCAGAAAAGGGCTCCTCTTTCCTGCTCTTTTTGGAGTTGCAAGCCCCCCTCTCCTGAGATTCATTCTGCCTCCCCCCCACCTTCATAGCCGTCTCTCAGGGAATAGTCGGGAAGGAGAGGAGAGCATCAGGTGGCAACTAGCCTCCAAACCTCATCAAAACCTTTGCTTTGTAAAGCATCCACCACGAAGGGCCCCATCACACAGCCCCTTCAGGACAAAAGAAGGAAAATACCGATTTCTCCTGATTCCACCAAGCAGATTCAACATTAGCATAAGAACAAAGGATTTCATCTGTTCCCCTTTTAAATTGAGCTCAGAGAGAAAGGATCTTTTGTGGGTTAAGACAACATGAATTTAATTCAATTCATTTAGAGCCTTTTTTCTTCCTCCCAAACTCTCCCCTCCCCATTGCAATGAGGTCGCTCTGTGTTAAGAGCACATTACGAACCTCAGCAAAGGTTTTAAAACTCTCCTTTTTCCAACTGCACGTGCGGGATATGGATGCTCGGAGACCTCCGACGGACCACAGAGAGACCTTCTGAAAGTAACTTACCCAAAAGCTGCTTCCCGGATCCGCCCGGGGAGCCTTGGCCGGGCGAGGAGGGGGCAGATCCAGCCGAAGGATGGAGCCCCCTTTGTCCCCCTGGAGGGAAGGGAGGGATCCGCTCCCTTGCAGGCAACGCCAGAGCCGGATCTCCCCTAGGAAAACCCCGAGAAGCCGAAGACCGGGATCCGCAGCTCCCTTCCTCCTGGCGGGGGGAAGGATCTCTTGGGAGGAGGGGCGGCCTGGAGGCCGAAGGGAGAGCAGCCCCACCTGCCCCCAGCGGGATCCAGGAGCCTCTCCCGAGGGATCCACCGCAGATCCTCCGAGGAAGGAGCGGAAATCACGGAGGGAAGCGGAAATCCAGCCAGTAAGGCGGGGGGGAAGGAGGAGAGAGAGAGAGAGCGAGAGAGAGAGAGCGAGAGCCGGGGGCGGGGCTTCTGCTCTCCTTAATGGCTCCGCCCTTCGCCTTGTGGCCCTTCCCCTTCCTAGCCGGGGCTCCTCCCCTCCTCCTCCTGTGGCGTCCGGGGTGCCTCTGCCCATGCGAAGAGCGCCCTGCGGTGCCCGGGCGCGGCTGCCTCTTGCTGCAGCGTCCCGGAGGGCAACGGAAGGGCCCGAGAGTGGCGGAGGGAAGGACGGGAATGGCGGCGCTTGCCGAGGCTGGAGAAGAGGGGATGCGGAGGAAGAGCCGCTCCCGGACTCTCCGGGCTCCCCTCCGCGGCTTGAGGCGGGACCGGGGAAGAGAAGAGGCACGAGGCCTCCGTGCGGTTGTGGGAGCGCCAGGGGGAAGGATCGGGAAGGAGCCCCCGGCGGATCCCGTCTGGTGGATCCAAAGATCCTGGAAGTGGATCTAGGCAGCTGCTCCCTCCATCCCTCTCTGCCTTTCCCGCCCTATGCAGACGTTTCGTGGGGGAGGGGTGCGGGGTGGTCCCTGCCGGCATCGCCTCCTCCACACCTGGGGCCGGATGGTCGCCCAAGTGCAGTTCCTCCGCCTCTTCCCTCGCTTCCCATCCAAGCCGTCCTCCCCTCCTCTGGGGGCCACGAGAGACGCAGCCAATTCTGGCAATCTGCCCACATCGGGTTCCCGATCCCTTTTGGATCCTCCCGATAAGGGGGAAATCATCATCATCATCTTCTTCTTCCTGTGAGATGAAGCTGAAGCTGAAAAAGGCACCTGGAGAAGCTCCGTCATAGGACCCTTCCTTTGCTGCTGGTTACCCTTTTCCTGGCTCTGTCGGGTCCCTTCAGCTTCCCTCCAGGGTCTGCCCTCCCCCTCCCCAAGGATCCCCAGGAGGGATCCGGAGACTGAGCAGGTGGCTGTGCAATGGGAAAGGGTTTAGAGATCCTCCCCCCCCCCCCACACACACACCTTGGCGATCTCACATTGAAGCAATCGTCACTTCCAAATTCTTTTGCCTTCTGACCCCTTGTTCTTCCTCTCTCCTCCTCCTCCTCCTCCCAAGTCAGCCCAGAATTTCTCCTTCTGGCTCCACTCTCAGAAAAAGCCTCTGCACAAAGGATCCCCTCCCTTTTCACCTACCGAACAAGTAACCACTGCAAAAATCCAGGTAAGCCTCAACTAGCATTCTGTTTAATGACCATTCAAAGTTACAGTGGCAATGGAGAAAGTGACTTATGACCGTTTTTCACACTTTGGACAGAGTTCGCATCACACAGACACACACACACACACACACACACACACACACACACGGTCAAGTGATCAAATTTCACGTGCTTGGGAAAGGGGTCACACTTAACGGCCGCCACTGTGCTCCTTTGGCGACCTCCCAACAAGGAAATTCAATGGGGAAGCCAGATCCACTTCTCAACTGGGAGGGGGGAGTGGAGGGGAAGCTGATTATGAGCGTAGCTGCACTTAATGAGGATTGAACAGACAAAAAGTGTCACTTCAGAATCCAGATGTTTATTAGAATTGAGAGCATAATAAAGGTAAAGCACCTACATTAATCACATTGCAATGAGGGTCAATCAGTCGAGCCGTCAAAAGGGGACGGCTTGAAACTGATGGAACCCCTCCCATTCCTCACTCTTAAGTCCACAAATATACCTTAAGTCCACAATGACACCCAACTTTCAGGATTCTGCCGCCTTGCCATAGCAACAGGGCAGTTTGCTCATCACTTCAGCCTAAACGTCACAGTATAACTATATTTATATACGTGACCAACATATGTTCCTTTTTTCCTAGGATCCTAGCCCACCACATCTTGCACAGCACACTTTCAACATGCACAGCGCAATTGCCGCATACCGTATTTTTCGGAGTATAAGACACACCAGAGTATAAGAGGCGCCAAGATTTGGAAGAGGCAAAATAAAATGAAAGAGTTTTGGCACTCTGCAGGCCTCCCCAAAAAAGCCCATTTTTTGCAAAAACGGGCCGGTTTTTTTGTAAAAAAAAAAAAGGGCATGTATAGCCTTTAAGAGGCTTATAGAGTACTTTTAGGGCTGGGGGGGTGGGGGGGGCAAAAACAAGCAAAAAACGGCCCATTTTTTGCTCATTTCTATCCTCCCCAGCCCCCGGGAGCACTCTGGAAGCCTCCTAAAGACTACGCATGGCCATTTTGGTGAAGGGGGCTGGGTTTCGGGAGGCCAAAAATGCTGTATTCAGTGTATAAGATGCACCCAGGTTTTCATCCTCTTTTTTTTGAGGGAAAAAGGTGCATCCTATACTCTGACAAATACGGTACTCAGGGACACAAGTCCATCGCACAGGCACCACTGACTTCTCAGAATCAAGGCTGTTGCGTGTGCTGGGTCTGCGACACCAGTGAGCGTGGGTGAGCATGGCCAGTTGGGCGCAGAACAAGTCACCCCGGGCAACTGGACTTGGGGCCACCTAAAAAAACCAGCCAGTAATGTGCCAGCAAAGGGAAGGTGGGCAAAGGAGCCACTTGGGGTGAAGGGGCTGCAGAGGAACAATTCAGACGAAGTGGGGAGGGGAAGAGGCACTTCTCCCCCAGGCCTGAGGAAACATTCTCTGGGGCCCAGGAGTTGTGGAGGTGCAGAGCTCATCTTTTGGGCTGGCCTTCCCACCTCCCATGATCAAAATGGGGAGAAAGAGGACTAGAAGACCTCCAAGGTCCCTTCCAACTCTACTATTGTATTGTATTGTATTGCATTTTATACCCTGAAAAATACGGTATTTGAAGCTTAGGGTTGAATTGGGAGGTCTTCAGTGCTTTCATACTGGGAAACTTGTCACTGTTAATGATGTTACCCAGCACTGATGATGTTACGTACTTGGGTAATGAAACGTCTAAAAGAATAGAACCAAGCTCAGAGAACACCAAGGACCCCACATCAGCTCTGGCCAAAGCGCCCCTGTTGTCTCAGTCCATTGAGTTTCTCATCCCACCATCAGTTGAGAGGAACGAACCTCATCCGTTCCTGGGCTGGTTGGTCAAAGCAGAGATCTCCTAGGAGCATTGAGCCTTTGGCTTTCTACAGCCTTCACCCACGACCTCCGTATCTAACCCTCAGGAGGGATGAAGGTGGGAAAGGCCTTTGACTGTCTCTTAATAAAGGCAGCTTCTCTGGGGGACACCTTGCCTGTGTTTCATCTCTTATACGATTGGAACCAACCTCTAAGCTGCACTTCAAAGTGCCGGTGAGTCCCAGCAATCTACAGCTGGCTTTTTTGGCAGCTGCTAGAAGACTTTGTTTCTGTTCCCTCTTAAGTGGATGGTAAACATTTTATTTTAACCCTTGGGATTTTTTAAATTTAGGTATCTTCAGGTCTTAAAAGTGGTCTGTAATAGCCATTGGGGTACTGCTTTTGTGACCCACCATTACAAGCACGTTAAACTAAGACACACTAACTTCACATTAACTGAATTTTGGGGTGCCTGAAATGCAACCTGTTATCAATTAACTATTCACACCAAACTGATTACATAATTCAAAGTGGCACTTCCGGTGACCTATGTTTTAAGTAAGATGTGATGCAAAATAATCATGAGTGTGTCAGGGACATGTAGTAGCTACCAATGATCTGCCTTTAGGAGCAGGAGTCCATCCACATCTCCAGGACATTTTCCCTAAAGTTCATCCGAAATCTACTCCTTTGAATTCCACCCTGGAAGTCAGCAGTCTCCAACTAGAGAAGATGGAGTCAAAAGAATCAAGATGGCGGCTGTTTTAAAGGACATAACATATAAAGCTAAAAAACAGCAGGACCTTGACTGCAAAGCACGGCACAATCTATCGGCCATCTTGACTTTTTTGAACTCCTAGCCCGTATCCTGAAAACAGTTCTCTTGATTATTTTGAACAATAATTTTATTAAGGATTGTATACAAAGATCAAACAAAGAAACTTATTAAAAATGTGTGTGTGAATATACGAACAACACAATATGAAAAAAGAATAAATCCCTCCTAAAAAGATAGGAAACTCCCTCTTCACTCTAAGCCAGCATATTCAACGTCAACACTTTTATCCCTAAATTAAAACAACCGGGTGCATCTTCATTCCATCCCTCACCCCATTTTCTCCTCTCTAAATCTTCCGTTCTCCTTTTGGATCAACAAAGGGCTAGTAAGAATTAACAAAAATACCTGGGTGCCTTGACTTAATGACTGTAACAATGTCCATTGGCAGTTATGGACATACAAAACCTGTAGCCTGCAAAACATTCTATCTACTCGCTATATCTACTCTTTTGTATAATCATTCTGGTGAGTTACTAATGTGGCTGTGTGAGCAAAAGATCCTCACACTCTTTGTGCCCTTTTGCCTCATTGCGTACTGCACATTCGACGAAGATATTAAAGTCCAAACTGAGTGGAGGAAACATCATAAAAGCCATAAATACCTGGGCTATACCTGTAATTCGATACTCTGCAGGAATAATTGAGTGGACACAGATGGAGTTGGACAATTTGGACAGAGAAACAAGAAAGCTTATGACAATGAATCATGCTTTGCATCCTAAAAGTGATGTTGACCGACTGTATCTACCAAGAGCAGAGGGTGGTCGAGGACTCCTACAAGTAAAGCAGACTATGGAAGAAGAAAGACACAGCTTGAATGATTACATCCAGAAAAGTGAAGAACCAATGATTAAGGAAGTAAATAAAGAAGGCCTTTTGAAGAAAACTAAGTCTTGAGGTAGTTTGGCTAGGAAAAGCGTTTTCTCCACACCAAACAATTGTAGGATTTCCCTTCTGTGACTGAAGTTCCTGGTGAAAGATAAAGGATGATTTTTTGGGGGGTGGTAGAATCCAATGTTGTTTACAATTGAAGGGCTTTCTGAGGCATTTCTAGCTGTGATTTACAATAAAAATGTCCTGCACACTTGTAAGGCCACTCTCTGGTGTGATTTGGGGAATGCATGCAACGTTCTGGAGGTTGGGCAAAACATTTCCCACGCTCCAGTCATGTGTTTTTTTTCCTGGTGTGGATTCGCTGGTGCTTCAAAAGAGCAGCTTTCTGAGAAAAACATTTATTGCACTCCGAGCATTTGTAAGGTTTCTCTCCTGTATGGATTCGGCTGTGACTTCTGAGGGAAGATGAATGAGGAAATGCTTTCCCACAGTCTAAACATTTGTAGTTTTTTTCCCCCGTGTGAATTTTCACATGACTTGTAAGGGCTGATGTGGTGCGATAGAATCTTCCACAGTCGTTGCACTGATGTGGCTTCTCCCCTGTGTGGATTTTATGATGGTTACAAAGCACTTGCTTATAAGCAAAGCATTTCCCACATTCTACGCATCTGTATGGCTTCTCTCCCGTGTGGACCCTCTGATGGATTCCAAGGCTGTATTTTTGGGAGAAGCATTTCCCACACTCCCCACATTTGAAGGGCTTCTCCCCTGTGTGGATTCTCTCGTGACTCTCAACATCACTTTGTGCAAGAAAGCCTTTCCCACACTCTCTACATTCATAGGGTTTTTCTCCTTTGTGCCTCATCTGATGTCTCCAAACAGCAGAACAATCCACAAATCTTTTCTCACATTCTGGACATTCATAGGGCCTCTCTCCAGTGTGAAGTCTCTGATGTCGCATCAGGCTCGACTTCCTGCTAAAACATTTCCCGCATTCGAAGCATTTTTCCTTTTTCTCCCCCGTGTGTGTTCTCCAATGATTCCGAAGAGCTGAACTCCGGGTGAAACATTTTCCACACTCAAAACACTTGTAAGATTTTATTCCTGCATGAATCTTCTCATGGACCCTAAGACTTGAGTTCTGAGGAAAGCTCTTCCCACACTCCCAACACTTGTAAGGTTTCTCCCCTGTATGGATTCTCTCGTGAATTCTGAGGCTGCCTTTTGTACGAGAACATTTCCCACATTCCAGACACTGATAAGGTTTCTCTCCAGTGTGGATTTTCTGATGTGTAAGAAGGTGTGACTTTCGTCCAAAGCATAAGTCACATTCCTCACATTTATAGGGTTTTAGTGTTGTGGGGCTTCTGAGATCTTTGGAGTTTTTCCCAGAGAAAGATTTCTCGCCCTTCAAACCTTGACTGGATCCCCTTCCCACATGGACCTTCCTGTGGGTCAAAAGGAGGGACCTGCGGGCAAAGGATTTCCCACACTCTGAGCATTCATAGGATTTTTTCGCAGTGCTGCTTGTGTCTGATGAGGTATCCAAGCATTTCCCAGGTTTCATTCTTTTGGGTGGCTGCTGCCCTGGGCTGAATTTCTACTATCTGTTGACAGTTATGGAAGAGCTTCTGTTGTCTGTTGAGAGTTGACTCGGAGGCAAATCTTTGGTCACAATCTTTTATCCGCTGTTAGAACGGAAAAGAAGTGGAGATTAGTATTTATTTTTGCGAAAGGAAGAGGATCACAAAATCTTAGGGAGGGGAGGTAAAGGTCTTCCAGTCTGACCCTCTTCCTTGCCCAGGGGTCTGCAGTGCACCCTAGACAAATATCCCCCACATCTCCTAAGAGGCAAACCCTTCTGCTGTTTACTTAGCCCAGCCTTCCCTCCTTGGTTCAGGAGAAGAAATGTTCTGACAGTGAGAACAATCAGCCAATGGAACAGCTTTCCCTCAGAAGTTGCGGGAGCTTCTTCACTGGAAGCTTTCAAGAAAAGAACGGACTGCCATCTCTCAGAAATGGTGTAGTAGGCTCTCCTGCTTTGACAGGGGAGGGGGTTGGACTAGATGACCTATGAGGTCCCTTCCAACTCTGTTAGCAATAGCACTCAGACTTATATATTACTTCACAGCGCTTTACAGCCCTCTCTAAGCAGTTTACAGAGTTACCCTATTGCCCCCAAACAATCTGGATCCTCATTTTACCCACCTCGGGAAGGATGGAAGGCTGAGTCAACCTGGAGCCTGATGAGATTCAAACTGCCAAATTGCAGGCAACTGGCAGGCAGCAGAAGTAGCTGATTATACTCCACTCTAACCACTGCACCACCCTGACTCTGAATGTGTTAAATGTAAATCTGTTTTGGGGTCTCAATCCAAGAACGCCCCCATCTCCTCTGTGGGGTTCACGGCCACCTCCTCACTGGCCTCCTGCAAAGAGAAACGACAAAGGCTCCGATGGCGAAGGTGACACTGAAGATAAACCTCTAAGTGACCTGGAAGAGGGAGGAGGAGACGGAATCCTTTGCTGAGGGTGCAAAATAATGGAGAGGGAAAATCCTGATGGGCCAACATGGAGAGGAACCAACAAGGCCAAGGCCAAGAGGGACCAATGCAGAGCTGTGGGTGGGAAAAACTCCAGGGAAGACGAGAGAGATCAGGTGCGGAAGAGCAGCTGGGAAAAGGGCTGGTTTTGCAAGGCCATGAAGAGCCCAGGGAGGCCTTTCTTTCAAAGCCTATTGACAGCTATAGAAGGGGGCCTGGTGGGCACCAGCTTCTTCCAGTCAGTAGCTGCTTTCCAAGACCAGCCTCAAAACTCCCTTTGGGAAACGCCCACCAAGAAGCGGCTGCACCACCACGCCCCCTCCTGGCCAAATAGGGGAAAATACTGAATTGAAACCAATTTTGCCAGGCTTTTTAAAACGGAAGCAAAGATTAGCAGAAAAACAAAGGATTTCGTGGTTCGCCTTTTAAGCGGATCCCGAAGAAAAAGGATCTTTCTTTGCAAACAAGCCGAAGAGCGGGATCCGCAGCTCCCTTCCTCCTGGCGGGGAGTGGATCTCCTGGCTGCAGGCCGGAGGGAGAGCAGCCTCACCTGCACCGACTGTGATCCAGGAGCCTCTCCCGAGGGATCCAGCGCCGATCCTCCAAGGAAGAAACGGAACACGCGGAAGGAAGCGGAGATCCAGCAGTGGATGCGGAGGGGGCGTGGCTTCTTTTCTGTCGGGCTCCGCCCCCGCCCTGTAGCCCCGCCCCTTGACCTCCTCCTCTCCTCGCCCCTCCGCCTTTCACCCCCAATCTCCCCTCCCAGCCAGGACCACGTGCTCCGAAGCTTCCTCTGATCCTCCCGTGGGTGTCCTTGTCCAGCGTTCCTCTGACCATGGACAGAGTTTCCCGTTCTGCACGCTGGAAGCGGGGCTGCCTCTCCTCCTTCGGTGTGTTTGTGTGTTGTTTTAATGAGCCCAAACACTCCCCCCCCCCATTTTTCCCGCTTCGGGAACTCCGCTCAAAGTCCCAGTAACTTCTAGCAGCAACACAGAGTTGACTTTTTCCTGCCTGCCGAAAGACTTGATGGCTGTTTCGTCCTAAGTGGATAAGAAAGCTTTCATTTCCCCCCCAGGGGCTTTTCATTCAGTGACCGTCGCATCTCACAGTCATCGAGGCTACGGGATCACCCTCCATCCTGAGAACCTAAATGGTGGGGGGTGATCTCTGAGCGAGGGGGGGGGTTCTGCAGAGACTCACATCCTTGGGTGGGTCAGCTGCCAATCACTAGAACCCTTGGGGGGGGGGGCAGGACAGAGGAGAGTTTGGGGGAGCAGCCCAGCTCTCACGCTTCTTCCCATGGAGGCAACAGAAGAAAGAAGCCTGAAAATACTGCTCAGCCCCTGCAAAATGGGAATGGTTTTTTATTTATTTATTTATTTATATCCGCCTTTTATTATTTTTACAAATAACTCAAAGAAGGGAACATATCCCACACGTCTTCCTCCTGTTTTCCTCACAACAACCCTGTGAGGTATGCTAGGCTGAGAGAGCAACTGGCCCAAAGTGGCCCAACCTGGCTTTCATGGCTAAGGCAGGACTGGAACCCATGGCCTCAGGCTCTCTAATGCAGGGCTTTAACCACTAGGCCACACTGTATATTGGTTGGGAATAGTGATTTTTAAAGATTGGGCGGGGGGATTTCAGCTCCCAGAATTCTTGCTGACCGGGGGGTTCTAGGAGAGGAAATTTACACATCTTAAAAGTTGTCAAGATTGAGAAACACGGATATTTTTTTTTAAACAAAGTTTTATTGGTTTTCAAATATATAGGGAAGGGTAAATAGGTATACAATTTTTTTTGGCAGCTTTCATACTGCTGGTAGAGATCCCAGCACGGTACTCATTTATATAACTGTACAACAAATTTATAGAAGAAAACAGTAAACCAAATCTTACTCTATATTGTTAGTCTTGTGTTCCTACATGTTTCTCTTTGTCGTTTTCTAATATATCACTAACTGCTATTGTTCCAAATAATTTTATTTTTGAGATCTGAGCCTTTTCGATATTGCTTCTTCCTCCCTGTCGCCAGAGAGAGTCTCAGTGCCCCCCTCCTTCCCGTCTTGGATCTTACTGTCTTGTGTTTTACTGTCTCTTTCACTACTCCCAATCTGTTCCTCCTCTGAGAGTGGAAAATTATTTTTAATGAAGGCCTCCACCTCCTGGACTGTATTGATTCTGATCCTGTTTTCCTCCCAGAAGATTAACATCCCCTCCGGAATCAGCCATTTAAACCAGATCCCTTTTTCATATAAAGTTTTTGCTAGGGAGGAAAATTTCCTCCTTCTATCTCTTATTTTTTTCAGGATCTATTTGAGAATGGTGATCTCTTCACCCTTATATTTCAATGGTCCCTCCTTTTGGGTCGCAAGTACCTCGTCCCTTGTGGATCTCCTGACAAACTTAACATGTATCTCCCTCGGAACATTGTGTTTTCTAGCATATGCTGAATTTATCCTATAAGCTAGATCCATATCCCACCATATTTGTTTTTTATCTCTCTTGAGATAATCTGCTAAAATTGTACTCATAATATCTTTAAGGTTTTCATTCTCTGTTTCTGGTAAGTTCTGGAATCTAAGAAAAAAGGACATTCTTTCAAATTCTACTTTTGTCTGAAAGTTTTCCATATCTATGTTTCCCTTATGCATTGCTTTCACTTCTTCCCCTAGCCCCGCCATTCCGTCCTCTAACCCCAAAATTCGTTCTGTATTTCCAGCTATATGTTCTTTAACCACTCTGAGTTCTTCTTTGATCTCAGCCCACATTTCATTCTGTCCCTTCATAAGTTCTTTAAACATTTCCGTAACAGACAATTCCTTAGGATCCTCCCCAGCCACTGCTTTCTGCGACATTGACGATATCTTAGACTGTTGCATCGTGGGACTTGGGGCAGCCGATGAGGGGGCTGAGTGCGCTTTGCTGGTAGGGGGGAGAAACACGGATATTGATGTACACATGCATGTACCAGTATCCGTGTAGACACACATGCATGTTTAAGGATGATGAAAATGAAAATTATCCTCCTGATGTAGGTTTTACTTTCGTTGTGAGCCCCCCCTGCTGTGTTTCACAAGAGTGGCGGCCATAGAATGAAACAGATGTCTTCCCAATAAGGCAAATCATTCACTCTGTTAGGTGATATTGGTGGTTCCTAAATGTGATAATAAATAAAAATCAATACGTTACAGGTGATCCTCAACTTATGGTCGTCTGCCCATCATGGATCTCCGTCATAAAGTACCTTTTTTGGGATGGGCTCTGTTGTACCTTCAAAGGGTCTCAGGTTGATGTCTGCCTGTGGTGAGCCCCCATGGCTGCCTCTGCCCTCCAGCTGTGCCTGATGAGCTCTGGGCTGAAAGGGGGAACCGACCCAAACTCAGCCTCTTCCCACGTGAGCTGAGAAGGGAAGGAAGGACAGAGAATCCCACACAGGAGGGGCCACAAGGAATGAAACCCCCTTTGTGGGCAGGAGGAGCTGAAGGCTGGCAGATGGAGATGGATGGGACGGACGTATTAAGAGCATGAAATGGCAGAAGGACCCCATTTTCCTACGTTCGGTTGACCTTCCGTGTCTCCCAGGGCTGGACCTTCTTCCCAGGGAGCCTGAAATCCCTAAAGAGAAAGAGCCTCCATCAGTCCTGAGGAGCATCCGGGTACCAGGCGCCTCTGGGGAACCAGGTGTCCTGATCAAGGGGCCCCGCCCTGTGCTTGGAGGGGGCGGGAAGATGCCAGAGGCCCCACTGAAGTAGCCAATAGGAGTCAATGGCAGATCCAACATTGGGAACACATCAAGAACTGCAGTGCATGGACTGCAGAGCACGGCACCATCTGGCGGCCATCTTGACTCAGTCCATGCTCTAAAAACACTCTTCTTCATTATTTTGAACAATACTTTTTATTAAGGATCACCGTATTATTCAGACTATAAGACACACCAGAGTATAAGACGCATCAAGATTTTGAAGAGGTAAATTTTTTAAAAAATGTTTTTGCCCTCCCTGGCCCCCAGGAGAAATATGCAGGCCTCCCAAACCCTCTGCATGCCCGATTTTTTATGAAAAACAGGGAATGCAGAGTTTGAGAGACCTGCAAAGTACTCCTGGGGGCTTGGGAGGGGAACAACATGACCGTTTTAGTGAAAAAAGACCCGTTTTCACTTGTTTTTGCCCTCCCTGGCCCCCAATAGTACTTTGCAGGCCTCCCAAACCCTCTGCATGTCCATTTTTGAGAAAAATGGGATCCACAGGGTGGGGTTTCAGGAGGCCAAAAGTGCTGTATTCAGTGTATAACATCCACCCAGATTTTCACCCCCTTTTTGAAGGGAAAAAGATGCGTCTTATACTCTGAAAAATACAGTATATTCGCAGACCAAGCAAAGAAACTCAGTACAACTACCGTATGTCTGTGGATATACTGTATGTGTGTGTATGCATGTGTGTTTGAACGTATGAAAAAGACAATGTGAGAAAAGCAACGAAAAAAAATCCCAAAAGGATATAAGAAAAAGAAACATCTTCATTCCATCTCTCACCCCATTTTCTGCTCTTTAAATCTTCAGTTCTTCAGATTAATCTTCGGATTAACAGTAAGAATGAACCAAAATACCCAAAATACCTGGGTGCCTTGACTGTAACAACTTATGACCAGAAATCCATTACCACTTGTGGTCATAAGTCAAAGACTTCCTGTATCTGCAAAATAATATATATAATCCCACACACACTTATAGGTCTTTTGAGTAATAAATCTGATAAGTCACTAATGCTGCTTTGTGAACAAGTATAGTCTGAAATGTAATATCACAAAGAGTGTATATCTTCTGTACTGTTTATAGTTTGGTGCAAGGAGGAAAATTGCGGGGAAGGAGATGCAGATTCCCCCCCCCCTTGTTTTCCTTCCGAAAAGGTTATACTTCGGAGCGTCTTATACTCCGAAAAATACAGGAGGTTTATCTCTGCTATGGATTTTCTGATGGAGGCTTAACTTTGATTTACAATGGAATGGTTTCTCACACTCTGCACACTTGTAAGGCCATTCTCCTGTGTGATGTCTGGTGTGCATGCGAAGTAATGAAAGTTGGGTAAAACATTTCCCACACTCCAGACACTTATATGGTTTTTCTCCAGTGTGGATTCGTTGATGCTTCACAAGAGTATCTTTTCGAGAAAAACACCGACCACACTCAGAGCATTTATGGGGCTTCTCTCCTGTATGGATTTGGCTGTGACTTCTAAGGGAAGATGGAAGAGCAAATGCTTTCCCACAGTCTAAACATTTGTAGTTTTTTTCCCCCGTGTGCGTTTTCACATGACGACTAAGGTCTGATGTGGTACGATAGAATTGTCCACACTCGTTGCATTGATATGGCTTCTCCCCTGTGTGGATTCTATGATGTATCCAAAGTCCTTCCTTATGAGCAAAGCATTTTCCACATTCTAGGCATCTGTATGGCGTCTCTCCTGTGTGGACCCTCTGATGCTTTCCAAGGTGTTGTTTTCGGGAGAAGCATTTCCCACACTCCCCACATTTGTAGGGTTTCTCCCCTGTGTGGATTCTCTGATGAATTTGAACCTCACGTTGTGCACGAAAGCCTTTTCCACACTCCACACATTTATAAGGTAACATTTCTTTGTGCCATTCCTGGTGTCTCTGAAGATTGTAAGAATGCATAAATCGTTTCTCACATTCTGGGCATTCATAGGGTCTGTCTCCAGTGTGAATTCTCTGATGTTGCACCAGGCTTCCTTTCGAGGTAAAACATTTCCCACATTCAAGGCACTTTTCGTTTTTCTCCCCTGTGTGTTTTTTCCAATGATTCTGAAGACCTGAACTCTGGGTGAAACATTTTCCACACTCAAAGCATTTATAAGACTTTATTCCTGCATGAATCTTCTCATGGATCAAAAGATTTGACTTCCAAGAAAAGCTCTTCCCACATTCCCAACACTTGTAAGGCTTCTCCCGTGTGTGAATCCTCTCGTGGTTTCTGAGATAGGCTTTTTTACGGAAACGCTTCCCACATTCCAGACATTGATAAGGTTTCTCTCCAGTGTGGATTTTCTGATGTCTAAGAAGGTATGACTTGTGACCGAAACATAAGTCACATTCCTCACATTTATAGGGTTTTAGTCTTGTGGGGCTTCTGAGATCTTTGACCTCTGTTCCAGAGAAAGATTTCTCACCCTCCAAACCTTGACTGGATCCACGTCCCACATGGACCTTCCTGTGGGTCAAAAGGAGGGACCTGAGAGTAAAGGATTTCTCACACTCTGAACATTCATGAGTTTTTTTGTGGTTTTTCGGAGTGCTGATTGTGTCTGAGGGGGGATCCATCTCTTCTGGCAGCTGCTGCCTTGGGCTGATTTTCTACTCTCTGTTGATAGTTGGTTTGCAGATAAATCTTTGGTGACAGTTGCTTTCCTGCTGGTGGAAGAGAAAAGAAGAGAGATTGAGATTGATAGAGGGTCATCTTAGCTTTGGAAGGGCCGTCTGGTTTAGGCATTTATGGAAGGCAGCCTCCTGGCCATCAACTTTTTCTGATATCTGATAACAAGCCCAGCCTCAAAACGTCCATAAAACCTGTCCATTGTAAAACATCCAACAACAAAGGACTGCCAGGTCACAATCCTGTCAGGGACAACAAGGAAAATATGGATTTTTAAATATTCTGTCCAACTTTTCAAGAAGAAGCAAACTAAACACTAGCATAAGAAAAAAGATTATTCAATCCTATTATTTTTGGATTAATTGGAAGGAAAAAGGATCTGACATGATATCACTGTTCCAATATTGGAGAGGCTGCCACAGAGGCTTGTTTATAGAGAGCGGTAAGAAGAAAAGCATACAGATGTCCCTTTGAAGTATATCTTTAACCAGAGAAAAGTGAAAATAAAACTTTATTGTGAATCTATGCTTACAATACAATACAATACAATACAATAGTAGAGTTGGAAGGGACCTTGGAGGTCTTCTAGTCCAACCCCCTGCCTAGGCAGGAAACCCTATACCGTTTCAGACAAATAGCTATCCAACATCTTCTTAAAGACTTCCAGTGTTGGGGCATTCACAACTTCTGGAGGCAAGCTGTTCCACTGATTAATTGTTCTCACTGTCAGGAAATTTCTCCTCAGTTCTAAGTTGCTTCTCTCCTTGATTAGTTTCCACCCATTGCTTCTTGTTCTACCCTCAGGTGCTTTGGAGAATAGTTTGACTCCCTCTTCTTTGTGGCAACCTCTGAGATATTGGAATAATGCTATCATGTCTCCCCTAGTCCTTCTTTCTCTTAAGCTAAACATACCCAGTTCCTGCAACCGTTCTTCATATGTTTTAGTCTCCAGTCCCCTAATCATCTTTGTTGCTCTTCTCTGCACTCTTTCTAGAGTCTCCACATCTTTTTTACATCGTGGCGACCAGAACTGAATGCAGTATTCCAAGTGTGGCCTTACCAAGGCATTATAAAGTGGTATTAACACTTCACGTGATCTTGATTCTATCCCTCTGTTGATGCAGCCTAGAACTGTGTTGGCTTTTTTGGCAGCTGCTGCACACTGCTGGCTCATATTTAAATGGTTGTCCACTAGGACTCCAAGATCCCTTTCACAGTTACTACTACTGAGTAAGGTATCACCTATACTGTACCTGTGCATTCCGTTTTTGTTGCCTAAATGTAGAACCTTACTCTTTTCACCATTGAATTTCATTTTATTAGATAGTGCCCAATGTTCAAGTTTGTCAAGATCCTTCTGTATCTTAAGCCTATCTTCTGGAGTGTTGGCTATTCCTGCCAGCTTGGTATCATCTGCAAATTTGATGAGTTCCCCATTTATTCCCTCATCCAAATCATTGATGAAGATGTTGAAGAGTACTGGGCCTAAAACAGAGCCTTGGGGTACTCCACTGCATACTTCCCTCCATGTAGATGCAGTTCCATTGAGAACTACACGTTGAGTGCGGTTGGTCAGCCAGTTACCAATCCATCTGGTGGTGATGCTGTCTAACCCACATTCTTCTACTTTATCTAGTAGTAGGTTATGGTCTACCTTATCAAAAGCCTTACTGAAGTCCAAGTAAACTATATCAACGGCATTCCTCTGGTCCACTAATTTTGTCACATTATCAAAGAATGCAATACGATTAGTCTGGCATGATCTGTTTTTGACAAATCCATGTTGGCTTTTGGCTATTACTTTGTTTGCTTCTAGGTGTTCGCAAATTCGTTGCTTGATTATTTTTTCCAGAATCTTTCCTGGTATTGAGGTTAGGCTGATAGGTCTGTAGTTTCCTGGATCTAATTTTTTCCCTTTTTTGAAGATGGGAACCACATCAGCTCTTTTCCAGTCCTCTGGTAGTTCCCCGGTGTTCCAGGATCTCTGAAAGATATAATTCAGTGGTTCTGAGATCTCGTCTGCTAGTTCCTTCAGAACTCTGGGGTGTAATCCATCCGGTCCTGGTGATTTGAACTCATCTAGGGTAGACAGGTGCTCACTTACCATTTTCTTCCCTATTTCAATTTGTGTTCCTAATTTTGTGGTGCTGCTTTTGATAGGTTGGACTGTTTTATCCCTTTGTGTAAAGACAGATGCAAAACATGAGTTAAATAGTTCTGCTTTCTCCCTGTTGCTTGTCACCTTCTTGCCACTTTCTCCTAGCAATGGACCAATTGTTTCCTTAACTTTTTTCTTGTTTTTAACATGTTGGAAGAAGCTTTTTTTGTTAATTTTTACTTTTGTGGCAAGCCTTTCTTCATTGTGAGCCTTAGCTTTCCTCACTTCATCTTTACAGGCTCGGGCTATTTGCTGATATTCTGCCTTAGTTATGTCCCCCTCCTTCCACTTTTTATACTTACTTTTTTTGTCTTTCAGTTTGTCAGATAGTTGTTTATGCAGCCATGCTGGTTTCTTTTGGGAGCTGTTGTTTTTCTTCTTCATTGGTATTGTGTTAGACTGGGCTTTTCTAATCTCATTTTTCAAAATTTCCCAAGCTTAATCTTGTGAAAACCTTCCAAACCTTCCAAGCTAGAGCAGGAGTGTTTGTTAGCTGGAGATAATGGCACAATTTCAACAGCAGAAAGAAACTTTAAGTCTGCAAAAAATATTCTTAGAAATTCAGAAAATATCAAACACATTTGAGAGGACAGAGAAGAAGTTGGAAGACTTAGAGCATCTAACAGTAAAATATGATGAAGAAGTTGGAGATGTTTATCAAGTGGAAAAAGTGGAGGTTAGAATCCTAAAAACCGAAGAGGAAAATGACCATAAAGAAATTAAATTTGCTGACATTTATGGTGATTGGTTTGTTTCTGGAAATGGAAAGAGTGGAATACTGAAAGAGGAATTAAATGGAGGGGAACTCTACCCCAGATGGCAAGATACAGAAGAAGAAGAAGAAAACAAAAGAATTTATGGATTTAAAGAGAGAAATTTTATTAGCAACATCATTGATAACACTACTGACAATCAAAGATAAACTGATTAAGGAAACAGAAGAAAGGCATCGAAATTACATGAGAGATTTTATAAGCAAGAAGTTGCTAAGAGGAGTCCATACAAATTTGATTAAGGAGATGATTAGAGGACTGACACCACAAATGGCAGAAGACATAAGACTGTTTTGCTAATGGAAAGATACAGGTTGATGGATGGAAGTGTATAATTTAAAACTAGTTAAACTTAGTGAAATTTAGTGATAATAGATATAGTTAAATAAATAATTGATAATGATAATTTTATTAATCATTTTTTTAATTTATTAATCATTTTTATATGCCGCACCCTCTCCACCAAGGGACTCGGGGCGGCGTACAATTTACTACATAACAAATGAATGACAAGGAGAAGATATACAAAAAACATTATAAACACACAATAAATAAATAATCAATTAATTAAAAACAGCAAAAGGCAATTAAAAAACAATTAAAACACCCAGAGTCAAACCTAATTTAAAATTGTATCCAGAGGGATTAGAATAGCTATAATTCAAGCCAGGCCGGCTAGTCGGAACAGGTGGGTCTTGAGTTTCATGCGGAAGGAGCCGAGATCGCTTGTTGTCCTGATGTCGGGGGGGAGGTCATTCCAGAGGGCTGGGCCCATCACAGAGAAGGCCCTGCCCCTCGGCGCCGCCCTCTGGCATTGCTTGGTGGACGGCACCCGGAGAAGTCCTTCCCTGTGAGAGCGAATTGGTCGCAGGGATGTATGGAGCAGGATACGATCCCGCAAAAAACTAGGTCCTGTGCCATGGAGCGCTTTAAAGATAGTAATCAAAACCTTGAAACGTACCCGAAAGACTACAGGGAGCCAGTGCAGCTCGCGCAGGAGTGGTGTCACATGGGAGTACCTCGTACTCCCCATCACTGCCCGCGCGGCCGCGTTCTGGACCAACTGCAGTCCTCGGGTGCATCTCAAGGGAAGCCCCATGTAAAGAGCATTGCAGTAGTCCAGACGAGACGTCACCAGCGCATGAGTGACTGTGCGAAGGGCATCCCGGTCCAACAGGGGGCGCAACTGGCGCACCAGGCGAACCTGGTGGAACGCCCCCCTTGCCACGGCTGCCACATGGTCATCCATGGACAGCCGGGCATCTAGGAGGACGCCCAAGTTGCGTGCCCGTTCCACGGGGGCCAGTTGGTTGCCCCCAATGGTCAGCGATGGGGTCAGCTGGTTGAACCGAGGGGCCGGTAGCCACAGCCACTCCGTCTTGGAGGGGTTGAGTTTAAGTCTGTTGTCTCCCATCCAGACCCGTACGGCTTCCAGACACCGGGACATCACGTCAACGGCCTCGTTGGGGTGGTTCGGGGTGGAAATGTACAGCTGAGTATCATCAGCGTACAGATGGTATCCCACCCCAAAACCACGGATGATCTCACCCAGCGGTTTCATATATGTGTTGAACAGGAGAGGCGAGAGGACCGACCCCTGTGGCACCCCACAAGTGAGTGGCCTCAGGGTCGACCGCTGCTCCCCTGCCAACACACATTGCGTCCGGTCGGAGAGGTAGGAGCAGAACCACCGTAAAACGGTGCCCCTTACTCCCAGCCCCTCCAGCCGGCGCAATAGGATACCATGGTCGATGGTATCGAAAGCCGCTGAGAGATCTAACAGAATCAGGATAGAGGAACAACCCCTATCCTTGGCTCTCCAGAGATCATCAACCAACGCGACCAAGGCCGTCTCCGTGCTGTGCCCGGGTCGGAAACCGGACTGGCGCGGGTCTAGATAGTCATTTTCCTCCAGGTGGCGTGGGAACTGCGTAGCCACCACACTCTCTACAACATTCGCTAAAAAGGGAAGGTTGGAGACCGGACGATAATTAGCTAGCTCAGTTGGGTCCAGTGAAGGCTTCTTGAGTAAGGGCCTCACAACCGCCTCTTTCAAGGCGGCTGGTAGGAACCCCTCACTCAACGAAGCGTTCACCATTCCCAAGAGCCAGCCTCGTGTGACCTCCCAGGATGCCAGTACAAGCCAGGAGGGACATGGGTCCAATAAACATGTGGTGGCTCGCAGTCGCCCACGCAACCTGTCCAAATCATCGGGGGCAACAGAGTCAAACTCCTCCCAGAATGGTCTCTCAAGACTGGCCTCGGATGTCTCCCCTGGAACACTGAGGGAGATCCATTCCCTCCGGATCTGAGCGATTTTATCCTGCAGATATTCCCCAAATTCCTCTGCCCTGCCCTGCAGAGGGGCTTCCCACGGCCTCTGTGATAGAAGAGAGCGGGTCACCCGAAACAGGGCGGCAGGGCGGTTATCTGCGGATGCAATGAGAGTGGCACAATATCGGCGTTTGGCCACCCTCAATGCCACAAGGTATGTCCTTAAGTAGGCTCTTACCTGTGTTAGGTCAGATTCGGAACGCGAAGATCTCCATCTGCTCTCTAGGTGTCTCTTACGGCGTTTCATCACCCTCAGCTCCTCGGTAAACCAAGGGGCCAGGGTGGTTCTTTGCCGTAGGAGAGGCCGCAAAGGCGCAACCCGGTCTAGGGCCCCGGCGGCCGCACTATTCCATGCGGCCACCAGGTCCTCCGTCCGGGAGCGGGTCAGGTCGACAGGAAGTGGCCCAAGCTCCGTCTGGAACCTTTCTGGTTCCATCAGGCGCCTGGGGCGGAAGCATCTCGGACATTCTGGTTCCGCCTCCCCGCGGTGGGGGGTAGTACCAGGGAAGTCAAGCCGGAGAAGTGAGTGATCTGACCATGACAGGGGTGTGATGGCTAAATCCCCTATTCCCAAATCACTCGCCCACTGGCCAGAGACGAAAACAAGATCCAGAGTGTGACCTCCCTCGTGTGTGGGGCCCTGAATTACTTGAGTCAGGTCCATGGCTGTCATGGAAGCCATGAACTCCCGAACCGCCTCGGATGCTTCTCCCATCGACGGCAAGTTGAAATCCCCCATAACTAACAGTCTGGGGGTCTCAACTGCCATCTCTGCGATCAGCTCGAGGAGTTCGGGCAGGGCCGCTGATGTATAGCGAGGAGCCAAGTATACAATCAGCAGGCCCAACTGTCTCCCTGGGCCCCATCTCACGCCCAGAGACTCACACCCGGATGTCTGTGGCACAGTGAGTTCTCTCGGTTCCAGACTCTCCCGTATGATCACCGCTACCCCACCACCCCTCCCCTGGGCCCGTGGCTGATGGAATACACGGTAGCCTGGTGGGCACATTTCCACGAGGGGCAAGCCACCCTCGTGGCCCAACCAGGTCTCCGTTATTCCTGCGAGGTCAGGCTCCCCCTCAGAAATCAGGTCTTTTATGAGGGGGGCCTTATTAACAACAGACCTCGCATTACACAGCATCAGCCTTAGGCCCGGGCTCTGTCGATCCTGGCCACCTAGTATGCGGGGGTTGGTACAAATGACCGGGCGTGTCCAGCAACCACGGTCTCCCAACCGACTGCAGGTATTATGTCTGTCCTCGCACCTACCCCTCCCTACGACCGTTGGTATAACACAGCCCTCTGTAGGAATGTTATTTCCCCCCCTCTCCCTCGCTCCGCTCACTCCCCTCTTGACCACATCTGTTCGCCTGGCACTAATCCCATTCCTGGTCGGTTCAACCCTCCCCTCCCCCTTGGAACCCCTTAAAACTATTAAAAAACTTTTGATTAAAAAACCCCTGAGCTTCCGTTTCCTCCACCTCTCTGGGTTAACAAACCCGTCATTAAGGTGGGCCCTCGAAAGGGCAGAGGGCCATATCTGCGAAAGGGGGGACTCTCGCAGCCGCAGTAGATCTAACCTCGAGTAAATAATAATGTATACGATGTGTAGTGTTATAAGTAATAATTGGATATGAATATTGAATGGTACCCATGAAAGGAAGATGTGAAATCCTTTTGGATTATATATAAAGGTTAATAAAAAAGAACTAAGGTAGATTCAGTTAAGTCTTGATTATTAAGGGGGGAATTGCTATGATATAGGATATAGTCAAATAAAGGAGGGATAATGATAACAACGTATATATATGTATGGGTACAACATAAGGAAACTGGATGTAAATTGTAAACAATGATTTGGAAAGGAGGGTTAGAAAATTTTGTTACTAAGTATTATGGATGTTTAGCTAGAATAGGATATAAGGATTCAGTGTTATTGGAGGATTTTAGAAATAGTAAATGAAATGCCAGTATGTGCTTATGTATTAAATCTTGGTATATTTTATGATGAAGGACGTTTAAACAATTATAGTCAAATGAAAATGGAGGTATGATGATGGTAACATGTATAAATACCTGAGTTAAAAAACTTGAGTTAATATGAATTATGCTTGATGACTGTGGAAGAGATGCACAAAAGCCTTTTGTAACCAAATAATACACTTACTACAGTATGTAAAGAAGAAAGATTTTATGTGTTGTGTTTGTTTTGGAAATAAAAAAAAAATATTAAAAAAAAAGATCGACGAGAGAGAGAGAGAGAGAGAGAGAGAGAGAGAGAGAGAGAGAGAGAGAGAGAGAGAGAGAGAGAGAGAGAGAGAGAGAGAGAGATCAGATGGGCAAAAGAGCATGTGTGAAAAGGGAGGCTCTCTTTGGAAGTTAAAGGATCCCAGGTAGGCGTTTCCACAAAATAGAGAGAGTTATTCAAGTGAGCCTCCTGCCATCAGCTTCTCCTAGGAGCTGCTCCTAAGAGCAGCCTCAAAACTTCCATAGAATTGGTGGGTTCCAAAACATCCCCCCAGGAGGGGCTTCCCCATCCCAGCCTCTTCTGGGCAAAAGAAGGAAACTACAAAGCTTAGAAATTCTACCCATGTTCTTAAAGCAGAAGGAAAGGAAAGATTAGCCTTAGAAGAAAGGATTTCATTGTCGGCCTTTTAGGTGGAGCTCAGAGAAAAAGGATCAAGACAACATGAACTCCATTCAATTCATTTAAAGCTTTTCTTTTCCCCAAACTCTCCCCCCCCCCATTGCAATGAGGTCAGTCTGTGTTAAGAGCACATTATAAATCTAAACACATGTTTTAAAGCTCCATTTTTGCAACTGCACGTGCGGGACGCCCAGGCTCAGAGACCTCGTCCTCTGACGGACCACAGAGGGACCTTCTGAAGCAACTTACCCAAAAGCTCCTTCCCGGATCCACGCGGAGCCCTGGCCGGGCGAGGAGGAGACAGATCCAGGGAGGGACGGAGCCCCTTTGCCCCCCTGGAGGGAAGGGAGGGATCCGCTCCCTGCAGGCAACGCCAGCGCCGGATCTCCCCGAGGGAAAACCTGCGAGCCGAACAGCGGGACCCGCAGCTCCCTCCCTCCTGGCGGGGTGGGGGGAGAAGATCTCCTGGGAGGAGGGGAGGCCTGGAGGCCGGAGGGTGAGCAGCCCCACCTGTATCGAGCGGGATCCAGGAGTCTCCCCGGGGGATCCAGCGCCGATCCTCCGAAGAAGAAACGGAAGAGACGGAGGGAAGCAGAGATGCAGGGAGGAGGAGGGTGGGGGGGAATTGAGAGCAGAAGCCCCGCCCCCTATTGCAGCCTCAGCCCCTCCCTCTCCCAGCAAGCCTCACCTGCTGCGAAACGTCTTCTGTTCCTCCGGTGGGCGTGGGTGTCGAGGCTTCCTCTGCCCATGGGAAGAGTGTCCCTTTCTGCAGGCTGCAAGGGGGGCTTCCTCTCCTGCTCCAGTTTGTGTGTTTGTGCTTATATGAGGCCAGACACACAGAAGCCCCTTTTCGGTTTTTCCCTTCAGGAACTCCGTTCAAAGTGCATAAAATTTTGTCTAGAAAATGTTGGAAATGTCATTTGAAAAACAGGCACATTTGATCCTATGTGTGGACTTGCGTTAAAGCTAAAAAAAGTTTGGGCAAAAATAGATAGAAAAGATAATAGGGGAACATGCAGATTTTAAACCTGAATTGTTTTTATTAGGGATGAGATCAGAAAATAAGAAAAGTATGCATTTAATATTACAGGTCTTAACAACAGCAAGGATTATTTTCGCACAATATTGGGAAAATGAAGAAATGCCACAAGAGGAAGAGATAATTAAGAAGATATTAGATTGTGCAGAAATGGATAAACTTACACTGAAAAACAAAACATAAAGAAGAATATTATCAAAGGTAGAACTTATTTTACCAAGGGTTGGGAAAAAAAGGGGTGGAGAGTAAGAAGCGACTTTGTATTGCTTTGCAACTTAAATATCCGAATTGTTGCAGAAAATGACAGTCTTTAGACTTCTTAGGATACAGGAAAAGTTTATTTGGCAGCCAGGTTCAGAAAGTTAGCACATGGCTAACATTGCAAATTCTGAATGACCTTCATTATCGAAGCACGCATTCTTATACATTCTCAAAGACAGCCTGACACGGAAACACTTAACTCATTTCTTATTGGTTACCTTGAGGAAAAAGCCTTATAAGGAGATGGGGGTCTGTCTTCTCCTTTTGTTACAGGTATGGACTATGTGCCATTAACGGACTTTAATTGAACCTTGTGGTTTTGGACTTTTGACATAGGGACATTTGCTGGAACATGTTGTGGTTGAAGGCTGATGACATTTCCCTGTCCCTTTAAGCAAGCTTCTAACTGTCCCTTTTATGCCACATCTTCACTCTTATATTTTAATCCATATTTTATTCTACTTTAAAACAACACGTTGTTTATTAAGCACTAAGAAATGTAATAAAAAGAACATCAATAAAATTTATTTTTTTAAAAAAGTGCCAGTATTCAGCAGTGATTTCCAGTTACTTTTTTGGGGTACTTTTATTTTTTGGGTGGTCCTTCCTAATATTTATTGTTGTTTATTTTTAATTCAGGTGTCATCAGGCCTTAAATTGATCTCTAATAGTCACTGGTGCAGGGGTTACATGATGACTCTCCATCACCAGAATTAAAATTGGGGAGGGGGGCCTCTGAGCATAGGTGGGTCTTCTCACATTCTTTGGTTTGCTAATCACAAGATCCCGAGACAGGAAAGAAGAGCTTGAAGGAGCAGTTCAGATCTCCTGCTTGTTTCCATAGAGGAAACACAATGCAAGAGGGAAATGTAGGAAGTAAAAAAAAACACCTGAAAAATGAAATATCCTGGGAAATATAGAAATGGCAGAATATTATATTTCCCTGGATCAGAAATGGAGAAACACATTTTTAGGCAGGAAGCTGACTCACTCTTAATAGACCACACCTTTTAATGGGCTATTAAAATGACTGAGCCAGTCTATTCAACCTAACAAAGATCTCCCACCTTCAGCTCCAGGGTGATGGGATTAAGGCATGATAGTATTAGCCCTTTATCCATCTCACCATAGGAGACCTGGGAGGAAGCAATGTTCAACCAAACATGGACTCAAAACAGCCTACAAAGTTGCCCCTGCATGGCCCCAATGGGAGTCTGACAAACAATCAGAATACCAGCTCAAGATCAAAGGCCAGAGAGGGCATAAAACCAGGGACTTTCAGCATCTCGCTCTCTTTTTCTTCTTCACACAACATCTGAGAGCAGGCGATCCCCCTTTTCGGTTCAGGAGCTCAAGCCTTGTGATCTTGTCCATGTTTCCAGTCTCTTTTCCCCCACTTGGAATTGAACCCAGAGGGACATTTCTTCTTCTAGTCCAGGGGTGTCCAAACTTGGGAACTTTAAGACTTGTGGACTTCAACTCCCAGAATTCCCCAGCCAGCCATGCTGGCTGGGGAATTCTGGGAGTTGAAGTCCACAAGTCTTAAAGTTCCCAAGTTTGGACACCCCTGTTCTAGTCCAACCCCCAGCTTGGGCAGGAGACACCATTTCATCTCCGTTTCAAAGTGGAAGAGCTAGCACTATCTGAAGACGTCTTTGTGATCTTGTGGCCGGAATGACTAAACGCACGGAACGCTGTTACCTTCCCACCAAAGGTGGTTCCTATTTTTCTACTTGCATTCTTACGTGCTTTCAAACTGCTAGGTTGGCAGAAGTTGGGACAAGTAATGGGAGCTCTGTTACACGGCACTGGGGATTCGAACCACTGAACTGCCGACCTTTCTGATCAACAAGCTCAGCGTCTTAGCCACTGAGCCACTGTGTCCCTTTTATCCGTTGCTTGTATGCAACTTTGCTTTTTTTTTTCTTCCTGACCCCTCTTCTCCTTTGTCTCTTCAATTTGTTTTCCTTGCAGTTTTGTATTTAGCTATTTTTCTAAATTCAATAAGGTTTTGTGAAAAATAAAGGCTCATATTAGATGAACCACGGAATTGACAAAGGAGTTGGATTCTGTCTCTTTATAATTAGAATGAGTCCCATTTTTTTACTCAGATCCTTGAGTATTACTACTAGAGGTTGACGATCATTTTCAGTTTAGCTAATAACACAGGAACTACAGATTTGAAATATCAATCAACATGAAGTAAATCAAACAGAGGCCAATAGATAGATTCATTGCTGGGGAAATTTTCAAGAATGTCCTGAAATATATCAATGATGCATTTAAAATGTGGAAAAGTGTTTTATCTTTGTAATTTAGCTATGTCGAGGATTTAATGGAGAATTGCAGAATAACGGAGTTGGAAGGGACATTGGAGGTCTTCTAGTCCAATCAAACAATAAAACATTGAAGAAAACATAATTCTCTGCCCAGTGGCCTCATCCGGGAGGTCAAATTGCCAGGGCGCTTGGCCTCAAAATTATTGCTTGTCAAGGGACTGACAAGCAATATACTCCAGAAGGACTGGAAACTTGAACAAGATTTCTGTCTATAGTGGCTGGGGAGAGATTTTCATTTCACAAAAGAAACGCTTCCATATTTTTTTTTCATAAAGGAATTATAAATTATGAATCCTTTCAACGAATGCCAAAATTAATCTTAACGTTAAAACCATTTACTATTTCCGTTCACTAATTTCTATTAAGCTCTTAATCCACATTATTTTCCCTTAATGTCCAATTTGACTGCATCATCTTCCTTTATATCTGTTTTTAGTTCTGTTTCCTATTTTTCTTCTGTCAAAGACTTGAAATGTTTTCTTCATTTTTCAAAGACACTTTAAAAAACGTTTCTTGGATCTTTTCTTCCTCTGATTCTGTCCTTCATATGAGCAGCTTCCCCTGAAAGAGAGAAGATTTTCCCCTTCAGCCCCTCCAGTTCTGAGGAAAGACAGAAGCCCTGCCCCTCTCTCTCCCTAGTGCAGCGATGGCAAATCTTTTTTGGCTTGTGTGCTATAAGTGGGGGGAGCGCAGGGGGGTTGTGTGCAGGCGTGCTGCACCCATAATGCAATGCGCAACCCCCTCAGTGCACATGCGCACACTACAGGCGCCCCCCCATTTTTTGCATGCTTTTTTCGCCCTCCCCAGGCTTTAGAGGCTTTAGAAGCACCTGGGGAGGGCGCAAACAGCCTCCCCTGCCCCCCCCGGAAGCCCTCCGGAGACTTCAGGGACCTTCAGGAGGCTTCCCTGAAGCCTCCGGAGCAGTCAAAATGACCCTCAGAGCAAACTGGAAGTCACTTCCGGTTTGCTCGGAGGGTCGTTTTGAGCTCTCTGAAGGCTTCAGGGACCTTTAGGAGGCTTCCCTGAAGCTTCCGGAGCAGTCAAAACGAACCTCCGAGCAAATCAGAAGTCCGTTCCTGAATTTTCGGTTTGCCCGTAGGGCCTGTTTTTTGCTCTCCGGAGGCTTCAGGGAAGCTCACGGAGCCTCCGGAGGGCCTTCGGGGGGCGGGGGAGGCTCTTTTCCCCCTCCCCAGGCTCCTATAAAGCCTCTGGAGCCTGGGGAGGGGAAAAAAGTCTTTAAAAAAGGGTGAGCTCAGCTGGCCAGCGCACACATGCGTGCTGGCCAGCTGACAGGGCAGCGCCTCGCGTGCCCTGACAAATGGCTCCGCGTGCCACCTGTTGCACGCGTGCCATAGGTTCGCCATCACTGCGCTAGTGGCTGCCTCTGTTCCTGGCCTGCCCCTGTCGTCATGGCAACCCAGCAGCAGCCAACCAAACAAGAGGGGAAGAGACAATGGTTGCCTAGCAGCTCAACCACCAATCAGCTTCCTGCAGAAGAGGGGGAGAGGAATTTAAAATAAAGACAAAATTGAAAGGTTTTAAGTGTAATGAGAAAGAGAAGAAAAAAAACCACTCAGAGAAATGCAGAGGGAGGGGAGGCTGAAGTCCTGGAAGAGCCTTTCCCCTCCCCCACCTAGAAAGGGCTGCCCCGGAGAGGTTCTCCTCCAGTGGAGGCTCTTGGGTAAGTGGGAGCAGTGACATAGGTCCTTGTTGACTTGCACTCCTTGAGTTATAACTACAATTGAGTCCAAAATTTATGTTGCTAAGTGAAACCTTTGTTAAGAGAGTTTTGTCCCATTTTATGACTTTTCTTGCCACATTTGTTAAGTGAATCACTGCGGTTGTCGATTTAGCAACACTGTTGTTAAGTGAATCTGGTTTTCCCCTTTGACCTTGTCGGTCAGAATGTCGCAGAAGGGGAGATCACATGATTCGAGGACCGTCATAAATGTCAGTCAGTTGTCAAGCATGCAAATGTAAATCAGGTGACCATGAAGATGCTGCAACAGTCATAAGTGTGAGAAACGATCATAAGTCACTTTTTTTCAGTGCCGTTGTAACTATGAACGGTCACTAAGCGAATGGTTGTAAGTCAAGGACTACCTAAATTGCATCAACCTTTTGTGGTGGAGCCCTTCAGCATTAACTTTCAAAATAAAGTAAACTTTGGCTCTAACTCAGTAGGAAGCCATTTCAATTCTGTGACATGTTCAGACATTAAATAATCCCCAGGCTTTTCTCTTTAACCTCCATGCCAACAAATATCCCACTTCTTTTTCTTCAGCCACAGGTGCCGTGTCTTCCCTCTGGGCCAATTTCAAGCACAGAGCTTTCAAACCTCTCAATTCTCGGTGACCGATTTAATTCCACCTCTACCCTCTCATTTTGAACCCTGCGGGGATTGTTTCCCTTCCGTTTCTCTCCAGAGAAAAGCCCCACAAACTCTGAGTCCAAGAACTGGTTGAATTAGGCAGGGATCTCTAGTGAGGAGGATAATTATTATCCTCAAAGTTTCATCTCTGTTCTTTGGCCGAATCCTCCAGGGGAGACTTTGGGCAGAGACAGAGGGAGTCAGCTGCAGTTCACTTCTCACACTGACCCAGAAGGCCCTAAATGGAAAAGTTTTCTGGTGGAGAACTTAGCTTTAGGCCAGTGTTTCTCAAACTTGGCGACTTTAAGTCCTGTGGACTTCAACTCCCAGAATTCCCCAGCCAGCTATGCTGGCTGGGGGATTCTGGGAGTTGAAGTCCACAGGACTTAAAGTCGCCAAGTTTGAGAAACACTGCTTTAGGCTGTAGGAAGTTAGCACCCACCCCGGGTTTACCGGGGAGCTCCGGGAGATGAAACACCGGAAAAGACGCCTAGAGAGTGATTGGAGGGCCAGCCGGTCCGAATCCACTAGTAAGAATTCATATTAAATCCTACTTAGTGGCGATAAAAGCGGCAAAATGGCAACATTTTTACACTCTTATCGCGTCCGCAGATAACTGCCCAGCCGCCCTGTTTAGGGTGACCCACTCCTTACTTAATCAAGGCACTGGGGAAGACCCCTTGCAGGTTAGGGCTGAGGAATTTGTTCAGTATCTGCAGGATAAAATCGCTCAGATTCGGACAGGCTTGGACTCTGACTGGGTAGTTTATTATAGCAGAATATTGTTTCCCTGGATCAGAAATGGAGAAACATGTTTTTAGGCAGGAAGCAGACTCACTCTTAATAGCCCACACCAGTGGTGGGCAACCTTTTTTTTTTCAACTGAGCCAAATCTCGCCAAAACCACGATTGAAATTTATTTTGAGAGCCGCATTTTTAAAACCGAAAATACATAGGATGGTACACTGTTTTTAGTTTCAATAAACTCTGGCATTTGAAGCACACAAGTCTTAAAGCTGTCAAGTTACAAGATCCTTGCATCCCTAACCCTTTAGGAAAAAAAACCCAAGGGGTCTTCAAACCTGACAGCTTGAAGACTTGTGGACTTCAACTCCCAGAATTCTGAGAATTGAAGTCCACCAAGGGCATCAATCATATTAGCCCAGGGATCTGCAAAATTGGCTCTTAAGACTGGTGGACTTCAACTCCCAGAATTCTGAGAATTGAAGTCCACCAGTCTTAAAACAGCCAACTTTGCAGACCTCTGTGTTAGCCCAAAGCCTGGCGCTGGGCGGGCCTTGCTCCCCCATTGGTGGAGCCCCAAGAAGCGAGGAGCAAGCACAGTAGTCACAAAATAAATGTGTCCTAATCCACAAATAATTCCACGCACTTTGCAGACTCCTTTGACAGAGCTCTATAGAATTATCCCAGATCTTTATTAGCACCAAAATTAATTACTACTTTCTTAAGACCACCTACTGAGTCCCGGAGCTGATAGCAGATAAGAGGAAGAATAATAGAAGAAACTAGAAGAAATCTGGTTTAGCCACAGAGCTTGATGGATCACAAGGATGCTTCTTCGTCCTTCTTGAGGAGTTCCCAAAGGAAAATAAAAATGAGCAAAGGCTATTAGCTATAAACCTGCCACGGTTGGGCTTATTTTTCCTCTCCTGATGAAGCTTCGGCTAACCTTCTCACCTCCAAACTGGCAAGCTGATACCAGGATCCCCAGCCTCGTCTCTGTTGGTAGGAAAGATGCAACTGACCGTCCCATTTGGATGGGTGTAACATAGGTTGGGGCAGCCTGGCTATAGTGATGGGTAGTGGGACTCGGCACATCTATAGCAAAGCTTTCCTCTGCTCCAGTTCAGGGTACTTTCTCTCTCCTTCACCCACCTTGCAAGGTTGTGGTAAAGATGAAATGTGGTGGGAGCGGGAGGGCAACTGTGCACTCTGTCTAAGCTAAAATGTCTGTGGAGAGTCAGTCATACAGGTCAGAGATGGAGCTCTAAAGAAGCTTCTAGCACCAGAAGCAAAACGTCTTTAAAAAAGTCCAGAAAGTCCAGTTGCCTCTTGAAAAAGCACCATGAGCTGGATGACTGAGAATCTCCATAGGCACCCGGTGTAAAGTTTGGAGAAGGAAAGGCAGCTTTGCCGCGGACTCCCAAGCCACATCCGCCTGCGGCTAAAACTTTCCCACGTGGAAAGGCGGGAAGCTGACGGAAGGCCGAAGCAGTCCCCTGCTTCCTCAGGGGGCAACTTACCATCCAGTCTAAAAACATCTCCGGGTAGCCATTGGGTTCTTCGGCCAAGAGTTCTTGGGAGCCGAGCGCCTCCTCGAGACTCCGGACCGACCTCAGGCTGCCCGAGAGAAGCAAGGCCAGCGCTAGCAAAAGGCGGGAAGCGTCCATGGTGGAGGCCCCGCTCCTCTCGCCTCTCTGCTCCCCACCCGACCTGCTTCCCCTTCTCCTTACTTTACTTACTTACTTTATTCACACTTATAGACCGCCCCCTCTCCCAAAAGGGACTCGGGGCGGTGTACAGTCAATACATAAAAATATATAACATAAATAATTAAATAATTAAATAGATAGATAGTTATGGAGGAGGTTAAAAGAAGAACTGTACATTAAAGTAAAGTATTTAAAATATAATTTTTAAAAACCCCTAAAAAATACCCCGTAAGTTAAATTTAAAAATGGTTCCCCTAAAATACCAATTAAAATACATCTGCCAGGAGGTAAAAGTTATGAGTGTGCCAGGCCAGCTAATCGAAACAGGTGAGTCTTCAGTTTTTGTCGGAAGGAGCGGAAGTCGGTGGTGGTTCTAATGTCGGGGGGGAGGTCGTTCCAGAGGGTTGGGCCCATCACAGAGAAGGCCCTACTCCTAGGCGTCGCCCGTTGGCATTGCCTGGTGGACGGCACCAGGAGAAGTCCCTCCCTGTGAGAGCGGATTGGTCGCAGGGATGTGTGTGGCAGGATGCAATCCCGCAGGTAGCTAGGTCCTGTGCCATGGAGCGCTTTGAAGATGGTAATCAAAACCTTGAAACGCACCCGAAAAACCACAGGCAGCCAGTGCAGCTCGCGCAGGAGAGGTGTTACGTGGGAGTACCTAGTACTCCCCATGATAGCCCGCACGGCTGCGTTCTGGACTAGCTGTAGTCTTCGGGCGCGTCCCAAGGGAAGCTGGCAGCGCCTTTATATCTCCTGCCATCCCAGACGCGGGGCGGGATTGATGACAGGGGTGGCAGCAGCCCATGCGTTGCGGGGCCCTGCGGCAGCTTCCCCGTGACGAGCGGAGTGGGACCGCGACGGACCCTGACAAGAGACGAGCGCCGGTTGCCATCTGGGGGCCGCTTGCGCGTTTATTGCAAGGATAAATCCAGCAGAATGGCTCTTTTTGGCCCCGGTGGGACGCCTCGGCTAATTGCTTGTTTACCACGCTGTGTGGTTTGCGCCGGGGAAATCGAGGCCGGCGATTGGGAAACTGATACACACACACACACACACACACACACACACACACACCGTCTCCTGCAGCCAACTTTGCAGACCTCTGTGTTAGCCCAAAGCCTGGCGCTGGGCGGGCCTTGCTTCCCCATTGGTGGAGCCCCAAGAAGCGAGGAGGGAGAAAAAGAGACGGAGGCCAAGGAGCTTCCCCCCCGCCCCCTCCCAGCAAAAATCTAACCCGGGAGCCGTGTGGGCAGTAGCAAATTAGCCGATCACGCTGCGTGATGCCACGCGGCGTCATCGGCTAATTTGCTACTGCCCGCCCGGCTCCCTGGTTAGATTTTTGCTGGGAGGGGGCGGGGGGGAAGCTCCTTGGCCTCCGTCTCTTTTTCTGCCTCCTCGCTTCTCAGCCCCGCCCGACTTCAGGACCCTCCCTAATCATTGTGGGTCGAAAAGAAAAAAGGGAAAGGGGCGCTTGTTTTGAAGTGCCCCTTTCCCTTTTTTATTTTTGACCTACACTGATTAAGGAGAATCCTAAAGTCACAAGTCAGGCGGCAATGTACTGCGTTTAGCTGGAGCTGGCTGGAGAGTGTTTCGATTGTGATGTGATTCCCTATCCGCTCCGCTGTAGTCCGTGTGTCCACAGCAAATACGCGACGCTGCGCGGCAGTTAGAAATTATTGCGTGGAGTATTCTAGGCATGTGCGCAGCTGCGCAGGCGCGCACCTTAGAGGTAACAGTGTCTGCCACGCCCCCAAACTGGTTCTCCCAGCGGCACCATAGGGACCACCCTTTTGAATTTTGCTGCTGCGCAGGCACAGAACAATGTTCATTGTATTGCACGTGCATGCCTCAAGCGCACACACGCAGTGCGTCCCTGAGTGAACCGGGAGTAGTGGCTGATGGAACCCACCACTGGCTCACACCATCCACCCCGCTATGGACACAGACCATTTGAGCTGCAGACCTCACAGCTCAGTGTTTTTTAAGAAACCAAGAAACTTTAAAGCCCCTCAGTATGGAAAAACAACACAGAATTTCTCAAGGAAACTTAAAGAAAAATGACCACCAACTCTATCATTTTCTCTCTCTTACTCAATGTTGTGGTTCATGTTCCTGTCTCTTAGATCTCATGAAAAAATATATATATTTCTAGAAAAGATGGCAAATGAAATTCCACTTCAGTTACAAGTTGCTTTCATGTTCCTGTCTCTTAGATCTGTGTTGCAACCCCTGGTATGCCCAGGTTCAAATCCCAGTAAGGGTATGGCTAGCTGATGAGAGATAAATAGCTTGAAATAGATTTATACTAGTCTCCCTTTATTTATTTATCAGCACAAATACAACACACACATATATATATATATTTCTAGAAAAGATGGCAAATGAAATTCCACTTCAGTTACAAGTTGCTTTCATGTTCCTGTCTCTTAGATCTGTGTTGCAACCCCTGGTATGCCCAGGTTCAAATCCCAGTAAGGGTATGGCTAGCTGATGAGAGCTAAATAGCTTGAAATAGATCTATACTAGTCTCCCTGTATTTATTTATCAGCACAAATACAACACACATATATATATATATATATTTCTAGAAAAGATGGCAAATGAAATTCCACTTCAGTTACAAGTTGCTATAAAATCAGCTCCAATTGAAGATGAATCTATGGAGATCTCATTGAGAAGAAAATCCCAAACAGGCCCTATTCTTAACATTTGCTGGGCTCAAGGATAATGATGGCTTCCATGATTTTGGAGCACAGGCAGCAGATAAAGATAAATGTCACCAACTTAAAGTGCAGTGGTGAAATCTAATTCCCACCCACCCACCGGTCCTGTGGGCATGGCTTGGTTGGGAGGGGGTCATGTGACTGGGTGGGCATGGCCAACTTTCCCCCCACTTTTTCAAGCATTTTTAAAGCTTTTGAAAGCATTTTCCCCTGCCAGTTCACCCCCAACAAGGAGGATTTCACCCCTCCTAAGGTGGCATCAAACTCCATAGCTCTGTTGGACCTTTCCTAGATGTCTCTGGAGACAAGAGACCACATTGAAGGACTGCAGAAGTCACTTTTCTGACTGTTGATATTTCTTGCTCCAGCACCACTTTCTGGATGTGTCCTAAAAGGAAGGAGTGAGGCCACCACAGAACAAAGCCCCAAGGGGTGTATCTGTGATTTCTCACAAATATGCTTTTCTCCAGCTACCCTTCCTTACATGGAAGAAATTTAGGGTCCCAAGAGGAGAAGTTCCTTCTCCCTGTTATTATTACTATACTGGCCTTGATATCTCTCCTCCTACTTCTCCCCTGACTGTCTTTGATGTAAACATCAGACTGAAGCAACATGGAAGGGATCTTGAATTAGAAAAGGATAAAGACCCAAGGCTCTTTGTGGCTCAAGCTAATGGGACAGGTTTCTCTCTGTTTGAAACAGGAAAGCCACTGCATGCTCCATCCTGTGACAATGCGTCCAGTTCTTGTTTAGAAACAGGAAGGAGATTGATTCTGTCCTATGAATTATGGACCTCCTGTGTCTGCTTCTGGTGCTGCTGGTGTCCCAGCCCGTCTCTGGGAAACCGGGAATGAAGTGCCCACTGAATTTGCACAATCAGGATGGAGGAAAGCCATGGAGCTATTATAGGCCAGGAGATCTTCTCATTGGTATAATCATCTCTGCATCAGCTATAACACATACAATATTACTTTTCAATGTGACTCCTTCTATTCAGATATCGGAGTAAGTCATTCACTCTGACGGAGTTTCATTCCCTCCATTTGCAGTTCTAACGCTCCTTTTTCTTTCTTTCTTCTTTTACTTACTCCTGTAATGCAGGACCTGACTAATTTCTTGAATCCTTTGGATTTTCACGGCCTCTCACTTTTTTGCTTTATTATCTGAAAGAGGCTCCAATCCAGACATAAGGAAAATAAAACCTGAAAGAAGTCTACATTATTTTCCGCTCCCTGTTCATTCCTAAATTCATGACTTGAATACAGTAGAAACTCTGGTCACAAACACTTCTGACCATGATCAAATCAGGTTTATTTTTTGTAAGGGCCAAATTTCCTGGTGTTTATTTACAAAGAACAGTGACCCACATGTGGCCGCTGAATTAATTTTGCATTAATTTTGGTTAGGTTCAGGTCACGACAAGAACGGATTGTGACCAAAGTTATGGAACTTATTATGGTTGTGACCAGAGATTCTACTATACTGAGTTTTGTTGAAAGTAGTGATTGTTATAGTTTCTCCTTCCCGGCTCATTCTCATATTTTTATAACCTCTCACTGATATTCTGGGCCTCATTTTTATAGAAATAATTTGTTTTTAGAAGATCTTTTCTGGATCACTCATCAAAATTTCTCTTCAAATTTATGATTGTTCTACTTTAATGATTATTCTGCAACCTTTTACTGGGCGGATGAAAATTTGTACTTCTACAAATAATGGTGTACACCTGATTTGTTTGTTTATTTTTTTTTTTTAGTGTATGTCTAATTTTTAATCCTTTTGGAAGAGCATCTCTATCCGATCTTCTCAATACTCAGAAATATTAAAGGCTGATGGGTCACTATCATTTACCTCAGGTTTTGGATCAATATTGGCTTAAGTCTCCGTTAGCTTGTGGAGAAAAAAAGGATTAAATAGAGAGAAGTATTTAGTTTTTGCTGTTGATGATCTTAATGTTAACATGAGCATGGTTTTACAGAAATGTACCTTATGAAAAAGAAAGAATGCTTTTCAATGTTGAAAGGGTTAACAAAAAACACCAGCTCCTGCTCAATCTCACACTTGGCTACAACATCCATGACAACTATTTCAACACACTTGGAACTTCAGATGCCTTGCTGGATGTGCTCTCTACTGGAGAAGCCAATGTTCCCAACTACAGATGTGGAAGGAATGACAACCTTTTGGCTCTTCTTGATGGAGCTGGTGAGAACATCTCCATCCAAATGTCAACATTAGCAGGCCCCTACAAAGTCCCACAGGTTTGTGTTTGCATTTCTGTATTTGATAAAGTAAGTGGAGTGATGGTTTGGGAGGAATAGATCCAACTATGTCTTCTCTATGGAATTCCAGAACTGCTTTTTACCATGTCATGTGTAGGTGTCATGACTAGGGATTGGGATATACAGTGAGGGGGCAGCAATGATCAAAAGAAACATATCTTCTCATGACCCTATCCTCGTTGCTTAGAGGTCTTCTGCTGCATAATTGTGAAGGTGAGGAGAGGCTTTGTGTTCAATCAAAGGGTTTTCTGTACAATTGGAAAGTACAGCACTAAAAGAAAGCTCACTTTTAAAAAATATGATCTTAGTCAAAATAATGGTATTCTCCATCACGAACAAATCTAAAATGTATAAATAGACCCTTACTAGATTATCTTTCCTACGGTTGATAAATCAGTATGTATTATGAACCTGTAAGAACCACTAACATTGATTAACCATTTTACATAAAACTGCAAATATGTTAGCCATGCTGTTAACTATTTCTTACCCTGAAATGCTCATGATCAAATTCATCACAAAAGGTTCGAAGTACAACATTGCCAGTGGAGAGGATTTTCTACCAGCTGAACAATTCTAGAACTATCCCAACTGGTGGGACCCTCTATTGGCAACTGACAAAGAAATAACCATTCTTAAACAGATTCCAAAGAAAGTAAGAGATAAGAGGAAGAAATACTCCTCTTTAGCAAAGAAATTATATAACAATGGAATCTGGTTTAAATGGTTGTTGCCAGAAGGAATGCTAATTTTCTGGGAGGGCAGTAGAATTAGAATTAACACAGTTGCGGAGGCAGAGGCCTTTATTAAAAAAAATAGTGCCCTCCTAGATCAAACAGGGGACAGTACACAAGATGTGAAGGAGGGAGAGGCCGCGGTTCTGCCAGCAGACAGGGGGGAGGACGAAACACTTAGAAGACTCAGATCACAAAAATGAGTTGAAACATTTTTGCAATTCTTGTTATAATGTAACTCTCGTAAGTGATACAAAAGATGATTGAATATATTGATGATTGAATGTAAAAACAAAAAGCTACCAATGTTTATTCAAATTTTGATGTCTTTTATTTTCTTTTTGGTTAAAGTTGTGAGATTCGGGGGGATTTCTACCTCCTGCATGATGTAGCTGTCAAAATTTTTCTACACCTATTTACCTTTTCCCCTAAAACATTTGTAAAAAACCAATAAAAATTTTACAATAGAAAAAAAATAAAAAAAATTGTTCTCAAAAAAAAAAAAAACATTGCCAGTGGAGAGGATTTTCTACCAGCTGAACAATTCTAGAAATATCCCAACTGGTGGGACCCTCTATTGGCAACTTCATTTATACATATAAATAATATCTGCCATGCCCATATGGGTCAAACATAATTCCGATAGATAAAGACAGGGAATAAAAAGCACCCCAGCAATTCCCGGTCCAGATCTCCAACAGACATTGTGACTAAAATATATATATCAGCTTCCCCTTGAATAATGAAAAGTGCATTCCTTGTAGAAGAACAAGATTTGACCCAATATTGACAATTGTGTCGTCTTGAACAATCTAACTCTAAAAATATCGATCAGGGGAAATAATCTTTTCGTACTTTTAGAGTATTTGCTACAACAAAGTAAGAATCATAGAAACTGATCAGCCTTAAAATGGAACTCAGAATGTTGACCCTGCTCAATGCCCTCTCTACAAGCACTGACCATGAGAACAATTAATCAATTGAACTGGTCGGAAGAGAAAATCTCCAAGATCCCTTCCATCCCAATTATTCCATGTTCTTTGTTCATTTGTTAGAGAGTGTGATTTGGGCTCAATTGAGCCCTGAGAAGTAGGACTGATTATTTATTTATTTATTTATTTATTCAATTTATAGGCCGCACCCTCTCCACCAAGGGACTCGGGGCGGCGTACAACTCAATATACAAATAAATGACAAGGAGGAGGTAATCAAAACATTGTACAATTCATAAATAAATAAATAATCATAAGTTAAAAACAACACAATAAAATTTAAAACGATTAAAATACCCAAAAAAATCAGTTAATTTAAATTTAAAATTGTCCAGGGGGGATTAGAAAATGTAGTTGTAATTTAAGCCAGGCCAGCTAGTTGGAACAGGTGGGTCTTAAGTTTCATGCGGAAGGAGCGGAGATCAGTAGTTGTCCTAATGTCGGGGGGAGGTCATTCCAGAGGGCTGGGCCCATCACAGAGAAGGCCCTTCCCCTCGGCGCCTTGTCTTACCTTCTGATGCTTACCAGAAGGTAAGACAAGGTGTTGCCAATATGACATTTGGGTTTCATATGCTGTTAAGAAGACTTGGCTCCAATTCTCACAAGAATTATCTGATTATTGATCAGTCAAAATCAAAAGTTAGGGTCTTTGGAAAATGATATCATTACCATCTAGGGCTATTTGATGATGAGCCAATAAAGCAAGTTTACACCTTTCCTTACCTGGGTATTTTTCTCTGTGACTGGATCTTGGCTTCCTCAACATCAAAGGAGCTCATTTAGACCAAAGGGACAAGTGAACGCACTGTTAAAAGGATTTTAAAAAATCATAGCTATGCAGCCTTGTTAGCCTGAATGATTAAAGTACAAAAGGCCAAAGTTACCACCATGCGTTTACATTGAGCTGTACTTTGGGATTTAATTTATACCACTACTTGAACAAATTTGATCACACCGCCTGAGAAGTATCTTGTGGGTGGATAAAAGGACTTCAGCTGCTACCTTCAGAGCTGAATTGGGAGTTTCTACTATTTATAAAATTAAAGCATATAATGGTTTTCTTTTATAAAATTAATGGTATGGGAAGTGACAGAGCCCCCAAAAATCAATTAGAACAAATACATTTAAAATTAAAAGTTCTTGAACTGTACAACTGGCAAATCACATTAGGAAATGTGGTCTCTCTGTCTTTATGCAATTGGGGGGAAAACTGGAAAAAAAATGCTGCACAAAGAATCCAAGATTTTCAAAAGAAAGAAAGACATAGCCATCCTCAGTAAGGTTGGCACATTGAAATGCATTAGCTGCTTCCAAATTGACAAGTATTGAGTTGAATCTTCCAATGAAAATACTTGTTTTTGTGGAGCTGCAGAGATAGAAGATGTAATATATCTATTATTTTGAATGTCAATTATAAAAGAAAGAGGGCGATTAATATCTTGGACTGCACTTTTGAGAAACAGTCTATTGGGGTGCTAATATTAAAGAAACATATTTCATGTGTGGTCAGAATTCAGAAATTATATATAATATAGCCCTTTTTTGGAGGAAATTAATTCAGCTGAAATCTTCTTATGTGGTTTGATTGCAGTAAATTCCGCGTCATGATAGAAAATACTATATTTATTCTTTACGCTTATTCTATTCTACTTAATGTTTTAAATTCTATTTTTATATACAAGTTTGTTAGTGTTCTGTGTTTTATATTTATATTCTGCATCTTGATATGACCTAATGACTAATCAACAAGAAACTGTTCTAATGTGTGCATGAGGGGAAAAAAAGTTGAGTTTATTAAAAGCTAAAAATTTGGACTTGATAAACCCCAAATATAACATAGAATTCTTCATTGCTTTTTCAGATCAGTCAGAGAATTGCTTCAGAGGCTCTGAGTGATAAACGTCAATTCCCTTTTTTCTATCCGATGTTCCCCACAGAAGGGTTTCAGTACCCAGCAATTGTCCAACTGCTCCTCCATTTTGAATGGACCCTGATTGGTCTCTTTGCTCCAGACACAGAGAAAGGAGAGAATTTCATGAGAACTTTTACTCCTATGCTTGTCCGGAATAGAATTTGTGTCGTTATATCACAACAATTTTCAGCGTCTGGACACATAGTAACACTCAGGGATGCCCTCTCTAAGTGGAGACAAGTCAATGTCCTTGTTCATTTCATGGAATTTGAGCTCCCTTTGAACAAAATTCTTCCTTTCCACTCAACATTTGAAAGTTTGCCAGGACCCATTGAAGGCAAAGTCTGGATCATGACAGTGGCCGGAGCACATTTCATAAAAAAGGACAAGAGTCTCAAGTACGTCCATAGTATTTGGGGCTTTCCTTTCCAATGGAAAAAGAGTTGGAAAAAAGATGATGCCTATAAACATCTTTTCTTTATGGAACCTGAATTTCAAGCCGAGTGTTTCCACTGTTCTGTTTCAAAACACGCCTTTTCTGTCAAAGGACGAAGAAGATGCACCCAGAAAGCTCCACTGGAGAACCAAGAGGAAAAGAAAAGGATCACAAATGACGTCTATACTTACAGTGCCATTAAGATTCTGGCTCATGCCTTAAATGCTGCTTGCAAACCCCAGAGGAGAAGGGAGAAGGGAGAAGAGAGGTTGGGGGCTCCAAGGCTGCAGCCATGGAAGGTAAGGGGTCCCAACAAGGATCCATCAAACTATAAATTCCATTCAGGATCTTTGAAGCTCTCTGAGCGTAGTTGTTTAAGATCCTAAGCTTCTGTATAAAATCGTATTATTGGAAGAGAGCCGTGTTTTCCCTTCTACAACCAGGATGTTTTCTATATTTGAAAAAGTGCCCCCAAACTCCTTCTGATTTTAAGCTCCTGTAAACCAACATCGCTCTTCTCCTTGTTCTCTTTCCTTAAGGCTAAAAACTGATCTCTTCCTCCCCTTCTTTGTCCTTGCCTAAAGCTGATGAAAATTTTGCGCAATGTCTTCTCCAAGTGTGGTGCCTGTTAGGAGACCTGGTATGAATCCACTGTATGATGAATGACATTATTAAATTAGTAATATGATTATTATCAAATCATTAAAACATTACTTTATTATAATCAGCAACCACTCTCTATGTAGAATAATATTAGAAAACCTACAAATGAAATCTTAAAAGAAAGATGTAGATTGTGGCTGCCATTCATTTGTGCTATACAAAATGCAATAATATATCAAGTCATAAGTGCTCAAAATTTGTTTCCAACTGAATGATACGTATGCACCTCTCTCTTTCTGAAAATTATATTTTTATTTTCTGGAAGCTGGGATTTTTTAAAGGAGATCAAAATAAATTAGTCGAAGCATGATTATAATTTTGCATCACAAAATCATGATTTATCTACTTCCCCTTTTAATGAAAATATCAAAGAAGCAATTGCCAAGGTCTAATTGTTTTTCACAACTTCAAAATTTTGTCAGTAAGATTAAAATTTATTTGAGAACAATTTTAAAGATACAGTTGTATCCACTTAATTATCATGCCATCCAGTGCTCAATTAAGAAGGTCTCCATTCACCACATCAGGGGGGATTTTGTTGATTCTTTGCTAAAATCAAGTTATACCACCAGCATTCACACAGTTTAATAAGGAAGTGTGATGATATGTGGGAATGAATTTGGCGGATGAGAGAAAGAGATGCTGCTGCGTAGGGAAGGATTGGATAGGATGTGGGGGAGGAAACCAGCAGCTGCATAACAGCCAGAAAAAGAAACTCAGATAAGATCTGTCAAAAGAGTTCATTAAAGATTTTGACCTCCCCATTTTTAATACAGTCTTACAATAAAGTAGAATTAGTTCACCTGGTCATTTCCCCCATCTGTTCTACTTGAATGAAGATTAGCCTTGCAACTATCCTCTTAACAAATCCTTGCTTTCTGCTAATCACCCTGTTGTTTTCAAGGAGTTTATGAATACTCTAGTTCAGCGATGGCAAACCTTTTTTGGCTCGCATGCCATAAGTGGGGGGAGAGCAGGGGCTGTCGTGTGCGGGCGTGCCGCACCCATAATGCAATGCGCGACACCCCCCAGTGCGCATGCGCGCACTACAGGCGTGACACTCCATTTTTGCATGCTTTTTTCGGCCTCCCCAGGCTCCAGAGGCTTTATAGGAGCCTGGGGAGGGCGAAAACAGCCTCCCCCACCACCCCGGAAGCCCTCCAGAGGTTTCAGGGACCTTCAGGAGGCTTCCATGAAGCCTCGGGAGCAGTCAAAATGACCCTCTGAGCAAACCGGAAGTCACTTCTGGTTTGCTCAGAGGGTCATTTTGAGCGCTCCGAAGGCTTCAGGGACCTTCAGGAGGCATCCCTGAAGCCTCGGGAGCAGTCAAAACAACCCTCCGAGCAAACAGGAAGTCACTTCCAGTTTGTTCGGAGGGTCGTTTTATGCGCTCCAAAGACTTCAGGGACCTTCAGGAGGCGTCCCTGAAGCCTCCGGAGCAGTCAAAACGACCCTCCAAGCAAACAGGAAGTCCGTTCATGAATTTCCAGTTTGCCCGTAGGGCCGGTTTTTTGCGCTCCCGAGGCTTCAGGGAAGCTCATGAAGCCTCCAGAGGGCCTCGGGGGAGGGGGAGGCTCTTTTCGCCCTCCACAGGCTCCTATAAAGCCTCTGGAGCTGGGGAGGGCAAAAAATGGCTTTAAAAAAGGGTGAACTCAGCTGGCCAGCGCGTGCATGCAGGCTGGCCAGCTGACAGGGCAGCGCCTTGCGTGCCCTGACAAATGGCTCCACGTGCCACCTGTGGCACGCGTGCCATAGGTTAGCCATCACTGCTCTAGTTATTTGTGTTTTTTCTTCAACTGATTTGTGACCTTTCCTAAAATGTACCCTATGATTGACTAATTTTTGCCAATTATCTTGTCATTGTTTCAAGTAATGAACCCATTGAAAGTGGAACCCCGAGGCAGGTAAATTCCTCAAAGAACAGTTTATTGATTACACCAAATTGACACAATGGTAAAAGCCGACTCTGGAAGGTCCTACAGTTTTCACCTAATTAAAAATTGAAAGTTCCCCCTGTCCTCCAAGTCATCAGTCACATTGTTCAGTAAAGGTGCTGGCAGGTTGCTTGGTTACTCCACTCCTTCTCTCTAAGCTACCAGTTGGAATGACCTTGGTTCCCACAGGAAAATGTTTTCTTTTGACGGCAAAACCCCAGCTATCTAATTTCCCCCCCTCCCTGTCCCCTCTTCTGCCTTGTGGCAACCATGAAGACGAAAGATGGCCTCAGCCAGGTTCGCTTCAAGATTGACATGCTGTACATTATACTTTTGGTCAATATGTTGAGAATTATTACTGAACATTTGTTCTTAAGATAGTGGCAACACTCCCAAGTCACAATATTTAGAAGTTAAACAACCACAGAAGAAAGATTCAAATGCAAAAAAGTCATGTGAGGAAGGAGGGGGGGGGGAAGCAAGATTTCTGCTTTTAAAAATCCTGGATGTTTCCATTCTAGTTCCATCCATTTCTAAAGAAGAATGAATTGGACAATCTTTCCCTCTTTAAAGTGTACTTGGATCAAAATGGAGATGTAGCAGCAGATCTGAGGATCTTTGCTAGTGTGGTTCTACCCAAGGAGGATCCCATCAACAAGGAATTGGGAACTTTTGAAAGGCAGAAACTTATAACCAACCAAGATACTTTGTCAGAGCTAAAGTTGCTCAACAAGGTGGGGAAAATATTGATGTCTTTTCTTCATTTTCCAAGGAATCCGTACCCTTTTCAAGTGGGCTAAACCTAGTCAAAAAAGTGGGTATACTGCATTGAGAATTGAATGTGGGGAGTAAAACATCTATAATTATATTAGATAGCTAGGGGGCCTTCAGTTCTACTGACCAAAGTATCCTTCAGATGCTACAATGCTGAATACTATTATAAGCTGATTCACCTATATCTAAAATGAGACTTGTAGTGATTATTATTTAGGATACAAATCATTGCCAATTAATGTTTGTTTTGCAATTTATCACCCTAAAACTGGTGAGAGAGGGCCTCATATGCTGAGGAACTTCACCTTAATAGCTTCAGGTTCCCTTCTTCCTTGTCTTCAAATATTAGAGATGAAGGCAATTCTGTTAACAAGAGCCTGACTTCAGGTTTGGACTAAATCCAATGAAATGGAATCAAGATTGGATGGAAGTTCTGTTGGTCCAATAGGGAAATAACAGAATAACAGAGTTGGAAGAGACCTTGTAGGTCATCTAGTCCAACCCCCTGTCTAAAAGAGGAGACCCTACACCATTTCTGACAGATGGCAATCCAGTCTCTTCTTGAAAGCTTCCAGTGACGAAGCTCCCATAACTTCTGAAAGCAACTTCTGTTCCATTGGTTGATGGCTCTCACTGTCAGAAAAATTCTCCTTATTTCCATGTTGAATCTTGCTTTGTTCAGTTTCCATTCATTATTCCTTGTCTGGCCTTCAGGTGTTTTGGAAAATTGCTTGACCCCCTCCTCTCTGTGGCAGCCCCTCAAATATGATCCTTCACTTCACTAGACTAACCATGTCCAGTTCCTGCAACTGTTTTAGCCTCCAGGCCCCTTGGTTGCTCTTCTCAGCACTCTTTCCACCACTTTATAGTGTGGTGACCAAAATTGGATGCAGTATTCTAGGTGTGGTTTTACTAAGGCTTTATAGAGTGGTATTAGGACCTCACAGTTAGAATCAGGGTTTCCTAAAATTGCAGACCTCATGTCTCTCTTTAACCCCACTGGGATAGTGGAATTAGGAAGGAGGTCCAAGGCTTTCAGTTCACATGAAATAGTAATGACTGGTCTGATGTGAGCTTATTTATTCATTGATTGATTACATTTATTAGCTGCCCATTTTATTATGGAATTCTAGGAACTGTCACGGAATTCCGGGATCAAACAGAAAAGGTTTATTGCGCAAGGTTCAGTAGCAACACAAGAAGCAAAGACTGAACCCCCAAGGATTGTAATACAGTTACTCTTATACATACTTTTGACATCTTATGATTGGTTACATTTCTGACAGCCCCCCCCCATCTCAACCCCCCCCTTGTTGCTATACTATAGAACAGCGATGGCGAACCTTTTTTGGCTCGCGTGCCACAAGTGGGGGGAGCGCAGGGGGGGTCGTGTGCGGGCGTGCCGCACCCATAATGCAATGTGCGACCCCCCAGTGCGCATACGCGCACAACGCGCAACCCCCCATTTTTACATGCTTTTTCCGCCCTCCCCAGGCTCCAGAGGCTTTATAGGAGCCTGGGGGAGGGCGAAAAGAGCCTCCCCCGCCTCCCCGGAGGCCCCCCGGAGGCTTCAGGGACCGTCCGGAGGCTTCCCTGAAGCCTTCGGAACGCTTAAAACCACCCTCCGAGCAAATCAGAAACTTCCGGTTTGCTCGGAGGGTGGTTTTAAGTGCTCCGAAGGCTTCAGGGAAGCCTCCGGACGGTCCCTGAAGCCTCCGGGGGGGCGGGCGGGGAGGCTCTTTTCGCCTTCCCGAGAATCCTATAAAGCCTCTAGAGCCTGGGGAGGGCGAAAAATAGCTTTTAAAAAGCTGAACTCAGCTGGCCAGCTGACAGGGCAGCGCCTCGCGTGCCCTGACAAATGGCTCCGCGTGCCACTTGTCGCACGCGTGCCATAGGTTCGCCATCACTGCTATAGAAGCTAAATAACTTGTGCCCCCCTCTAAGTAGGTCACAGGCTCCTTGCAATTCTATCTAAGTTTCCTGCCGTTATGTCTGCGGTTACATCTACTTGGCTTTGTGTGACTTCCTGCTCATGATGTTACCTCTTACAAACATGCACAATTATAAAGTAGGTCACATATATTAAGATTCCTATTATCCCATATTATTCCATATTCCACGTTAATTTTACCATGATAATGATTTTAAAACTGAAGTACTGAAGCCTGACTTTGGTGCAAAAGAATCCTGATATCAGAAGTGATAAGGGACAATTTCAAGGGAAGCATTACTTAAATTTGAGCTTTGGCTTTTAAGACTGCACCATAGTTTTAGAATCTACTGAGTCAGTTTTAGTTATAATTCACCACCAGGGTAGCTATATAAATTGAACAAATAAATATACAAATTGTTGGAAGAAATGTCCTTCCGGGTTCAGTTCCAAGTGGGGAAAAAGAGACTGGAAATACGGAGGCTGCTTGGAAAGATGGTTTAATGGTGGACAGGATCACAAGGCTTGATTGGTTGAGCATTGCTTCTTCCCAGGTGCCCTGTGGTGAGATGGATAAAGGGCCAATACTATCATGCTTTAATCCCATCACCCTGGAGCTGAAGGGGTTTCATGACTGTTTCCTGCCTAAAAACATATTTCTCCATTTCTGATCCGGGGAAATATAATATTCTGCTTTTTCAATATTTCCCAGGATATTTCATTTTTCTTGGAGAGGGGTGACTTTTAACTTCCTACAAAACAAATAGCATATCCTTTAAGGTTGTCAGTCCTTGTTTGTCAGGAATTTTTCCTCTGTATCTTAAGTGGGGGGATAGTTTTGGATTGGTTTCAAAGGGAAGTAACATTGCAATGTTTCATGTCATCCAGAAAAAAACTTTTTCCAGATCCTACTGGTCAGATGTTTCCTTCTTCATCACAATTTTATTCTAATAAACCTAATGGAATTAAACATTTAATAAACATTTTACAGTAAAGTTTACATTCAAATGAGATACTGTTTGGGGGGGATTGGGGGGATTATAAGACCTGCCTGACTATAAGATGCATCTAAATTTAGAAGAGGAAAACAACAACAAAAAAAGGTTCATGGCACCTGCATGCCTCATTTTCAGCCCTTTGGGGGGGGGGGGTTTCAGCCCCTTTCCAGCCTTTTTCTATTCATTTTTGAAGCTTTTTTGGTCCATTTGGGGTGCTTTTTGGCTCATTTTTTAGGCTTTTATCGGGCCATTTTAAGGCTTTTTTCAGCCTGTTTTTGAGGCTTTTTTGGCCTGGTTTTTTTGGGGGGGTGGGGGGGAAACAGGCCAAAAAACCCTCAAAAATGGGCCAAGAAAAGGCAGAAAAATGGGTCAAAAGCCTCAAAAAATGGGCTGCAAAAGTGTCAAAAACGGGCTGAAAAAAAGGCCTGAAAAATGGCCAGCGGATGTGCAGGGCTTCAGCAACATTCGGTCTATAAGACGCACAAACATTTTCACCCCCTTTTGGGTGTGTCTTATAGTCCGAAAAATATAGTATCTTATTTCAAAATCATGCCTATATGCAGAATAGAGGAACGCGTGTTAATTCCACTGTTAGGTGGAACCTCCTGGTGGTCACTTGATGCTTGAATCTTTCTCAATTCATCCCTCCAGACTTTGTTAAGTAGAAAGATCCCATTTTTTGCTATCTGATAAGTCCCGAGAAAAAAAGGAGGAACTAAATGAGGCATCTGCCTGCAATTGTATCTCCTGCAACCATTTGGAAGTATCCAGAGATTTCGTATTGGCCTAAGTGAAGTCCAGAGAGAATTTCAAGGGAAACTTTACTCAAATTTGAGCTTTGGCTTTTAAGAGTGCACTATAGCTTTAGAAACTAGTTAGTCAGTTTTAGTTTTTGTTCACCAGCATGGTAGACATTTAAATTGAACTAATAAATATACAAATAAAGAGGATATCCATTAAGATTGTCAGTCCTTGTTTGTAAGGAATTTTTCCTCTGTATCTTAAGTGGGGAATAGTTTTGGATTGCTTTCAAAGGGAAGGAACTTTGCAATGTTTCTTCCAGAAAAAAAACCTTTCTGGATCCTACTGGTCAGATGTTTCTTCCTTCATCACAGTTTTATTCTAATAAAACTTAGTGAAATAAACATTTAATAAATCTTTTACGGTAAAGTTTACTTTAAAATGAGATATCTTATTTCAAAATCCTGCCTATATGAAGATTAGAGGAAAGCATGTTAATTCCGCTGTTAGGTGGAACCTCCTGGTTGTCACTTGATGCTTGAATCTTTCTCAATTTCATCCCTCCAGACTTTGTTAAGTAGAAAGATCCCATTTTTTGCTATCTGATACGTCCCAAGAAAAAAAGGAGGAACTAAACAAATCCGGAAGGATTGGGTCCCTTTCAGTGGTCCAGTGGAGACGTCCGCGGCGAGTCTTGAGAGACCAGTCTGGGAGAAGTTTGACTTGGTTGCCATCGAGGATTTGGACAGAATGCGTGGACGACTGCGACCTACCACATGTTTACTGGACCTGTGCCCCTCCTGGCTTGTACTGGCATCCTGGGAGGTTACACGAGACTGGCTCCTGGGCCTAGTGAATGCTTCGTTGGGTGAGGGGTCTCTTCCGGCCGCCTTGAAAGAGGCGGTGGTGAGACCCTTGCTCAAGAAGCCTTCCCTGGACCCTACGGAGCTGGCCAATTATCGTCCTGTCTCCAACCTTCCCTTTTTGGCGAAGGTTGTAGAGAGTGTGGTGGCTTATCAGTTTCCACAACATCTGGAGGAAAATGATTATCTAGACCTGCGCCAGTCCGGCTTTCGCCCCGGGCACAGCACGGAGATGGCCTTGGTCGCGTTGGTGGATGATCTCTGGAGGGCCAGAGATAGAGGTTGTTCCTCTATCCTGGTCCTATTAGATCTCTCGGCGGCTTTTGATACCATCGACCATGGTATCCTGTTGCACCGACTGGAGGGGTTGGGGGTCCGGGGCACCGTTTTGCGGTGGTTCGGCTCCTACCTTTCCGACCGGACGCAACGTGTGTTGGCAGGGGAGCAGAGGTCGACCCTAAGCCCCCTTACTTGTGGGGTGCCGCAGGGGTCGGTCCTCTCGCCACTCCTGTTCAACACATATATGAAGCCGCTGGGTGAGATCATTCGTGGTTTCGGGGTGGGATATCATCTGTACGCTGATGATACTCAGCTGTACATTTCCATCCCGAACCACCCCAACGAGGCCGTCGAAGTGATGTCCCGGTGTGTGGAAGCCGTACGGGTCTGGATGGATGACAACCGACTCAAGCTCAACCCCTCCAAGACGGAGTGGCTGTGGGTTCCGGCCCCCCGGTTCAACCAGTTAATTCAATCTCTGGCTATTGGGGGCGTACTACTTGCCCCCATGGAGCGGGCGCGCAATTTGGGCGTCCTCCTGGATGCCCAGCTGTCCATGGATGACCATGTGACAGCCGTGGCATGGGGGGCGTTCCACCAGGTTCGCCCGGTGCGCCAATTGCGCCCCCTATTGGACCGGGACGCCTTACGCACAGTCACTCATGCGCTGGTGACGTCTCGCCTGGACTACTGTAACGCTCTCTACATGGGCCTTCCCTTGAAATGCACTCGGAGACTACAGTTGGTCCAGAATGCGGCCGCGCGGGTGATTATGGGGAGTACAAGGTGCTCCCACGTGACACCTCTCCTGCGCGAGCTGCACTGGCTTCCTGTGGTCTATCGGGTGCGTTTCAAGGTTCTGATAACGATCTTTAAAGCGCTCCATGGCACAGGACCTAGTTACTTGCGGAATCGTATCCTGCCCCATACATCCCTGCGACCAATTCACTCGCACAGAGAGGGGCTTCTCCAGGTGCCGTCCACCAGACAGTGTCGGGGGGCGGCGCCTAGGGGCAGAGCCTTCTCTGTGGCGGGCCCAGCCCTGTGGAATGACCTCCCCCTGGATATTAGGACTACCTCTGACCTCCGCTCCTTCCGTGCAAAGCTCAAGACCCACCTTTTCCAAGTAGCTGGCCTGGCTCAACCATAGTTTGATCATATCGCTCCTGACAGGTTTTTAATTTTGTAATTTTATTTAGGGGATTTTAAATTGTGATCTTAATTGTTTCCATTTATCTTTCTACCTCCTCCACGTATACGTCTATATGTTTGTGTATGTACTGTCTATATCTGTATTCTATGTGTTTTTATTGTACGCCGCCCCGAGTCCTTCGGGAGAGGGTGCGGCTAACAAATAAATTTTATTATTATTATTATTATTACTAAATGAGGCATCTGCCTGCAATTGTATCTCCTGCAACCATTTGGAAGTTGCCTAAGTATTTCGTATTGGCCTAAGTGAAGTCCAGAGACTACTTGGGTAATGTTCATGTTACTTGAATGATGAACCTCAACATATTTTCTTTCTCTTCTCAGTCTCTGCCTCAGTCCAAATGTGTGGAAAAATGTCAGCCTGGATTTGTCAAGGAGGCTCGAGAAGGAGAGCCAGTTTGCTGCTACAACTGTGTTCCTTGTCCAGAGGGGACCATCTCCACTCAGAAAGGTGGGTGACACCATAGGGAAACCTACTGGATTCAGCAAGAACGTGTTTCATGTGGAGTAATTAAAATGCTACACAAACCATACAACAAGAACAGCAAATGCATCACAGAAACAATAAAGATGAATCCTAGAGTAGCAATGTGATACAGGAAACAACCACACTAAGAGAGGAAGGATAAAGCTGCATATAAAGTAGACATAAGACCTTTGATCAGGGTGCTTTCATCAATATGCATTTCAAAGAAAAATGTAAGTTTGATGTTTTGTTCTTAATTTCCATGGTGTCCAGTTACTTCATAATGAGAGAGATAAGAAAAAGATTTTGAAGGATGTGATAGGAAGAAGGAGGTTGCGAATTGGTTAGGAAATCTCTCTTTTAGTTGACAATTTGGATGTGTCCTTCCATATTTATCTTTCTTAGGAACTTCTGAATTCTTTGTAACTTGAGGAATGATTTTAGTGCAAAGGGCTTTGCTCACCCAAACCAACTTTATATTATAGGCCAAAAGATTCATCAATCATACATTTGATCAGTTAACCTTTATTAAGGTCATAAATCCTCATAAGCTGCAATATCTACTTGGGAGGAACAATTGAAGGAGAGATTTTTGGGTTGAAGGAACAATGAAAACCAAACAGATGTCTCATAAAACCATCAAGTGGATATTTTCTTCTCACCTTTTCTTATCTTTCCAATTTTCTTTATTATTGAATGTTGAGATACGAACAGTTATAACTCCAACAAAAAAGGAATATACAGGTGAAACTCGAAAAATTAGAATATTGTGCAAAAGTTCATTTATTTCAGTAATGCAACTTAAAAGGTGAAACTAATATATGAGATAGACTCATTGCATGCAAAACTAGATAGTTCAAGCCGTGATTTGTCATAATTGTGATGATTATGGCTTACAGCTCATGAAAACCCCAAATCCACAATCTCAGAAAATTAGAATATTACATGCAATCAATAAAACAAGGATTGTACATAGAACAATATTGGACCTCTGAAAAGTATAAGCATTCATATGTACTCAGTACTTGGTTTGGGCCCCTTTTGCAGCAATTACTGCCTCAATGCGGCGTGGCATGGAAGCTATCAGCCTGTGGCACTGCTGAGGTGTTATGGAAGAGCAGGATGTTTCAATAGCGGCCCTCAGCTCTTTTGCATTGTTCAGTCTCACATCTCTCATCTTTCTCTTGGCAATGCCCCATAGATTCTCTATGGGGTTCAGGTAAGGCGAGTTTGCTGGCCAATCAAGCACAGTAATCCCACGGTCATTGAACCAGGTTTTGGTGCTTTTGGCAGTGTGGGCAGGTGCCAAGTCCTGCTGGAAAATGAAGTCAGCATCCCCATAAAGCTCGTCTGCGGAAGGTAGCATGAAGTGCTCCAAAATCTCCTGGTAGATGGCTGCGTTGACCCTGGACTTAATGAAGCACAGTGGACCAACACCAGCAGATGACATGACTCCCCAAATCAACACAGAGTGTGGAAACTTCACACTGGACTTCAAGCATCTTGCAGTGTGTGCCTCTCCATTCTTCCTTCATACTCTGGGTCCCTGGTTTCCAAATGAGATGCAAAAGTTGCTCTTATCAGAAAAGAGGACTGTGGACCACTGAGCAACAGACCAGGTCTGTTTTTCTTTAGCCCAGGTAAGACGCTTCTGACGTTGTTTGTTGTTCAGAAGTGGCTTGATAAGAGGAATACGACATTTGAAGCCCATGTCCAGGGTCCGTCTGTGTGTGGTGGCTCTTGATGCACTGACTCCAGCCTCAGTCCACTCCTTGTGAAAGTCCCCAACACTTTTGAGTGGCCTTTTCCTGACAATCCTCTCCAGGCTGCGGTCATCCCTGCTGCTTGTGCACCTTTTTCTTCCACACTTTTCCCTTCCACATAACTTTCTATTAATGTGCTTTGATACAGCACTTTGGGAACATCCAACTTCTTTTCCAATTACCTTTTGAGGCTTTCCCTCCTTATGGAGGGTGTCAATGATGGCTTTCTGCACAACTGTCAGGTCAGCAGTTTTTCCCATGATTGTGATTCCTACTGAACCAGACTGAGAGACCATTTAAAGGCTCAGGAACCCTTTGAAGGTGTTATGGCTTAATTAGCTGATTAGAGTGGGACACTTTGAGCCTAGAATATTGCACCTTTTCACAATATTCTAATTTTCTGAGATGGTGGATCTGGGGTTTTCATGAGCTGTATGCCATAATCATCACAATTATGACAAATCACGGCTTGAACTATCTTGCTTTGCATGTAATGAATCTACCGTATCTCATATATTAGTTTCACCTCTTAAGTTGCATTACTGAAATAAACGAACTTTTGCACAATATTCTAATTTTTAAAGTTTCACCTGTAGTCCTGCTTTTGAAAGGGAAAAAAAAGACTAAAATGCTGTGTTAGTATTAAAAGGACAGAAAGGAGGGGGGAAAGAGAGCTAGTAAAAAAATACTTAATATCCATTGGTATCAATGTTGAATCCATTCTCTATTTAAAATTGTTGCTAAATCTAGAGAGGATAGAAATATATTGCTTCATCTTCTTATTTTTATTGGGCAAAAAGACTTTGCAGATAATAAATTCAGTTCCTCTTCTTGAATTTTTTAATGAATTAATCTTTCTTAAGATCTCTTTATTTTCAAATTTATTTATCAAATTTATATGGCTGTCTATTTCTCACAAGGTGACTCTTGTTGGCATACAGTTAAAGCAATAATTAAAAATTAAAACAATGAGAAATAAACACTAAGAAAGCAAGAGAGGAACGCATCAAGATGCTACCAACTATGCAACCAGCAAGCAGGGCTCTGTTACCAGGTGGATCCCAGGGCTCGTGACAGAATCACATTTTCAGGGATTTCTAGAAGGCCTTACAGTTTGGAGATACTCCCTAATCTAGGGTAGTCAATGATTTTTAACTGGAAGGGGTTGTATAATCTCCCCTAAAGTAGTCAGTGTTACAACCCTTCTCAAGAGGCTCTCCATGGATCCAACCATGTTAGACAACTTTTACCCTGAGTCCAGTATTTTTAGAGCAATTGACTGAGAGCATATTTGGTGGGTCAATCATCAATAACTGAGTTTAAATATTCCTGGGAGAAATGTATGTGTAGCATCTGTCATAAATTAAAATTAAAACTAGCAAACAAACTCAAAGTAAACTTGGTGAAAGATAAGAATCGGGTGAATTACCTCAGAGAAAGGAGTTTGTGGCACCAGATATATCTTCTTTTAATTTGATGTTTTTAATAGGTATATATATATTGGGATTTTTTTTCCTGAATATACTGTATTTATATACAATATAATGTGGCTTTCCTGTTTCTCAGTATCAAATTTCACCAAAAGATTTTCTTGTAAGTATGAAAGGAATGTTACTTTGTTTTCTCAGATACTGTAAAATGCACCAAATGCCCAGATGAACAATATCCAACCAAGAATCGAGTCAAATGTATCCCCAAAAGAATAATCTTCCTGTCCTATGAAGAACATCTGGGCATAATCTTTGTGTTCTTTGCTCTACTCTTGTTCCTAACCACAAGCCTTGTTTTAATCATATTCCTTAAATATCTAGAAACGCCCATTGTCAAAGCCAACAACCGGGACCTCTCCTTCATCCTCCTCATCTCCCTCCTGCTTTGTTTTTTGTCCTCTTTTCTCTTCATTGGCCAGTCAAGGAAAGCCACCTGTCTTCTCCGACAAACAGTATTCAGCATTGTCTTCTCAGTAGCCGTGTCTTCTGTGTTGTCCAAAACAGTCATGGTGGTGCTGGCATTCCTGGCCTCAAAACCAGGAAACAGGATGAGAAGATGGTTAGGGAAGAGCTTGGCCAACTCCATCATCTTTTCTTGTTCTGGTGTACAAATTTTAATTTGTGCCATGTGGCTGGGAGTTTCTCCCCCATTCCCTGATTCTGACATGCACTCCCAGCCTGGAGAGGTCATCCTTCAATGCAACGAAGGCTCTGTTACCATGTTTTATGTTGTCCTTGGCTACATGGGTTTCCTAGCTGCCATTTGCTTCATGGTGGCTTTCCTGGCCAGGAACCTGCCTGGGGCCTTCAACGAAGCCAAACTGATAACTTTCAGCATGCTGGTCTTTTGCAGTGTCTGGGTCTCTTTCCTGCCCACCTACCTGAGCACCAAAGGAAAGTCCATGGTGGCCGTGCAGGTCTTCTCCATCTTGGCCTCCAGTGCTGGTCTGCTGGTCTGCATCTTCTTCCCCAAGTGCTATATTATCCTCCTGAGACCAGATCTGAACACTAAGGAACATCTAATGATAAAAGTAGGGAACTGATAATGAAATTGTTTCTTAGACAGTTGACAATTAATTATTGATTGCAATGTGTTGTTGGTTTATATGTTTCATTTGCCTCTGTTTGACATAGAACAATAGAGTTGGAAGGCACCTTAGAGGTCTTCTAGTCCAATGCTCTACTCGAGACGGTGATCCTATACTATTTAACACAAATGATTGTCCAGTAACTTTTTAAAAGTCTCTAGTGTTGGAGCACCCACAACTTCTGGAGACAAGCTATTCCATTGGTTTTGTGAGGTCCTCCATCATTGGCTTAGCACCTCACAAGCATCCTGCCATCAAAGGATTGAGAGACGGAGAGGGGCAGTTGGGTAATAAACCTGTATGCTTCTATGGTGGGGATTTGGGAGGGGGGAATGACAGTTGGCGGGGTGCAAAGCAGTTTGGAACCAATTCATCTCAGGCATCTTTGTGGTCGTTCACCCTGAATCTGGAATTTCACCAGCCGAAAGACCTCAGCATTTCCCAAAACATCTCAGTGATGTCGGATTTGCTAAAGATGGACTAGACATGGGGGAGGGATGGGGAACTGAGGGTTTGTTTTTTGTATTGCTACACAGAAACTTCAGATTCCTCCTGACTTTACTGAAGCCAGCATTTTAAAATAAAAGTTATTTTCACTGCAGACAAATGGAGTTGAGAGTTTTACTTTCCTAAAGGATCAGACTGGGCCAGGTCTGACATTAGGTGGAATCTGATATGGTGGTCAATCTGGAGAGGACATCAACTCTACCGTGGGGACAACACACATGATATCGGCTCAAGGGAGAGATCAGGGGGAGATTGAACGCTGGGGGGAGGCTTTGAAGAGGGACGGGATCTTTCTGAATGGACAGGAGAGGTGGAAAGTTGTGGCAATTTGCTGAGATCCAGGTGGTATCTGGGCATATCTCAGGGGTTGCCACAACGAAGAGGGAGTCAAACTATTCTCCAAGGCACCTGAGGGTAGAACAAGAAGCAATGGGTGGAAACTAATCAAGGAGAGAAGCAACTTAGAACTGAGGAGAAATTTCCTGACAGTTAGAACAATTAATCAGTGGAACAGCTTGCCTCCAGAAGTTGTGAAAGCCCCAACACTGGAAGTCTTTAGGAAGATGTTGGATAGCCATCTGCCTGGAACGGTATAGGGTTTCCTGCCTAGGCAGGGGTTTGGACTAGAAGACCTCCAAGGTCCCTTCCAACTCTGCTATTGTATTGTATTGTATTGCATTGGGCAAAAGGAGGAATGGGAGGGGAAGCCCATGGGGATGACTTTCACTCATGGAGCAGTTGCTGGCGGGAACAATTAGTGGAGCTGTAGGAGGAAGAAGAAGAGGGTGAAGAATTTGACAAAGCTGACTGGATAATAGAGCAAGGCATCAGGTTCATGCGGGGAGCTTTCAAGAACCTAAAGGTGTGTAAACACCTGGCCTGGGCCATGCAACCTGATGACCTCCAGCCACAATGGGGGCCTGAGCAACAACATCCACTACCACAGACAGCACCGCAGCCAGCCCAATGGCAACGTAGGGTTTCCTGCGTAGGCAGGGGGTTGGACTAGAAGACCTTGTATTGATCACTTTCAGCATGTTGGTCTTCTGCAGGGTCTGGATCTCTTTCCTGCCCACCTACCTGAGCACCAAAGAAAAGTCCATGGTAGCTGTGAAGGTCTCTTCCATCTTGGCCTCTAGTGCTGGGCTGTTGTTTTGCATCTTCTTCCCCAAGTGCTACATTCTTATCGTTAGACCAGATCTAAACACGAAGGAACACCTAACGATAAAAGTAGGGAACTGATAATTAAATGGTTTCTTACGCTCATAACATTTGATTACGGACTGCTATTGTTGTTGCTTTATATGCTTTGTTTGCTTCGATTTGACAATTTAAGTTATTAGGAAATAACAATAATTACAGTAATCAAATTTAAATCAAGATAATCATCAAAGAATAAAATAACTTAATAGTTCATGTCTGTATTTTTAAACTGCTGGCTGCCCCCCATTTCCTCAGCACAAAAGTTAGCCAATATTTGATTTAAGCAATCCTTTAAGAGAGGAGACACATGAACCCTATCCTGGGCTTTGGACTGGTTTTAGCTTGGTAGGTATCTTCAGAGTTAGCTTCGAAGGTCTCCTTCATGGTTCTTTCACAATTGGCCTTTCAATTCCCCCAAGGTCTGGTTCCATTGGGAGGAGAAGGGTTAGTGTGGATGATGCGGTATTGCAGCTTCCCGAGCTCTTTGGGGGTTTGGTGCTCTTTCTCAGCAATCTCCCTTCAGTTAAGCTCCAGATCAACGTTCACCCTTTTCAATACAATACAATACAATACAATACAATACAGTACAGTACAGTACAGTACAATACAATACAATACAATACAATACAATACAATAGCAGAGTTGGAAGGGACCTTGGAGGTCTTCTAGTCCAACTCCCTGCCTAGGCAGGAAACCCTATATTGTTTCAGACAAATGGCTATCCAACATCTTCTTAAAGACTTCCAGTGTTGGGGCATTCACAACTTCTGGAGGCAACTTCTGTTCCACTGATTAACTGTTCTAACTGTCAGGAAGTTTCTCCTCAGTTCTAAGTTGCTTCTCTCCTTGATTAGTTTCCACCCATTGCTTCTTGTTCACCTTCCTCAGGTGCTTTGGATAATAGTTTGACTCCCTCTTCTTTGTGGCAACCCCTGAGATATTGGAACACTGCTATCATGTCTCCCCTAGTCCTTATTTCTCTTAAGCTAAACATCCCCAGTTCCTGCAACCGTTCTTCATATGTTTTAGCCTCCAGTCCCCTAATCATCTTTGTTGCTCTTCTCTGCACTCTTTCTAGAGTCTCCACATCTTTTTTATATTGTGGCGACCAAAACTGAATGCAGTTTTCGTGACTTCCTTTCTCTTAGCCTCCCTTTCCAGCTTCTCTGGGCTGAAGTGCTGAACAGACTCCCTGCCTTCTAGTGAGGAATCTTCTGTAGCAGAAATCTTCATAGCCTGAGCCTTTCTGAGAGGGTTGGCATACTGGTAGTCTTTGTCACTTGTTAGCTGTGTGACTGTCCTAGTACTACCAAGCCTGTCCATCATTCCCAGTGTTAGCACCTAGCCCTCTCCCAGAAAAATGAAATACCCTAGGAAATATTGAAAAGGCAGAATATTATATTTTCCTGGATGTGAAAAAGGGAGAAACACATTTTAAACACAAAGTAAATTCCTGCAGCTTCCGGCCCATCCCCACTTTGTCAATGGGCCATTAAGAAGGCCAAGCCAGTCCCTTTACATAATAAAGAGTTCTCCCCTTCAGCTCCAGGGGGATGGGATTCAGGCATGATAATATTGGCACTTTACTCAACTGACCACATGGCATCTGAGAATTCAACCAAACCTGGATTCAAAACTCAGCCTAGAGGGTTGCCCCTGCACGGGCCCATGGGAGTCTGGCAACCAATACAATACAATACAATAGTAGAGTTGGAAGGGACCTTGGAGGTCTTCTAGTCCAACCCCCTGCCTAGGCAGGAAACCCTATACCGTTTCAGACAAATAGCTATCCAACATCTTCTTAAAGACTTCCAGTGTTGGGGCATTCACAACTTCTGGAGGCAAGCTGTTCCACTGATTAATTGTTCTCACTGTCAGGAAATTCCTCCTCAGTTCTAAATTGCTTCTCTCCTTGATTAGTTTCCACCCATTGCTTCTTGTTCTACCCTCAGGTGCTTTGGAGAATAGTTTGACTCCCTCTTCTTTGTGGCAACCTCTGAGATATTGGAATAATGCTATCATGTCTCCCCTAGTCCTTCTTTCTCTTAAGCTAAACATACCCAGTTCCTGCAACCGTTCTTCATATGACTAAAACAGAATACATTTCTTACACAGGAACAGGAAACAGATAGGTGGGGCAGAACAGATTATAAAAATCCCTGCAAGGCCCTTCTCTTCTCTTCTCTTCCCGTCTCTTCTGCTCTTCTCTCCCCTTCTCTTCCCTTCTCTTCTTCTCCACCAACATAGAAGCACCTGATCTACCTTTTCTGTTCAGGGCTCAAGGCATGTGGTCCTGTCCACCATTAAAACCATCTTTCCAAGCAGCCTCCATGTCTCCAGTGTCTTTTTCCCCACTTGGAGCCGAACCCAGAAGGACATTTTTTCCAACACCAGTTTCTAGGGGGGGGGGGACTAAATAAAGACCTGTGGTTGGTACGCAACCTCTGCTGATTGTCAAAGGAAGTTTTTTTTAAAAAAAAACACCATCTTGATTCCTTGGTTACCCCCTAGTGTTCAATATCTCTCTTCTACCACCCTATAATAATGGAAAAGGTGCCCTCAGGGTCAAACATTCCCCTCCTCTGAGCTCCTTCAGTTCTGAAGAGACCCAGCTATGGGGGAGCAGCTACTCCCACTTTGCTCTCCTTGTTCCCTCCCTTCTTCCTCTCCTCTTCCTCTGAGGAACCAGAAGAGGACTGAAGGGGAAATCCTCACCTCATCAGAGATTGGGACCTCTGATGGTTGGCAGTGGAAACAAATATTTTTTTTTTCTTTAAAGAGGGAAAATTCCTCTATTCTCTGGTACATTTTAGTGTTCAGTATTCTAGTGCTTGGGGAAATCAGATGTAAGACCCAAGGCAAGCAATGAACTCCTAAAGGTAAAGGTAAAGATTACCCTCTGTTAGGGTGTGAATTCCGCCCTGAATTATCGGAGTGTGGACCATGGAATCCCTCTTCTTTGTGGCAATTCCTGAGATATTGGAACACTGCTATCATGTCTCCCGTAGTCCTTCTTTTCATTAAACTAGACATACCCAGTTCCTGCAGCTGTTCTTCATATGTTTTAGCCTCCAGTCCCCTCATAATCTTTGTTGCTCTTCTCTGCACTCTCTCCAGAGTCTCCACATCTTTTTTACATCGTGGCGACCAGAACTGAATGCAGTATTCCAAGTGTGGCCTTACCAAGGCATTATAAAGTGGTATTAACACTTCACGTGATCTTGATTCTACCCCTCTGTTGATGCAGCCTAGAACTGTGTTGGCTTTTTTGGCAGCTGCTGCACACAGCTGGCTCATATTTAAATGGTTGTCCCCTAGGACTCCAAGATCCCTTTCACAGTTACTACTGTTGAGCAAGGTACCACCTATACTGTACCTGTGCATTCCATTTTTGTTGCCTAAATGTAGAACCTTACTCTTTTCACCATTGAATTTCATTTTATTAGATAGTGCCCAATGTTCAAGTTTGTCAAGATCCTTCTGTATCTTAAGCCTATCTTCTGGAGTGTTGGCTATTCCTGCCAGCTTGGTGTCATCTGCAAATTTGATGAGTTCCCCATTTATTCCCTCATCCAAATCATTGATGAAGATGTTGAAGAGTACTGGGCCTAAAACAGAGCCTTGGGGTACACTGCATACCTCCCTCCATGTAGATGCAGTTCCATTGAGGACTACACGTTGAGTGCAGTTGGTCAACCAGTTACGAATCCATCTGGTGGTGATGCTGTCCAACCCACAATCAGTTTGGCTTCGTTGAAGGCCCCAGGCAGGTTCCTGGCCAAGAAAGCCACGGTGAAGCATATGACAGCTAGAAAACCCATGTAGCCAAGGACAACAACTCAATGTCTTTGTTCACTTCATGGAACATGAGTCCCGTTTGGACAGAATTCTTCCTTTCCATTCAACATTTGAAGATTTGCCAGGACCCGTTGAAGGGAAAGTCTGGATCACCGCAACTTTGGGAATATATCCCATGAAAATGCACAGACTTCTGAAATATGTGCATAGCATTTGGTCCTTTGCTTTTGTGGGAAAAGAAAGGCCAGAAGATGATGGCTTTGAACCCTATTTCTTTCTGGATCCTCAAATTTGAAGCTCAGTGTTTTTCCTATTCTTTTTCAAAGCATGTCTTTTCTGTCAAAGGCAGGAAAAGATGCTCCCAGAAAGTGACACTAAAGTCCCAAGTGGGACTGAATAGGATCAAAATTGTAAATAATCTCTATGCATAAAGTGTCTTTAGGACACGGGCACATATCTTGAAGTCTGTGTATTCCTTCAGATCCAAGAGGAGGAAGGAGGGTAAAGGGGGGTTGGAGGCTCTAAGGCTGCAGCCATGGCAGGTAAGGGTTTCCGAGAAGCATCCCTCACAATTAGTTCCCTTGGAGAAGGAATCCAAAAGAGAAGGAGGAGAACCATCTCAACTTCCTTGTACTACAAAAGGCCAACAGATTTATCCATTCTGGTAACTGACTATATCTCAGGGTTTTTCTAAGAGTGTTGTCTCCTGTCCACCCAGGACCACACACCTTACAACTCTTTTCTTCTACTTCTTCTTTCTTCTGGGGTGTTCAGTGTCTTCTCTTTTCTAATTTTTTTTTATCTCCTAGCAAGGGGACAAAGGCAGGACATAAAGCGAGATTTTGGACATAAGAGTGAACATGAAACTGGGTCAGACTGGAGGATCTCCTGGGGGCCCCATTTATCTCTTCTATCCTGTTATGCATTTACTGAGTCTTGAAGTAAAATAGGAAACGTGAACGCAGGAAACTTGAATGTCAAACCACAACACCTGCTTGTAAGTAGATCAGGTCAGTTGGAGGCCTCGCTTACGAGTCAAAGCTTAACCACATATGTCAGAATGAAACTTGTGTTTCCTGTATGCTTTTCTGCCTAGAAATAAGGAGTTTAGTCAATAGAAATGATTTAGGACCTTTCCGTGTTAGCTGTTTCGAGGAAGTTATAAGAACACGCTTCTCCCTAAGAACCTCGCTCAGACGTCAATTGTAGGTTTACACCGTCTGAGCCATTTGGCCAAATAAAGCTTCTCTTGATCTCGCAGTCCAAATCTCCTGATTTTCTGCAACACTAGTATGATTGCTTATTAGTAACTTATGACTATTGCTAAGTGTTGTTACCTTATGGTTCTTGATGAACGTATTTTATTTTTCTTTATGTACACTGAGAGCATATGCACCAGTGGTGGAATTCAATTTTTTTCTACTACAGGGTTCTCTGGGCGTGGCTTGGTGGGCGTGGCAGGGGAAGGATACTGCAAAATATCCATTCCATCTCAACTCCAGGGGAAGGATACTGCAAAATCCCCATTCCCTCCCAATCAGCTGAGATTTTGGAGGCAGAGAATAGATTGGAGTGGGGGGCAGTCCATGGAGGTGTTTACCGGTTCTCCGAACTACTCAAAATTCCTGCTACCGGTTCTCCAGAACTGGTCAGGACCTGCTGAATACCCACCTCTGATATGCACCAAAGAGACATTCCTTGTGTGTCCAATCACACTTGGTAGAGGTGGGTTGCTACCGGTATGGGTCAGTTCGGACGAATAGGTAGTAACTTACAATACAATACAATACAATACAATACAATACAATAGTAGAGTTGGATGGGACCTTGGAGGTCTTCTAGTCCAACCCCCTGCCTAGGCAGGAAACCCTATGCCGTTTCAGGCAAATGGCTATCCAACATCTTCTTAAAGACTTCCAGTGTTGGGGCATTCACAACTTCTGGAGGCAAGCTGTTCCACTGATTAATTGTTCTCACTGTCAGGAAGTTTCTCCTCAGTTCTAAGTTGCTTCTCTCCTTGATTAGTCTAAGTAACTAAAAATGAAATCTTTTCTATTTTGCACTGGCTTGGCAATATTTTCAGGCTTGTTTCTGCTGGAAGAAATGTCCTTCTGGGTTCAGCTCCAAGTGGGGAAAAAGAGACTGGAAACATGAAGGCTGTTTGGAAAGAGGGTTTAATGGTGGACAGGACCACGTGGCTTGACCTCCTGAACAGAAAAGGGGGATCAGCTGCTTTCAGATGGTGGCTGAAGAAGAAAAAGAGAGGGAAGAAGGGACTTAACTCGGTTTTTTATACTCTCTGTTTGGCCCCACCTCTCTGTTTCCTGTTCCTGTGTAAGAAATGTATTCTGATTGGTTGTCAAACTCCCATTGGGGCCATGCAGGGGCAACTCTCTAGGCTTTTTCGAGTCCAAGTTTGGTTGAGCATTGCTTCTTCCCAGGTGCCCTGTGGTGAGATGGGTAAAGGGTTAATATTTTCATGCCTTAATCCCATCACCCTGGAACTGAAGGGGGGAGATCTTTGTTATGTTGAATAGACTGGCTCAGTCATTTTAACAGCCCATTAAAAGGTGGGGGCTATTAAGAGTGAGTCAGCTTCCTGCCTAAAAACGTGTTTTTCCATTTCTGATCCAGGGAAATATAATATTCTGCCATTTTAATATTTCATTTTTCAGGGTTTTTTAAAACCTTCCTACATTTCCCTCTTGCATTGTGTTTCCTCTATGGAAACAAGCAGGAGATCTGAACTGCTCCTTCAAGCTCTTTTTTCCTGTCTCGGGATCTTGTGATTAGCAAACCAAAGAATGTGAGAAGACCCACCTATGCTCAGAGGCCCCCCTCCCCAATTTTAATTCTGGTGATGGAGAGTCATCATGTAACCCCTGCACCAGTGACTATTAGAGATCAATTTAAGGCCTGATGACACCTGAATTAAAAATAAGTAACAATAAATATTATCCTGTTCGGAAGCAACACCCAAAAAGTAAAAGTACCCCAAAAAAGTAACTGGAAATCACTGCTGAATACTGGCACTTTTTAAAAAAAATAAATTTTATTGATGTTCTTTTTATTACATTTCTTAGTGCTTAATAAACATCGTCTTGTTTTAAAGTAGAATAAAATATGAATTAAAATATAAGAATGAAGACGTGGCATAAAAGGGACAGTTGGAAGCTTGCTTAAAGGGACAGGGAAATGTCATCAGCCTTCAACCACAACATCTTCCAGCAAACGTCCCTATGTCAAAAGTCCAAAACCACAAGGTTCAAATAAAGTTCGTTAATGACACGTAGTCCATACCGGTAACAAAAGAGAAGACAGACCCCCATCTCCTTATAAGGCTTTTTCCTCAAGGTAACCAATAAGAAATGAGTTAAGTGTTTCCGTGTCACGCTGTCTTTGAGAATGTATAAGAATGGGTGCTTCGATAAAGAAGGTCGTTCAGAATTTGCAGTGTTAGCCATGGGCTAACGTTTCTGAACCTGGCTGCCAAATAAACTTTTCCTGTATCCTGAATGTTCTAGAATGGCCCAAGCAGAGCCCTGGCTTGACCCCTATTGAGCACATCTGGAGGGACATTAAAATGGCTCTCCGCCGATGGTCGCCATCCGTCCTGACTGAGCTGGAGAGGATTTGCAAGGAAGAAGGGCAGAAAATCCCCCGATCCAGATGTGCAAAGCTTGTTGCGACATACGCCAAAAGACTCGACGCTGTAACTGCCACCAAAGTTCCTTCAACAAAGAAACTGACTGAAGGGTCTGAATACTTATGCCAATGTCTTAGTTCAGTTTTTTACTGTTTTAATACATTTGAAGATATTTCTAAAAATCTGTTTTCGTTTCTCATTACGGGGCACTGAGTTTAGATTAATGAGGAAAAATGAATTTCATTTTTATTAAAGATTTATCTTTATTAAGCATTATATTCACAGATCAAACAAAGAAACTCAATACAATACACTAGCAGAGTTGGAAGGGACCTTGGAGGTCTTCTAGTCCAACCCCCTGCCTAGTCAGGAAACCCTACACCACTTCAGACATATGGCTATCCAACATCTTCTTAAAGACTTCCAGTGTTGGGGCATTCACAACTTCTGAAGGCAACTTCTGTTCCACTGATTAATTGTTCTAACTGTCAGGAAATTTCTCCTCAGTTCTAAGTTGCTTCTCTCCTTGATTAGTTTCCACCCATTGCTTCTTGTTCTACCCTCAGGTGCCTTGGAAAATAGCTTGACTCCCTCTTCTTTGTGGCAACCCCTGAGATATTGGAAGATTTCTATGATGTCTCCCCTAGTCCTTCTTTTCATTAAACTAGACATACCCAGTTCCTGCAACCGTTCTTTTTTTTAAATTAGAATTTATTTATTTTTTATTTTCAAAACAAACACAACACATAAAATCTTCCTTCTTTACATACTGTAGAAAGTGTATCAGATGGTTAGTTTAACTAGTTTTAAGTTATATTCTTTCCTCTATCAACCTGTATCTTTCCAATAACAAAACAATCTCATATCTTCTGCCATTTGTGGTACCAATCCTCTAGTCATCTTCTTGATCAGCTTTGTATGGACTTCTCTTAGCAACTCCATGCTTGTAAGATATCTCATGTAATCTTGATGCCCTCTTTCTGTTTCCTTATTCAGCTTGTCTTTGATTGAGAGTAGTGTTATCAATACGTTTGCTAGTAGAATTTCTTTCTTTGAGTCCATAAATTCTTTATTTTTTTCTTCTTCTATATCCTGCCCTCTGGAATAGGTTTCCTCTCCATTTATTTCCTCTTTCAGTATTCCATTCTTTCCATTTTCAGGAACAAACCAATTAGCATCAATATCAGCAGGTTTAATCTCTTTATATTCATTTTCCACTTTGGTTTTTTGAGTTTCAACCACCCCGTCTTGCATTTGAAAAACATCCTCAGTTTTTTCATCACATTTTATTGTTATGTGCTTGAAGTATTCCAGGTTTTCAACTATTCTTTCATATGTATTTGATAATTTCTGTATTTCTGATAGTATCTTTTGCAAAGTCAAGACCTCTCCTTGGGATTGTGCCATTCTGACAAACACAGCTACTCTAGCTTGAAAGATCAACAAAATTAAAGCATAGATTCACAAAGAATGCTGCTCTCAGTTCTCTGTGATCGAAAACAAACTTCAAAGGGACATCTCAAGGGTTGCCACAAAGAAGAGGGAGTCAAACTATTCTCCAAGGCACCTGAGGGTAGAACAAGAAGCAATAGGTGGAAACTAATCAAGGAGAGAAGCAACCTGAGGAGAAATTTCCTGACAGAACAATTAATCAGTGGAACAGAAGTTGCCTCCAGAAGTTGTGAATGCCCCAACACTGGAAGTATTTAAGATGTTGGATAGCCATCTGTCTGAAACGGTATAGGGTTTCCTGCCTAGGCAGGGGGTTGGACTAGAAGACCTCTAAGGTCCCTTCCAACTCTGCTATTGTATTATTGCATCTGTGCGCTCTTATCAGTCTGTAGCCAAACAGCCAAGCAGTAAAGCCTTGTGATGCCAAGTCAAAGTAATCCGTGAAAGAAAGGAAAAACGTTCCGTTTTGAATGCACAAAACTCCAATCAACAATGCCTCCCAGCCTCTGGAGCGGGGATTCTTTTTGCATCTTTTTTGTATATCAAACCAGAAAAAGAGGTCCAATCTTTAAATGAATTAGAGAAATACCCACAGCAATAAAGGAAGAAAACTTTAGTCTGTAACTTACAGAGAGTCACAAAGAGAAGGTAGAAGAAGAAAACTTAATCCATCCATTACAAAAGGTTTGCATAGATTCGATCCATGTAAATAACATTTAAAAAGTAAGATAACCACTGTCCAAAACCATTCCAGAATTCAATTTCGCCACAAAGTTCTTCTATTCTTTAATTTAAATTGGTTTTTGAGTTTTTATAGGCAGTCTCTTTTTTAAAAAAAACAATAAAAATTCCTCACCAGCTGGAAACCCTTTCTCTTTTCACATCATTTCATTTTGGAGCTGCCCTGACTTTGTCAGCCTTGGCTAGATTTTTTGTCACCGGCTTGAAGATCTTCTCTTGCTTCTTTCGAGGATTTTGCGATAACCCCGAGATCAGCAAGACGTATTCTTCCTATTCACCATCTCTTTGGGACGGTTTAGGTCCGTTGGGACCCCCCAGTGGCAAAAGTATTGGCTGTGGTCTCACAGCATTGAGACCACACAACCATCTCGTCGCGACGTTGCCTCCTCCCGGTCCTGCAAGCGTTCTTCGTATGTTTTAGCCTCCAGTCCCCTAATCATCTTTGTTGCTCTTCTCTGCACTCTTTCTACATCGTGGCGACCAAAACTGAATGCAGTATTCCAAGTGTGGCCTTACCAAGGCATTATAAAGTGGTATTAACACTTCACGTGATCTTGATTATATCCCTCTGTTGATGCAGCCTAGAACTGTTTTTGCTTTTTTGGCAGCTGCTGCACACGGCTGGCTCATATTTAAATGGTTGTCCACTAGGACTCCAAGATCCCTTTCACAGTTATTACTACTGAGCAAGGTACCACCTATACTGTACCTGTGCATTTCGTTTTTGTTGCCTAAATGTAGAACCTTACTCTTTTCACCATTGAATTTCATTTTATTAGATAGTGCCCAATGTTCAAGTTTGTCAAGATTCTTCTGTATCTTAAGCCTATCTTCTGGAGTGTTGGCTATTCCTGCCAGCTTGGTGTCATCTGCAAATTTGATGAGTTCCCCATTTATTCCCTCATCCAAATCATTGATGAAGATGTTGAAGAGTACTGGGCCTAAAACAGAGCCTTGGGGTACTCCACTGCATGCTTCCCTCCATGTGGATGCAGTTCCATTGAGGACTACACGTTGAGTGCGGTTGGTCAGCCAGTTACGAATCCATCTGGTGGTGATGCTGTCCAACCCACAATCAGTTTGGCTTCGTTGAAGGCCCCAGGCAGGTTCCTGGCCAAGAAAGCCACGGTGAAGCATATGACAGCTAGAAAACCCATGTAGCCAAGGACAACAACTCAATGTCTTTGTTCACTTCATGGAACATGAGTCCCGTTTGGACAGAATTCTTCCTTTCCATTCAACATTTGAGTTAGCTTCTTTTTCCGACTCAAAGTAGATTGATCTTAAACAGAAGCCAAGACTTTAACGTTGTTTGAAACCCTTCCAGCCAATATAACTAAGAAAAAAAAAAAGAATAAAAGCACGTTCTCTTATTGATAACGGACAACTCAACCCTCACTGTTCAGAAATTTTAATTAACCAACTGCCATAAATCAGAATTTGGAAAAGTAGAGACAGAGAAAAACTTTTGGCTGACTACAAACTTATTATAAGTGATTTATTTTGAGCAGTGTCTGAAGCAAAGAATAAGTATCGGACCTGGGAATCACGAAGGGTTTTTTTTTTTTTGTCTTCCTCCTCTCCTCTTTCTACTTTGTTTGCTTGCTGCAGAGGACTAAGATGGCGTTAGATTCTTTTCCAGTTTCAGAGTAAATGGATTAATTAAACTTAAGATGGAACAGAATTTTGAAATAAAACTTGTATAACCAACTGCAATCTTGCAATTGGATATCAAGGAAGAACAAAAGACTAAGTGGGCCCTCATTGCTTTTTTCCATAGCAATCGAAGTAGATAAATCTAAGGTGAACTAGAACTCTGAAACAAGGATTGTATAACTAACTATAACTTTGAAACTGGACGTCATGGAAAACGGGGGATTAGAAGAACTACGTGAAATTATTAAAAATATATACATAAATCAATAAAATCAAGCTTAAATAGAATTCGGAACCCAGTGAAGCAGAGATCTAAAGAAGAATTCAAAGAAGAAGAAGGGAGTGGGGAAGGCAGTGAAGGGAGAGGGGGAGAAATAGAGGGAAATAAAAAGCAGATAACAAATCCCATCAGCTTCGGTATTGGTATAGGGAAAATGGTAAAGAGAGGAGATAGCTCAACAAAAGGGGGGAAAAACAGACAAAAGTACTCTTGAAGGTTGTTAGTGGTATAAAGAAAATAGAAGTAGGAAGCTACACCCCAACAAAGAGAAATATGAAATACTTGAGTGAGGGTGGTTTGGGGAAAACTGTTGGGAGTGGAGATGTTAAAACAGAGAAATGGGACAAGACACTTACTAGGAAAATATCAGATACCTAGATAGGTGAAAATATAAGGTAAGATAAGGGTTTTATTTTTAAATATGAAAATAAAATGGAGTTGCTAACTGGTTGAACATAATAATGGAAAAATAACAAAAAAAGCCAAAAAACATTGAATATGGATAAATATGAAACTGATATGGGGAGGTTGTAAAGCAGAGAGTTCTGTTTCCCTTTTACATATGATAATTAAACTGAGTTGCGAATTGACTGAAAATGACAACAGTAGGATAACTAAACATGGGTTAAATTTTAAGATGATGAAAAAAGCGAGATGTTTACTGCTTGTTTTCCTTTACATAATAGATTAAGGGAATCGTAATAAACATTGAACAGTGTGCTTTGTCATTTATAGACAATTTAAGGATAATTTGATCCAAGTTATAGAAAAATAGAGGAAACATGGAATATACTGTATCTACAAGGAAGTTATTATGATTTTAAGATAGAATCACAAGTTAGGAGCACGTAAGGATGTATAATTATATAAAGATAATGATGAGAATAGCTAGGAATTGTAACCAGGTCTACATCTCAACCAAAATTAGACTGGGGAGGAGGGGCTTAAAAGCACAATGACTATATATATACTTTTTTGTTCTATTTTTTTTCCAAGAAAGGGATGTTAAAATGAAATATGTATATTGATAAATACCATCAACATAAAACGGAGCTTGCTCAGAAGCCAAAATACACCAAGTAAACGATAAGTGGGAAGAGAAGACGGGAGGCAGAGGAAGGAGAAAAGAATAGGAGAGAGGGCAAGGAGGGGGGAAGAGGAGGAGAGAAAGGAGGAGGGGAGAGGGGAGAGGGGAGAAGGAGAGAGGAAGGGGAAGGAGAGTAGGGAAGGATGACAGAGGGAAGAAAGGAGGTAGGGAGGGGGAGGAGAGAGAGGGAGAAGAAAGTGATGGATAAGGATAAATGCGCTGTATGGAGAACAGAAAAGCGAAACAATTGTGTTTTGGGAGCTTATGGTAAGATGAACTGATGTAAACAATAATGCAAAATGATGTTGGTTATGTAATAGTATACATGTGATTATATGTTGTAAAAATGGAAAAATATTTTTTTTTACAAAAAGAAAAGAAATGTAACACTACAAACAGTGTAAATCTTCTGTACTTCGGAGCGTCTTATACTCCGGAAAATACGGTAGATTTATCTCTGCTATGGGTTTTCTGATGGAGGCTTAACTTTGATTTGCAATGGAATGGTTTCTCACACTCTGCACACTTGTAAGGCCACTCTCCTGTGTGATGTCTGGTGTGCATGCGAAGTGATGAAGGATGGGCAAAACATTTCCCACACTCCAGACATTTATATGGTTTCCCTCCAGTGTGCGTTCTTTGATGGATCACAAGACTAGCTTTGAGAGAAAAACACCGACCACACTCTGAGCATTTATGGGGCTTTTCTCCTGTATGGATTCGGCTGTGACGTCTAAGGGAAGATGAATGAGCAAATGCTCTCCCACAGTCTAAACATTTGTAGTTTTTTTCCCCCGTGTGAATTTTCACATGACGACTAAGGGCTGAGGAGGTACGATAGAATTGTCCACATTCGTAGCATTGATATGGCTTCTCTCCCGTGTGGGTTTTATGGTGTCTCCAAAAGGCTCCCTTATAAGCAAATGATTTCCCACATTCTACACAGCTGTAAGGCTTCTCTCCTGTGTGGACCCTCTGATGGGCTCCAAGGTCTTGTTTTTGGGAGAAGCATTTCCCACACTCCCCACATTTGAATGGCTTCTCCCCTGTGTGGATTCTCTCATGAACCCGAACCTCTGTTCGTGTAACAAAACCTTTCCCACACTCCCCACATTCATAGGGTTTTTCTCCTTTGTGCCTCCTCTGGTGTCTCTTAAGTACAGAAGAATCCACAAATCTTTTCTCACATTCTGGACATTCATAGGGTGTCTCTCCAGTGCAAATTCTCTGATGTCGCACCAGGCTTGATTTCGAGCTAAAACATTTCTCGCATTCGAAGCACTTTTCGTTTTTCTCCCCCGTGTGTGTTTTCCAATGATTCTGAAGAGCTGAACTCCGGGTGAAACATTTTCCACACTCAAAGCATTTGTATGATTTGATTCCTGCATGGATCTTCTCATGGAGCCCAAGAGCTGACTTCTGAGAAAAGCTCTTCCCACATTCCCAACACTTGTAAGGTTTCTCCCCTGTGTGGATTCTCTCATGGTCTCTGAGATTGCCTTTTCTACAGAAAAATTTTCCACATTCCAGACACTGATACGGTTTCTCTCCAGTGTGGATTTTCTGATGTGTAAGAAGGTTTGACTTTCGTCCAAAGCATAAATCACATTCCTCACATTTATAGGGTTTTAGTGTTGGGGGGCTCCTGAGATCTTTGGTGTCTTTCCCAGAGAAGGATTTCTCGCCCTCCAAACCTTGACTGGATCCCCTTCCCACATGGACCTTCTTGTGGGTCAAAAGGAGGGACTTGCGAGCAAAGGATTTCCCACACTCTGAGCATTCATGGGTTCTTTGGGGCATCCTTGAAGTGCTTCTTGTGTCTGATGGGGGATCCGAGAGATTCCCAGCCTCCATGCTTTCCTGGCGCTGCTGCCTTGTGCTTGTTTTCTATTATCTGTTGACAGTTGTCTTGCAGGTGAAGCTTTGGTCACAGTTGTTTTCCTGCTAATGGAACAAAAAAAGAAGATGATAACATAATTTCCTTTCGAGAAACATGGAAAATCACAAAATTGTGGTGGACAAGAGACTGACATTTGTAAACTGCTCAGCGAGTGCTGTAAAGCACTATGTATCGAAGTCAAAGTGCCATTGCTAATAACAACCGCAACATTGAGTTTAGAATTGCAGTTCTTGAGCAAACAGTGACTGCTTTGCTCAACCAGTGGGATTGCAGTCCAGTTATAGTCATAAGTCGAGGACCGCCTATAGGAAAGACAAATAATTAAGGCAAAAAGCCTCACTACATTGTTGTTTAGTCCAATAAAAATAAAATACAAATGAAGGTAAATATTCACATCCCAGGATGAAGTTGCAGGATGTAATCTCAGTCAGTCACCGGGATCAGAGGTTTTGTCTTCCGAGCTTTCGGGCTCGTGCTAGAGCCCATCCTCAGGTGTGGGAATGAGATCGCCATGGTATATGTGCAGATCAGTTTTCCTGATTGGAACACATATACGGAATTTGGGACTGATATAAATTGAGTAGTGAACACGGGTTGAGCTGGATGCCCACTGGGAGGGCCCCATTTAGAAAGCTGTGCTTGCAAAGTAACAGCTTGCAAAGCAATGTGGAAAATAGCAAGCGGAAAATGTAGCTGCACTGTGAATATTTCTGTATATCCTGTTCCAACCACATAACCATGAACTGTGATGTTTCCATGCCTTGTTGCACCTACACAGGAAACTATTGTGTACGATTCGCGGAACCCTGCTTTTTTTACCCTAATAAAAACAGCTCCCCGAGACTGCTCGGGGCGACGATTTCATCCCGAACGGTGTCAGAGCCTTCTTTTCACGGGTCTCGCCCCCGGTGTGAGAGGCAGCCTCGAACCGGGCCAAAATCCCTCAGGTCGCCACTGCTAGTGGGGCCCCATGGGATCGCCGCAACTGGTGACCCCGACGTGATTCGGCTCAGCGTGCCTCGGAAAGGACGCTTCGGACCGCCTGTACTTACTTGCCTGGGAACGGCCGCGCGCATTTCATCTCAATCGGGACTGAGACGATTCGAGACTCTTCGGTAAGTATAGGCAGAAAGTTTTCTCAGGATCAAGCTCAGCACCTTTCATGAACTGAGAGAACTAACCGATTCTCTTTAGCTGCCTTTAGAGGGCATAAAACCATCCCTCGCATCAAAAACGGAGACTAAAATTGCCTCAAATGGAGGGAAATCTCTCCCTTGTTTGGAAAAAAAAAGGAATTAATTGGCCTTCTGTCTTAATCATGGCAAACCCTTACCAATAAACCAAAACAATTGGCTGATTTTAAAAATAACAGGAAAGTCCTGTCCATGATATCAAAAAAGAATTTGATTTACCTTCTAAAATACATTTGGCAGATATGATTAAAGTGTGTCAGGACATAAGAACATCTTCTTATAAAACTAATTTGTTAGTAGCTGCTTTATTACAAGGCAGCAAACCTCAAGGAAAGCGTTATTTTAAAAGAGAGTGTAAAAATCCAAGGGGGGGCATGTCTGTAACATCCCGCCCTCTCTTTCATCAGGGATCAAAACCCTAGTACAAAATGATTTATGTGTCTATGGATTGTAAATTGCCTTGAAAAAAAAGGGGAGCATGTCGTTTTGGCAACAAATTTTTTCCTTTCCTCTCACCCCCCTCTTTTTCCCTGGTGAGAAGGCAGGAGGAGGGGGGCTGTGTTCTTTTCACCATTTTTTTTCTTTTCTCTCCCTGACGTCTCAGCCTGAGAAAGGCGGGGTACAGGGTGATATTTGATGCCTGCATTTGCAGTTTTAATGCAACTTTGCCTTCTGGAAATTTTGATATTCTCATACCCAATTATATTTCAGAGTATTGACTCAAATTACCTTATTTAGATTGTTTGTTTGATTTTTGAAGCTGTTTTTTCTCTTTTATGTTTTTATGTTTGCGTGCACTTTGCATACTTAACAGATGGCACGTTTGTTTGTTTGTTTGTTGGTCTGTTGTTTGTTTGTTTGTTTGTCTGTCGGCAGCGCTAGTTGCTGCCCTCTTAGGAATTCTTACAGAGATGACTTAGAAATTACAATATGTAGTCAGAGAGAGTGAGTAACATTTTTGTTTGAATCCAGCTCAGTTTACAAGGAAATTTAGAAGGACTATCAGATATTGGTGCTGAAAAGGGTTACTTTGTTTATAGATGGGAAGAGAATGTGGTAAAGTCAGGATGGAAGTGGGAAAAGGAATGATATGTGCTTTGTTGATTGGAAGGTAATGGACAGTAGAAGACGGAGATGTTAGCTTTGGCAGTTGAATCAATGTGCAACTGGCCATTGGAAGAGAGGATTTCAGATAAGTGAGAGGAAGTCAGAGATATGTTTTTGAGGACGGAACATGAGGATAAATATGTGAGGACTTGTGAAATCTGGCAAATGGATGATTCTATACCTTTCCTTTGCCCCATGGAAATATTTGCACATTTCCATGGATATTTATTCAGGATTTATTATGGCACCCCGCAAAGGGGTGAGGCCACCAAACATGTGATCAACCACTGCATTCGTACCTTTGCAATGTTGGGACGCCCAATTGAACTGACTCACAAACATGCCCTGAATAAATCAAAAGAGGAAAAATGCCTCGGCCTCCCAGCCATGCAAAACAAACTCAATCTTTGTTTATTTACTTTGAATCAATTGAATTTTTCAATTTCTAATTCGACCGCTTATCAGAGGCATTTTCAACAAAAAACAAGTTTGCCTCTTCCTCTGGATATTTACAGCATTACCAGACAAAACCTGGTTAGGATCAATTATTTTAATTACTTGGGGGTGGGGCTAGGCTGCTGTGTTTATATCTACAGGGTCCAGCCAAAGATGTCGTGCCACCAACCCCTGACTCCTATCCCAGAGATGGCAACGGCGACTCTACACCAACCCGATCCTGTCATGCCAGTCATCCAGTGACATGGGGAGATGTGAAGAATTTAACCACCAAAGCGCACCCGAGAATTTGTGTGCTGCAATTTTTGTGTTTGATTGATAATAACTGTATTTTGAGCTGTCCTATCACCCAGACATTCGCTTGAACAACACATGAAACAAGACTTATGGGTACAGCTTGCAAACATCACAAACTGATGCCTTTTGTTTGTCTGAAGTGTATATATGGAAAATTTGCTTTCTACATGTTTAATCCCAAAACCACCTCTCACGTTGCCCCAGGGTCAGGTTTATGCCTTCTATAGACAACTGCAGGGATATCCCTCTCCTGATCATAGCCCTTTTCTGGCCCGTTGTAAGAAGATGACTTTACAAACCATCACACTATGAACAAAACTTACTCAGTGACACTTTTTATCTCATTTCCTGCGGAATTGTGCATCAAACAGAATAATTCTGCCACAAGGAAGCTCTCGGGCATTACAGACCCTGCACATAAATCCTTCCACTGCCTGGCACCTGCCCTGAGAATGCGAACCATGGTCTCCAACAATCTGTGCAAACATGGAAGGGGATGGACCTCTCTGATGCCTTTAGTGGATGATGGCCAAAATTGCCTGGCTTGCAAGCTGTAGTCGCTCTAGTGGGAATGATTGCTTTAGGCTGCATAATATTACCCTGTGTTTTGCCAATCTTTGTTCGTGCTATCTCCAATAGTTTGTCATTATTAGCTGAAAAAAGGGCAACAGCACGAGTTTATGGGTTGCTACACACTCATGGCTCCTATCAAATCCTGCCTGAGGAAGATGAGGTGTCTGCAAAAGTTCCCCTCACCTTAAACAGTGAGGATGAGAACAAAGACACCACTGACCAAGCCTCTGGCAGCATCTCCTCCTTCAAGCATCCTTGTACTTCAGGCAGTGACTCTGAACAAGAGGATCGCTTCTAATAAAACAAAAACAGAGGAGATGTGGGAACAAGGTCGCCATGGTATATGTGCAGATCAGTTTTCCTGATTGGAACACATATATGGAATTTGGGACTGAAATAAATTGAGTAATGAACACGGGTTGAGCTGGATGCTCACTGGGAGGGCCCCATTTAGAAAGCTGTGTTTGCAAAGTCACAGCTTGCAATGTGGAAAATAGCAAGCGGAAAATGTAGCTGCACTGTGTATATTTCTGTATATCCTGTTCCAACCACATAACCATGAACTGTGATGTTTCCATGCCTTGCTGCACCTACACAGGAAACTATTGTGTACGATTCGCGGAACCCTGCCCTCTTTTTTACCCTAATAAAAACAGCTCCTCGAGACTGCTCGGGGCGACGATTCCATCCCGAACGGTGTAGCCTTCTTTTTCATGTGTCTCGCCCCCGGTATGAGAGGCAGCCTCGAACCGGGCCAAAATTCCCTCAGGTCGCCACTGCTAGTGCGGCCCCATGGGATCGCCGCACTTGCAAGAGTGCAAAAGGAGACGTTTAACTCCCCCCCTACACACACACACACACACACACACACACACACACTTTCTCTCTCTCTCTCCCTCCCTCTCCCTCCCTCTCTCTCCCTCTCTCTCTCCCTCCCTCTCTCTCTCCCTCCCTCCCTCTCCCTCCCTCCCTCCCCCTCTCTCTCCCTCTCTCTCTCCCTCCCTCCCTCTCCCTCCCTCTCTCCCTTCCACTCTCTCTCCCTCCCTCTCTCTCTCCCTCTCTCTCTCCCTCCCTCTCTCCCTCCCTCCCTCTCTCTCTCCCTCCCTCTCTCTCTCCCTCCCTCCCTCTCTCTCCCTCTCTCCCTCCCTCTCTCTCTCCCTCTCTCTCTCCCTCTCCCTCCCTCCCTCTCTCTCTCTCCCTCCCTCCCTCTCTCCCTCCCCCCTTTCTTCAAACTATGTTCAGGCCAGATATTTAATATAGCAGAGAAGCACAGTTTGAGAGGTAGCATGGATGCCTGCTGACTTTGAAGTAGCCCCTGGAGGAGACACCACCCTTACTCCCCCCCAACCCTCTCAAGCATTCTGCCTCCCCTTGGTTCATGGCAGTCCCTCAGCAAACAGTAGCAAAGCCCAGGAAAGCATCAGGTGGCAGCCGACAATCTGCCTCAAAACTTCCTTGTGCAAAACATCCACCATGAAGGGCCACATCACATTAATTCCATTTTTAACCTCCTCCATTCTAACTGTACATATTCAATTCTATTTATTGTATTTTGATATATTTTTTACATGGACTGTACACCGCCCCGAGTCCCTTTTGGGAGAGGGGGCGGTCTAGAAGTTTAAAAAAAAAACATCCCTTTCAGGGCCAAAGAAGGAAAATACGGATTTCTCCTGATTCTACCCAGCAGATTCAACATTAGCATAAGGACAAAGGATTTCTTCTGTTCCCCTTTTCAAATTGAGCTCAAAGAAAAAGGATCTCTTGTAGGTTAAGACAATATGAATTTAATTCGGTTAATTTAAAACTTTTCTTTCTCCCAAACTCTCCCCTCTCCATTGCAATGAAGCCGGTCTGTGTTAAGAGCGCATTGCAAACCTCAACAAGGGTTTTAAAGCTCCGTTTTTCCAACTGCACGTGCGGGATATGGATGCTCGGAGACCTCTGACGGACCACAGAGAGACCTTCTGAAGCAACTTACCCAAAAGTTGCTTCTCGGATTCCACCCGGGAAGCCTTTGCCCCCCTGGAGGGCAGGGAGGGATCAACTCTCTACAGGCAACGCCAAAGACGGATCTCCCCGAGGAGATCTTCCTCTCTCTTTCTCCTGGCGGGGAGTAGATCTCCAGGCTGGAGGGGAGGCACGGAAGCCGGAGGGAGAGCAGCCCCACCTGCCCCGAGCGGGACCCAGAAGCCTCTCCCGAGGGATCCTGCGCCGATCCTCCGAGGAAGAAGCGGGACTCGTGGACGGTAGACGGAAGCGGAGAAGCAAGGGAGCAACTTCTGCTTTCCTCTCGGGCTCCGCCTCCTCCTTGCAGCCCCGCCCCTTAATAGCGCCACTTCCCCAAATCTCCCTCCGTTCAAAGTGCCGGGAAGGAAAAGTCAGGACCCTCCGTTTTTTTTTTGTTACCTTTACTTTTTGGTTTTCCTTCCAAATTGGATAATAAATATTTATGTTTACTCCTTTTAATTCAGCTGTCATCGGGTCTCACCCTGTTCTGCAAGAGCCACTGGGGAGGAGATGACATGATGACATCCCCCCTCCTCCATCTGTTAGAGTTCAAATTGGGTCTGGGGTCTCTGGGGATGGGAGGGGCTTTCTGCAGCCTCAGACCCTTTGGGTGGGTCATCTGCCAACCCCCAGAGCCCCTGGGACAGGAAAGGAGAGAGTTTGGGGGAGCAGCCCCCTTCTCACCCTGGTTCCCAGAGGCAACACAACAGGGAAGACACTGCAAAATAGAAATGAATTTATTTTTTATTTTTACTTACTTATTTACATTCAATACAATACAATACAATACAATACAATACAATACAATACAATACAATACAATACAATACAATACAATACAATGGCAGAGTGGGAGGGCACCTTTGAGGTCTTCTAGTCCAACCCCCTGCCTAGGCAGGAAACCCTATACCATTTCAGACAAATGACTATCCAACATCTTCTTAAAGACTTCCAGTGTTGGGGCATTCACAACTTCTAGAGGCAAGTTGTTCCACTGGTTAATTGTTGTAACTGTCAGGAGATTCTTCCTTAGTTCTAAGTTGCTTCTTTCCTTGATTAGTTTCCACCCATTGCTTTTTGTTCTACCGTCAGGTGCCTTGGAGAATAGCTTGACTCCCTCTTCTTTGTGGCAACCCCTGAGATATTGGAATATTGCTATGATGTCTCCCCTAGTCCTTCTTTTCATTAAACTAGACATACCCAGTTCCTGCAACCGTTCTTTTTTTAAAATTAGAATTTATTTATTTTTTATTTTCAAAACAAACACAACACAAAATCTTCCTTCTTTACATACTGTAGAAAGTGTATCAGTTGGTTACAAAAGGTTTTTGTGCATCTCCTCCACAGTCATCAAGCATTATTCATATTAACTCAAGTATTTTAACTCAAATATTTATACATATTACCCTTATACCTCCATTTTTATTTGACTATAATTATTTAAACATTCTTCATCATAAAATATACCAAGATTTAATACAAAACCACATACTGGCATTTCATTTAATATTTCTAAAATCCTCCAATAACACTGAATCCTTATGTCCTACTCTAGCTAAACATCCATAATATTTAATAACAAACTTTTCCAATCTTCCTTTCCAAATCACTGTTAGCAATTTTCATCCAATTCCTTATATTGTACCCATTATATTGTTATTACTTATCAAAACTACACATTGTGTACATTATTATCATTATCGATTATTTCTTTAACTATATCTATTATCACTAAATTTCACTAAGTTTAACTAGTTTTAAGTTATATTCTTTCCTCTATCAACCTGTATCTTTCCAATAACAAAACAATCTCATATCTTCTGCCATTTGTGGTACCAATCCTCTAGTCATCTTCTTAATAATACAAATGCAATAATAATACAATAGCAGAGTTGGAAGGGACCTTGGAGGCCTTCTAGTCCAACCCCCTGTCTAGGCAGGAAACCCTATACCGTTTCAGACAGATGGCTATCCAACATCTTCTTAAAGACTTCCAGTGTTGGGGCATTCACAACTTCTGGAGGCAAGCTGTTCCTCTGATTAATTGTTCTAACTGTCAGGAAATTTCTCCTCAGTTCTAAGTTGCTTTTCTCCTTGATTAGTTTCCACCCGTTGCTTCTTGTCTTACCCTCAGGTGCCTTGGAGAATAGCTTGACTGCTTCTTCTTTGTGGCAACCCCTGAGATATTGGAACACTGCTATCATGTCTCCCCTAGTCCTTCTTTCTCTTAAGCTAGACATACCCAGTTCCTGCAACCATTCTTCATATGTTTTGATCAGATTTGTATGGACTTCTCTTAGCAACTCCATGCTTGTAAGATATCTCATATAATCTTGATGCCCTCTTTCTGTTTCCTTATTCAGCTTGTCTTTGATTGAGAGTAGTGTTATCAATACATTTGCTAGTAGAATTTCTTTCTTGGAGTCCATAAATTCTTCAATTTTTTCTTCTTCTATATCCTGCCCTTTGGAATAGGTTTCCTCTCCATTTATTTCCTCTTTCAGTATTCCATTCTTTCCATTTTCAGGAACAAACCAATTAGCATCAATATCAGCAGGTTTAATCTCTTTATATTCATTTTCCACTTCGGTTTTTTGAGTTTCAATCACCCCATCTTGCATTTGAAAAACATCCTCAGTTTTTTCATCATATTTTATTGTTATGTGCTCGAAGTATTCCAGTTTTTCATCTATTCTTTCATATGTATTTGATAATTTCTGTATTTCTGATAGTATCTTTTGCAAAGTCAAGACCTCTCCTTGGGATTGTGCCATTCTGACAAACACAGCTACTCTAGCTTGAAAGATCAACAAAATTAAAGCATAGATTCACAAAGAATGCTGCTCTCAGTTCTCTGTGATCGAAAACAAACTTCAAAGGGACATCTATGCGCTCACAGCATTGAGACCACACAACCATCTTGTGGCAACGTTGGCTCCTCCCTCTCCTGCAACCGTTCTTCATATGTTTTAGCCTCCAGTCCCCTAATCATCTTTGTTGCTCTTCTCTGCACTCTTTCTACATCGTGGTGACCAAAACTGAATGCAGTATTCCAAGTGTGGCCTTACCAAGGCATTATAAAGTGGTATTAACACTTCATGTGATCTTGATTCTACCCCTCTGTTGATGCAGCCTAGAACTGTGTTGGCTTTTTTGGCAGCTGCTGCACACTGCTGGCTCATATTTAAATGGTTGTCCACTAGGACTCCAAGATCCCTCTCACAGTTACTACTGTTGAGCAAGGTACCACCTATACTGTACCTGTGCATTCCCTTTTTCTTGCCTAAATGTAGAACCTTACCCTTTTAACCATTGAATTTCATTTTCAATACAATATGTACAATACGTCTGTGAATATGCTGTATGTGTGTTTCAATATATGGAGGACAATGTGAAAAAAGCAAAAAAAAAAATCCCTCCAAAAAAGATAGTAAGAAAAAGAAACTTTCCCTCTTCATCCTCAGCCACCAGGTTCAACATCAACACTTTATCTCTAAATGACCTACCAGATGCATCTTCATTCCATCCCTCACCACATTTTATCCTGTCTAAATCTTCAGTTCTCCTCATAGTTCGGGTCTTAAGTCAAAGATCTGAGGTTCCTTCAGTAGAAAAAAAGATTTCCCCCACATCAATTTTTTTAGCATTTGCCTTCTGTCACTGTGTGATGCTTCTGGTGAATTTAAAAAAACGCCCATCAATTTACCTCCTTACAGCAAATGGAGAAAATCGGGCGTGCGGAGGCCACCAAAGGCTATGGCAATCCCTGCAGCCTGAAACAGCTGATGAACGGGAGCATGCTAAAACTGAAATTCAATACAATACAATACAATACAATAGTAGACTTGGAAGGGACCTCGGAGGTCTTCTAGTCCAACCCCCTGCCTAGGCAGGAAACCCTATACCGTTTCAGACAAATAGCTATCCAACATCTTAAAGACTTCCAGTGTTGGGGCATTCACAACTTCTGGAGGCAAGCTGTTCCACTGATTAATTGTTCTCACTGTCAGGAAATTTCTCCTCAGTTCTAAGTTGCTTCTCTCCTTGATTAGTTTCCACCCATTGCTTCTTGTTCTACCCTCAGGTGCCTTGGAGAACAGTTTGACTCCCTCTTCTTTGTGGCAACCCCTGAGATATTGGAACAATGCTATCATGTCTCCCCTAGTCCTTCTTTCTCTTAAGCTAAACATACCCAGTTCCTGCATTTAAAGTGAAAATTGCTGTTTGCTGCAAGGAGGCAAATTGCTGGGAGGCAGAGGCAGATTTTTTTTTTCTTCTAATCAGGCTAAACTGAAACAGGATGTTTGCTGCAAGGAGGTAAGTCGATAACTATAAATGCCTATAGAATGTTCAAATTATTAGATTTATTTTTTAAAGACTGCTTTATTATTGTTCTAGACAGGTTAACAAAATGAAGAAGCTTTTTAAAAATAAATGCTTGATCTGACGAGGCCCGGTGCTATTGTATCTTCTTTTAAATAGCAGAGAATAATGTATACTTCCAGAAAGCCACATCAATTTTAACAGCATCTGTACAAATATAGTTTGAAATGTAACACCAGGGTCGACAGGAAGTTCTTCAGATGGACAGACGTAGGGGATGTGACCTCCGAAGAGCTTCACATGAACCCTGTCTGACAAACCTTGTCCGGTGTCCCTTTTTTAGGGGCAGAACCCCCCTGAAGAGGCAGCATCTCATCAGGCCCTGGGGGAAGCAACGGATCCCCCCACCGTGGGTTAGAGATTTGCCTATGAATCGGAGTCGGAGTGGCAGTCATTAATATGGCTGACAAGATGCTCTCTTTTTGTCAAGCTAATTGAGCAGGCGGAGACAGGAAGAGATGAAAGGCCTGGTAAGAGAATTTTATCTAACCCACAACTATAAATCAAATCTGGAAAAGGCAAAGAAATCTTGAGGACATAAATAATACTGATGGTCAGATTGGGACTTTTTTTTTTCCTAAAGAAAGGAAGAAGGTGGAGGGTTGTAACGCCAGCCCCCCCCCTGAAGTTTTTTGTTTGAAACGCTTTTGAACAGAACAATAGAAAGCAGAGAAGTGACAAACTTACTCAATTATAAACGTTAAATTTGGCTTTGGATCTCGACAGAAGCCAATATTTTTACTTTGTTTGAACTCCTTCCAGCTAATATAACAAAAAAAAAAAAAAAAAAGGTACGTGCTCTTACAGATAACGGAAAATTTAAAACCAACTGCCATAAATCAGAATTTTGGAAAAGCAGAGGCAGAGAAAAAAACTTTTGCTGGATTACTACGAAGGTTTTTTTTTCCCCTCTTCTCCGCTCTCTTCTCTTTTTCCTGTGGAGGATTAAGATGGAGTTAGCTTCTTTTTCGGACTCAAAGTAGATGGATCTTAAACAGAAGCCAAGACTTTAACATTGTTTGAAACCCTTCCAGCCAATATAACTAAGAAAAAAAAAGAATAAAAGCACGTTCTCTTATTGATAACGGACAACTCAACCCTCACTGTTCAGAAATTTTAATTAACCAACTGCCATAAATCAGAATTTGGAAAAGTAGAGACAGAGAAAAACTTTTGGCTGACTACAAACTTATTATAAGTGATTTATTTTGAGCAGTGTCTGAAGCAAAGAATAAGTATCGGAGGGTTTTTTTCCCCTGTCTTCCTCCTCTCCTCTCTCTACTTTGTTTGCTTGCTGCAGAGGACTAAGACGGCGTTAGATTCTTTTCCGGTTTCAGAGTAAATGGATTAATTAAACTTAAGATGGAACAGAATTTTGAAATAAAACTTGAATAACCAACTGCAATCTTGCAATTGGATATCAAGGAAGAACAAAAGACTAAGTGGGCCCTCATTGCTTTTTTCCATAGCAATCGAAGTAGATAAATCTAAGGTGAACTAGAACTCTGAAACAAGGATTGTATAACTAACTATAACTTTGAAACTGGACGTCATGGAAAACGGGGGATTAGAAGAACTACGTGAAATTATTAAAAATATATACATAAATCAATAAAATCAAGCTTAAATAGAATTCGGAACCCAGTGAAGCAGAGATCTAAAGAAGAATTCAAAGAAGAAGAAGGGAGTGGGGAAGGCAGTGAAGGGAGAGGGGGAGAAATAGAGGGAAATAAAAAGCAGATAACAAACCCCATCAGCTTCGGTATTGGTATAGGGAAAATGGTAAAGAGAGGAGATAGCCCAACAAAAGGGGGGAAAAACAGACAAAAGTACTCTTGAAGGTTGTTAGTGGTATAAAGAAAATTGAAGTAGGAGGCTACACCCCAACAAAGAGAAATATGAAATACTTGAGTGAGGGTGGTTTGGGGAAAACTGTTGGGAGTGGAGATGTTAAAACAGAGAAATGGGACAAGACACTTACTAGGAAAATATCAGATACCTAGATAGGTGAAAATATAAGGTAAGATAAGGGTTTTATTTTTAAATATGAAAATAAAATGGAGTTGCTAACTGGTTGAACATAATAATGGAAAAATAACAAAAAAAGCCAAAAAACATTGAATATGGATAAATATGAAACTGATATGGGGAGGTTGTAAAGCAGAGAGTTCTGTTTCCCTTTTACATATGATAATTAAACTGAGTTGCGAATTGACTGAAAATGACAACAGTAGGATAACTAAACATGGGTTAAATTTTAAGATGATGAAAAAAGCGAGATGTTTACTGCTTGTTTTCATTTACATAATAGATTAAGGGAATCGTAATAAACATTGAACAGTGTGCTTTGTCATTTATAGACAATTTAAGGATAATTTGATCCAAGTTATAGAAAAATAGAGGAAACATGGAATATACTGTATCTACAAAGGGAAGTTATTATGATTTTAAGATAGAATCACAAGTTGGGAGCATGTAAAGATGTATAATTATATAAAGATAATGATGAGAATAGCTAGGAATTGTAAGGTCTACATCTCAACCAAAATTAGATGGGGGGAAGGGGCTTAAAAGCACAATGACTATATATATATACTTTTTTGTTCTATTTTTTTTCCAAGAAAGGGATGTTAAAATGAAACATGTACCGTATATTGATAAATACCATCAACATAAAACGGAGCTTGCTCAGAAGCCAAAATACACCAAGTAAACGATAAGTGGGAAGAGAAGACGGGAGGCAGAGGAAGGAGAAAAGAATAGGAGAGAGGGCAAGGAGGGGGGAAGAGGAGGAGAGAAAGGAGGAGTGGAGAGGGGAGAGGGGAGAAGGAGAGAGGAAGGGGAAGGAGAGTAGGGAAGGATGACAGAGGGAAGAAAGGAGGTAGGGAGGGGGAGGAGAGAGAGGGAGAAGAAAGTGATGGATAAGGATAAATGCGCTGTATGGAGAACAGAAAAGCGAAACAATTGTGTTTTGGGAGCTTATGGTAAGATGAACTGATGTAAACAATAATGCAAAATGATGTTGGTTATGTAATAGTATACATGTGATTATATGTTGTAAAAATGGAAAAATATTTTTTTTAACAAAAAGAAAAGAAATGTAACACCACAAACAGTGTAAATCTTCTGTACTTCGGAGCGTCTTATACTCCGGAAAATACGGGAGGTTTATCTCTGCTATGGGTTTTCTGATGGAGGCTTAACTTTGATTTGCAATGGAATGGTTTCTCACACTCTGCACACTTGTAAGGCCACTCTCCTGTGTGATGCCTGGTGTGCAAGTGAAGTGATGAAGGATGGGCAAAACATTTCCCACACTCCAGACATTTATATGGTTTCCCTCCAGTGTGCGTTCTTTGATGGATCACAAGACTAGCTTTGAGAGAAAAACACCGACCACACTCTGAGCATTTATGGGGCTTCTCTCCTGTATGGATTCGGCTGTGACGTCTAAGGGAACCTGAATCAGAAAATGCTCTCCCACAGTCTAAACATTTGTAGTTTTTTTCCCCCGTGTGAATTTTCACATGACGACTAAGGGCTGATAAGGTACGATAGAATTGTCCACATTCGTAGCATTGATATGGCTTCTCTCCTGTGTGGGTTTTATGATGTTTACAAAGTTTTCCCTTACGATCGAATTGTCCACATTCGTAGCATTGATATGGCTTCTCTCCTGTGTGGGTTTTATGATGTTTACTAAGTTTTCCCTTATAAGCAAATGATTTCCCACATTCTACACAGCTGTAAGGCTTCTCTCCTGTGTGGACCCTCTGATGGGCTCCAAGGTTTTGTTTTCGGGAGAAGCATTTCCCACACTCCCCACATTTGAATGGCTTCTCCCCTGTGTGGATTCTCTCATGAACCCGAAGCACTGTTCGTGTAACAAAACCTTTCCCACACTCCTCACATTCATAGGGTTTCTCCTCCTTGTGCCCCTTCTGGTGTCTCTTAAGTTCAGAAGAATCCACAAATCTTTTCTCACATTCTGGACATTCATAGGGTCTCTCTCCAGTGTGAATTCTCTGATGTTGTGCCAGGATTGATTTCGTGAAAAAACATTTCCCGCATTCGAGGCACTTTTCGTTTTTCTCCCCCGTGTGTGTTTTCCAATGTCTCTGAAGACCTGAACTCCGGGTGAAACATTTTCCACACTCAAAGCATTTGTATGGTTTGATTCCTGCATGGATCTTCTCATGGACACAAAGATGTGCTTTCTGAGAAAAGCTCTTCCCACATTCCCAACACTTGTAAGGTTTCTCCCCTGTGTGGATTCTCTGGTGGTCTCTGAGAGTGGATTTTTCACGGAAAAATTTTCCACATTCCAGACACTGATACGGTTTCTCTCCAGTGTGGATTTTCTGATGTGTAAGAAGGTTTGACTTTCGTCCAAAGCATAAATCACATTCCTCACATTTATAGGGTTTTAGTGTTGGGGGGCTCCTGAGATCTTTGGGGTTTTTCCCAGAGAAAGATTTCTCGCCTTCCAAACCTTGACTGGATCCCCTTCCCACATGTACCTTCCTGTGGGTCAAAAGGAGGGACTGGAGAGCAAAGGATTTCCCACACTCTGAGCATTCATGGGTTCTTTGGGGCATCCTTGAAGTGCTTCTTGTGTCTGATGGGGGATCTGAGAAATTCCCACCCTCCATGCTTTCCTGGCGCTGCTGCCTTGTGCTTGTTTTCTATTATCTGTTGACAGTTGTCTTGCAGGTGAAGCTTTGGTCACAGTTGTTTTCCTGCTAATGGAACAAAAAAAGAAGATGATAACATAATTTCCTTTCGAGAAACATGGAAAATCACAAAATTGTGGCGGACAAGAGACTGACATTTGTAAACTGCTCAGCGAGTGCTGTAAAGCACTACGTATCGAAGTCAAAGTGCCATTGCTAAGAACAACCGCAACATTGAGTTTAGAATTGCAGTTCTTGAGCAAACAGTGACTGCTTTGCTCAACCAGTGGGATTGCAGTCCAGTTATAGTCATAAGTCGAGGACCGCCTATAGGAAAGACAAATAATTAAGGCAAAAAGCCTCACTACATTGTTGCTTAGTCCAATAAAAATAAAACACAAATGAAGGTAAATATTCACATCCCAGGATGAAGTTGCAGGATGTGCAATCTCAGTCAGTCACCGGGATCAGAGGTTTCGTTTTCAGAGCTTTCGGGCTCATGCTAGAGCCCCTCCTCAGGGAACTTCCCTCCAGCAGAGTGTGTGCTGTGTGGTGTGATGTACGCAATCCTCTGTGTGGACCATGGCAGAGAAATGCACACACTCTGCTCGAGAGAAGTTCCCTGCAGATGGGCTCCAGCACAAGGGTGAAACCTTGGAAGACAAAACCTCAGATCCTGATAACCGACCCAAATTGGATCCATAAAAAACAAAGGATTATGTTCCAAACCAAGATTTAACCAAGACTTTGATGGGCCAAAACAGAAGAAACCAGCAAGGTGAAATCCAACAGGGAGCAATGCATGTCAGCAGGAAAACTCAAAGGAAGGGGAGAGAGACCAGATGGGGCAGATCCACTGGTGGGTTCCTACCAGTTCAGACCAGTTCAGCCGAACCGGTAGATGTTTCGCGGCATGGGTCGTTGGAACAGGCAGAGACCCAGGCCTGCCACGCCCTCGAACCTGTTCTCTGGTCGGCAACCATAGGCACTGCCGTCTTGTTTTTTGCTTCTGCGCATGCAATTTTTATTGCTCTGCACATGCACCCACGGGGGCGCATCCATGAGCAAAGCAGCAGTTAGAGACTGATGGAACACACCCCTGGGCAGAGCATGAGTGAAATGGGTTGCCCTTTCCCGCTCTTTTTGGAGGGTGAAAGAACCAAGATTTAAGGCTTTCTGGGAGGGAGTTGTCTCAGTCAGGCGTTTTGGAAAATATTGACAATTACGAAAGGCCGCCTTCTGCCCATCAGCTTGTCCTGGTACCTGCTCACAAGGCCAGTGTCAGACCTGCCACAGCTCAAACTCTAAAATTGAGACAGTCATTGGCTCCACTCGTTGAGTAAGATATAGTTCTATTAGAAGCCAAGTGTACAAGAGCCGTGGTGGTGCAGTGGTTAGAGTATTATTATTATTATTTATTATTTATTAGCGTTTATATACCGCCCCCTCTCCCGAAAGGGACTCGGGGCGGTGTACAGTCCGTATCAAAATACAACAGATTAAAACATAGAAATAACTACATAAATACATGTATGAGAGGAGGATAAAATATGCCAAACTGTACAGCTAAATAAATAAATCGATACAAAGGTTTAAAATATCAGGTTAAATTTAAAACACTATCCCTCTAAAAACCAGTAAGAATGTGTATGCCAGGAGGTAGACGTTATAAATTATGCCAGACCAGCCAGTCGGAACAGGTGTGTCTTCAGTTTCTGTCGGAAGGAGCGGAGGTCAGTAGTGGTTCTAATGTCGGGGGGGAGGTCATTCCAGAGGGTTGGGCCCATCACAGAGAAGGCCCTACTCCTCGGTGTCGCCCGTTGGCATTGCCTCGTGGACGGCACCAGGAGAAGCCCCTCCCTGTGAGAGTGAATTGGCTGCAGGGATGTGTGTGGGAGGATGCGATCCCGCAGGTAACTAGGCCCTATGCAGCACTGTAGGCTACTTTTGCTGACTGCCATCTGCTTGCAATTTGGCAGATCGAATCTCACCAGGCTCCAGGTTGACTCAGCCTTCCAAGGTGGGTAAAATGAAGACCCAGATTGTTGGGGGCCATAGGCTGGCTGTATAAACCTCTTAGAGAGGGCTGTAAAGCACTGCAAAGGGGTATATAAGTCTAAGTGCTATTTCTATTGCTCTTGCAACAGTGAAAAAGGAGACGTTTAACTCCCCCCCCCACACACACACACTTTCTCTCTCTCTCCCTCCCTCCCTCCCCCTCTCTCTCCCTCCCTCCCTCTCTCTCCCTCCCTCTCTCTCTCCCTCCCGCCCTCTCTCTCTCCCTCTCTCTCTCCCTCCCTCCCTCTCTCCCTCCCTCTCCCTCCCTCCCTCCCTCTCTCCCTCCCTCTCTCCCTCCCTCCCTCTCTCTCTCCCTCCCTCTCTCCCTCCCTCCCTCTCTCCCTCCCGCTCTCTCCCTCCCTCTCTCTCTCTCTCCCTCCCTCCCTCCCTCCCTCCCTCTCTCTCTCTCCCTCTCTCTCTCTCTCTCCCCCCCTCTCTCCAGATTAGGTTCAGGCCAGATATTTAATATAGCAGAGAAGCACAGTTTGGGAGGTAGCATGGATGCCTGCTGACTTTGAAGTAGCCCCTGGAGGAGACACCAACCTTACTCCCCCCCAACCCTCTCAAGCATTCTGCCTCCCCTTGGTTCATGGCAGTCCCTCAGCAAACAGTAGCAAAGCCCAGGAAAGCATCAGGTGGCAGCCGGCAACCTGCCTCAAAACTTCACTTTGCAAAACATCCACCATGAAGGGCCACATCACATCCCTTTCAGGGCCAAAGAAGGAAAATACGGATTTCTCCTGATTCTACCCAGCAGATTCAACATTAGCATAAGGACAAAGGATTTCATCTGTTCCCCTTTTTAAATTGAGCTCAAAGAAAAGGGATCTCTTGTAGGTTAAGACAACATGAACTTAATTCGGTTAATTTAAAACTTTTATTTCTCCCAAACTCTCCCCTCTCCATTGCAATGAAGCCGGTCTGTGTTAAGAGCGCATTACAAACCTCAACAAGGGTTTTAAAGCTCCGTTTTTCCAACTGCACGTGCGGGATATGGATGCTCAGAGACCTCTGACGGACCACAGAGAGACCTTCTGAAGCAACTTACCCCAAAGTTGCTTCTCGGATTCCACCCGGGAAGCCTTTGCCCCCCTGGAGGGCAGGGAGGAATAAACTCTCTACAGGCAACGCCAAAGACGGATCTCCCCGAGGAGATCTTCCTCTCTCTTTCTCCTGGCGGGGAGTAGATCTCTAGGCTGGAGGGGAGGCCCGGAGGGAGAGCAGCCCCACCTGCCCCGAGCGGGACCCAGAAGCCTCTCCCGAGGGATCCTGCGCCGATCCTCCGAGGAAGAAGCGGGACTCGTGGACGGTAGACGGAAGCGGAGAAGCAAGGGAGCAACTTCTGCTTTCCTCTCGGGCTCCGCCTCCTCCTTGCAGCCCCGCCCCTTAATAGCGCCACTTCCCCAAATCTCCCTCCGTTCAAAGTGCCGGGAAGGAAAAGTCAGGACCCTCCGTTTTTTGTTACCTTTACTTTTTGGTTTTCCTTCCTAATTGGATAATAAATATTTATGTTTACTCCTTTTAATTCAGCTGTCCTCGGGTCTCACCCTGTTCTGCAAGAGCCACTGGGGAGGAGATGATATGATGACATCCCCCCTCCTCCATCTGTTAGAGTTCAAATTGGGTCTGGGGTCTCTGGGGATGGGAGGGGCTTTCTGCAGCCTCAGACCCTTCGGGTGGGTCATCTGCCAACCCCCAGAGCCCCTGGGACAGGAAAGGAGAGAGTTTGGGGGAGCAGCCCCCTTCTCACCCTGGTTCCCAGAGGCAACACAAGAGGGAAGACACTGCAAAATAGAAATGAATTTATTTTTTATTTTTACTTACTTATTTACATTTAATACAATACAATACAATAGCAGAGTTGGAAGGGACCTTGGAGGTCTTCTAGTCCAACCCCCTACCTAGGCAGGAAACCCTATACTGTTTCAGACAAATGGCTATCCAACATCTTCTTAAAGACTTCCAGTGTTGGGGCATTCACAACTTCTGGAGGCAAGTTGTTCCACTGGTTAATTGTTGTAACTGTCAGGAGATTCTTCCTTAGTTCTAAGTTGCTTCTCTCCTTGATTAGTTTCCACCCATTGCTTCTTGTTCTACCCTCAGGTGCCTTGGAGAATAGTTTGACTCCCTCTTCTTTGTGGCAACCCCTGAGATATTGGAACACTGCTATCATGTCTCCCCTAGTCCTTCTTTCTATTAAACTAGACATACCCAGTTCCTGCAACCGTTCTTCATATTTTTTAGTCCCCAGTCCCCTAATCATCCTTGTTGCTCTTCTCTGCACTCTTTCTAGAGTCTCCACATCTTTTCTACATTATGGCAACCTAATTGAATGAAGTATTCCAAGTGTGGCCTTACCAAGGCATTATAAAGTGGTATTAACACTTCACGTGATCTTGATTCCATCCCTCTGTTGATGCAGCCTAGAACTGTGTTGGCTTTTTTGGCAGCTGCATTCACCTTCATTGTTTTTACAAATGACTCAATCTTCCTTCAGCTATTTTCCCCACAACAACCCTGTGAGGTGGGTTAGGCTGAGAGAGTGACTGGTCCAAAGTCACCCAGCTGGCTTTCATATCCAAGGCACGGCTTGAAGCCATGGCCCCAGGCTTTCTAACACAGGGCCTTGACCACTAGGCCATCCCGGATGTCCTGAGTGTTGATTGGGAATTTTAAGATGGGTAGACTTCAGCTCCCAGAATTCATGCCGGCTGGGGAATACAGCCTGTACCAGAGTCCATGTAAGACACACATGTGTGTCAATGTTTATGAAAATGATCCCCTGTTTAAGGAGGGGAAATGAAAGGATCCAAATCCATGTTGAAGACAGAACTTGTTTGAGGTGTTGTGGAAATCAAGGAGTCAAAGACCAGCTCTTTCCAATGCAAGAAAGTTTATTGCGCAAGGTTCAAAGACCAGAGTTAGGAGAAATAGTCTGAACCCCGAAGGGCCCACTTCAGCAACCTTTTATAATCATTTTGACGTACACAATTACATTAACATACATACTCCAAATATGGTAAAAGGTAAAAGGATGGGTGGAAAATTACAGAAAAGATAATAATAAAAAGCCCTTAGTGGGTGGTTTATAAAGTGTAGACATCTGCAAGAAAATAGAGGAACTATCCCCTGTCCTTGACTGATAAACAGGATACACCCCTCCAGGTGCACTTAGAGATAAAAATACCGTTGTCCTGTATCAGCAATCCAAACTGGCAACAGTTTGCACATTTCTCCTTGACCAAAGTTTGTACTTTTGAATATAATGAACCAAAGTCTTAGGCCTAGCTTTTTCTCCTACCTCATTGGTGTGTGTGGCTGGCAGGGCCCTTGCTCTGTGTCAACCAATAGCTGAAGAAGGGGAGAGAAACCGCTATAAAACTGATAATTAATCCTGATCCTGACCATTGGGATCTGCCATTTAGTGGGAGCCAGGAAGGGTGAATTTTCTGTTGCAGCCCCCTGCCCTGGGGAAGATCCTTTCCTGAGGGATCCAGCTATCTAGCCTTTTGAAAAACTTTATTTGGGACAAAGTTAGGCTGGGACTGCAGGATTGGAGGTGTGTGTGTGTGTGTGTTTCAGGTGCCAGCTTCTTTCGGTTTTCTTGGTTTTAGTTTTATTATTGTGAAACTCCTCCCCCCTCCCCCAGCTGTCTTTCACAAGAGGTGGAATCCAAAGAGTTTTCGCAAGAAGGGAAATCATCCACTCTTTTAGGTGATGATATAGGTCAGTGGTTCTCAACCTGTGGGTCGGGACCCCTTTGGGGGTCGAACGACCCTTTCACAGGCGTCACCTAAGACCATCGGAAAACACATATTTTCGATGGTCTTAGGAACCGAGACACCAATTTTATGGTTAGGGGGTTATTACCACAACATGAGGAACTGTATTAAAGGGTCGCGGCATTGGGAAGGTTGAGAACCACTGATATAGGTGGTTGCTAAACGTGGTAATAAATAAAAATAAAAACGTACAGCTGATCCTCAATTTATGGTCGTCTGCCCATTATGGATCGCAGTCATGAAGGACCTTGTTCGGCTGGGCTCCTACATTACTTCAAACGGTTCGCAGGTTGATGTCTGCCTGTGGTGAGCCCCCATGGCTGCCTCTGCCCTCCAGCTGTGCCTGATGAGCTCTGGGCTGAATAGGGGGACCGACCCAAACTCAGCCTCTCCCACTTGAGCTGAGAAGGGAAGGAAGGACAGAGAACCCCACACAGGAGGGGCCACAAGTAATAAAACTCTGGCAGGTACATTTCCTCCCCCCACCCCAAACGTAAACTGGACTTTGTTGGGTATTTCTTTCCCTTGAAAACGTTTCACTTCTCATCTAAGAAGCTTCTTCAGTTCTGACTGACTGGGAGGGGGAGAAAGGAAGGATCTGTCTTGTGTCTCAAAGGAGAAGCCCATCAGGAGGAGATGTCCATCTGCGCCTGAAAAGACCTGGGAGGCTCTTTCTGGGACAGCTACGTCCGCCTTCTGGACAGAGAGGAGCCCTGGATGGAGAGAGGGGCCAAAGCGGCCATCTTTGCCAAAATGAGTAGCCTTCCAATAACAGAGGGGAATGGAAAGAGACCGTTTGAAAAATGGGCCATTTTTGAGCCTCCTGGGGCGTCTGTGTGGCCCGTTTTTCATACACACACCCCACGAGGCATTCTGCAGGCCAAAGGCAGGCAAAAACAGTTTGTATTTTGGCCAAAACCAGGCTATTTTTGCCCGTTTCTTGGCCTCTTGCTCTCTTTTTCACACACACCTCCAGAAGCATTCTGCAGACCAAAATTGTTGGCCTTACCTTTCAGTTCCTGCCCATGGGGGTCCTGAAGTTAAGTTCTGTGATTGGGGGAAGGGGTAGGCGATGTGGACGGGCCCACCTCGAGGTCCTGGGTGCACCAGATTAATGACTTCAGCGGCCACATGCGGCCCGTGGTTTGAGGAGCCATGATTTTCAGCAATACTTTTATTAAGGATTATATGCCCCGAAAGAAAGTTAATACAAATATTTGTGTGTGAATATATGAAAAAAAAGGGGGGGAAAAACTCTCCAAAAAAAGATAATAGGAAAAAGAAAACTTTCCCTCTTCATCCTCAGCCAGCAGATTCTTTTATCACTTTTAGCAAAACTTTTATCACTAAATAAACCACCAGATTCATTCCACCCCATTTTCCCCTCTCTAAATTTTCAGTCCTTCCCATTGATCAACAAAGCCTAGTAAAAATTAACAGAAAAACCTGGTTCCTTGACTTACGACTGTAGCAACTTATGACCAGAAATCCATTCCAACTTGTGGTCATACGTCAAGGACGTCCTGTACTCTGCAAAACTTTAAATCTACTCCCCACATATTTATGACTCTTTTGTGTAATCACTCCAGTAAATTAATAATTCCACTTTGCGGGCAAAATATTCTCACACTCAAAATATTCATTCTTTTGCCTCACTGTGAACTCTCTGAGGTTCCTTTGCTTCTGTAGGAAAAACATTTACTCACACCAAATAATGGTAGGATTTCCCTTCGGTCACTGTGTGAAGTTCCTGGTAAACATTAAGATGGGTTGAAAAAAAGTGTTTCCAGCATTCCAACTAAACAAGATTTATCTCTGCTATGGACTTTTTGATGCTTTTTCAGCTTTGATTTACTATGAAAAGGTTTCTCACACGCAGGCTACTCTCCTGTGTGATTTCGGGTGTGCGCACGAAGTGTTGAAGGATGGACAAAACATTTCCCACACTCCAGACATTTATACGGTTTCTCTCCAGTGTGGATTCGCTGATGCATCACAAGAGAATCTTTCCGTGAAAAATTTTTATCACACTCTGAGCATGTATGGGGCTTCTCTCCTGTATGGATTCGGCTGTGACTTCTAAGAGAACCTGAATGAGCAAATGCTCTCCCACAGTCAAAACATTTGTAGTTTTTTTCCCCTGTGTGAGTTTTCACATGACTTTTAAGGGCTGATGAGGTACTATAAAATCTTCCACAGTCGTTGCATTGATATGGCTTCTCCCCTGTGTGGGTTTTATGATGACCCCGAAGGCCTCGCATGTCTACAAAGCATTTTTCACATATTGCGCATCTGAATGGCTTCTCTCCTGTGTGGAACTGTTGATGGCGTCCAAGGTGTTGCTTCTGAGAAAAGCATTTCCCACACTCCCCACATTTGAAGGGTTTCTCCCCAGTGTGGATTCGCTGATGAATCTGAACTTGGGCTGGTGAAATAAAACTTTTCCCACACTCCTCACATCTATGAGGTAGGTCCCCTTTATGCCTCTTCTGGTGTGTCTGAAGTTCATGAGAATACACAAATCGTTTCTCACATTCTGGGCATTCATAGGGTCTCTCTCCAGTGTGACGTCTCTGATGTTGCAACAGGGTTGATTTCAAGGTAAAACTTTTCCCACATTCAAGGCACTTTTCATTTTTCTCCCCTCGGTGTATTTTTACATGTCTCCGAAGAGATGAACTCTGGGTAAAACATTTCCCACATTCAAGACACTTTTCATTTTTCTCCCCTGTGTGTGTTTTCCAATGACTCCGAAGAGTTGAACTGTTGGTGAAACAATTTCCACACTCATAGCATTTGTAAGATTTTATTCCTGCATGAATCTTCTCATGGATCCAAAGACCTGAGTTCCGAGAAAAGCTCTTCCCACATTCCCAACACTTGTAAGGTTTCTCCCCTGTGTGGATTCTCTCATGGTCTCTGAGAGTGACTTTTTCACGGAAAAAATTCCCACAATCCAGACATTGATAAGGTTTCTCTCCAGTGTGGATTTTCTGATGTGTAAGAAGGTTTGACTTTCGTCCAAAGCACAAGTCACAGTCCTCACATTTATAGGGTTTTAATGTTGGGGGGCTCCTGAGATCTTTGGAGTTTTTTGTCCTTGGAGAGCTTCTTGTGTCTGATGGGGGATCCAAGAGATTTCCACCCTCCATGCTTTCTGGTGGCTGATGCCTTGGGCTGAATTTCTACTATCTGTTGATAGTTGCCTTGCAGGTAAATTTTTGATCACACTTGTTTTCCTGTCTGTGGAAAAAAGAAGAAGAAGAAGAGAACATTATTTCCTTTCGAGAAACACAGAAAATAACAAAATTGCTGAGGGCCAGGTGCTGACATTTCTAAACTGCCCAGAGAGCGCTCTAAAGCACGATGCAAGGGCAGAATTGCAGTTCTCGAAGAAAGCGATCATGTGATGTCTCATGTAATGCCCACTTTTCTCCAGAAATGAGTTGTAGTCGTAACTCGAGGAGTGCATATAGGAAACACAAAAACTTTCACTGCATTGCCGTTTTGTGAAATAAAGATAAAAAACAAATAAAGGCGACTATACGTCTCCCAGGAAAACTCGGAAGACAAAACCTCTGACCCTGATAACCGACCCAAATTTGATCCATAAAAAATAAATGCTTATGTTCCAAACCAAGATTTAACCAAGATTTTGATGAGCTAAAACGGGAGAAACCAGCATGAAAGCATCAGGTGGCAACCAGCCTCAAAACATCCATAAAAACTTTGTGTTGTAAAACAGCCACCATAAAGGGCCATGTCACAGCCCCTTCAGGGCAAAAAGAAGGAAAGCCTTTAGGATCAGAGGCAATACAATACAATAGTACAATAGTAGAGTTGGAAGGGACCTTGGAGGTCTTCTAGTCCAACCCCCTGCCTAGGCAGGAAACCCTATACCATTTCAGACAAATGGCTATCCAACATCTTCTTAAAGACTTCCAGTGTTGGGGCATTCACAACTTCTGGAGGCAACTTCTGTTCCACTGATTAATTGTTCTAACTGTCAGGAAGTTTCTGCTCAGTTCTAAGTTGCTTCTCTCCTTGATTAGTTTCCACCCATTGCTTCTTGTTCTACCCTCAGGTGCCTTGGAGAATAGCTTGACTCCCTCTTCTTTGTGGCAACCCCTGAGATATTGGAACACTGCTATCATGTCTCCCCTAGTCCTTCTTTCTCTTAAGCTAGACATACCCAGTTCCTGCAACCGTTCTTCATATGTTTTAGTCTCCAGTCCCCTAATCATCTTTGTTGCTCTTCTCTGCACTCAAGGCAGATTCAAGATTAGCGTAAGAACAAAGGACTTCATTTGTTCCCCTTTTAAATTGAGCTCAGAGAAAAAGGATCTTTTGTGGGGTAAGACAACATGAACTCAATTCATTTAAAACTTTCTCCCAAACTCTCCCCTCCCCAATAGCAATGAGGCCGCTCTGTATTAAAAGCACATTACAAACCTCAACTAAAGTTTTAAAGCTCTATTTTTGCAACTGCAGGCGAGGGATTTGGATGCTTAGAGACCTCGGACGAACCACAGAGAGACCTTCTGAAGCAAGTTACCCAGAAGTTGCTTCCCTGATCCGCCCGGAGCCCCCCAGGGAGCCTTGGCCGGGCGAGGAGGGGGCAGATCTAGCCCGGGGGCGGAGCCCCCTTTGCCCCCCGGGAGGGATCCGCTCCCTGCAGGCAACGCCAGTGGCCCGATCTCCCCCAGGAAAACCCTGAGAAGCTGAAGAGCGGGATCCGCAGCTCCCTTCCTTCTGGCGGAGGGGCGGCGTGGAGGCCGGAGGGAGAGCAGCCCCACACCTGCCCCCAGCGGGATCCAGGAGCCACTCCCGAGGGACCCAGCGCTGATCCTCCAAGGAAGAAACGGGAATCCCTGAGGAAAGCGAAGATCCAGCGAGGGGGAGGGGAGGGGGCGTGTCCTTCCTTCTCCGCCCCGCCCCTCTAATCTCCCCTCCCTGCCGGGCCCACGTGCTCCGCAATCGCCTCTGTTCCTCCGGTGGGCGTGGGTGTGGAGGGTGCCTCTGCCCATGGGAAGAGTGTCCCACCCTGCAGGCTGGAAGCGGGGCTTCCTAAACCCCAGAGACCCCAAGACAGGAAAGGGAAATGTTTAGGGAAAGAACCCAGATCTCCTCCTTCTTCCCATGGAGGCAACGCCCTGCAAGAAGGAAACAAGGCAGCCAAGCCCCTGCAAAATGGATTTTTTTAAATTTATATCCACCTTTATTATTTTTACAATAATTCAAAGACAGTGAAGATACCCCACACACCTTACAACCACCTTGTGGGTGGGTTAGGCTGAGAGAGCAACTGGCCCAAGGTCGCCCAACTGCCTTTCATGGCCAAGGCAGGACTGGAACCCATGGCCTCAGGCTTTCTAATGCAGGGCCTTGACCACTAGGCTATACTGTATGTCCTGGGTGTTGGTTGGGAATGGTCAACTTTGAAGATGGGGACACTTCAGCTCCAGAATTCACGCAGGCTGGGGGATTCTGGGAGTGGAAATCCACACAGCTTAAAATTGTGAAGGTTGAGAAACAGGATAGGGACATATCTAAACATGGGTAACTGTCCTTGGGGACTCACACGCGTGTTTGAGGAGTGTGTTTGTGAAAACCTTTTCCCCATTCAAGGAGACATATAAGAATTCAAATCCACGAGTAACCAATTAAGTAAATTGTTTATTATATTAAAATTGAATTTGAGGATATATGCCACTTATAGAAATAAAAATAACAAATGGAAAATGAAATGACAAATTTGGTATATTTCCTGAAAGGGCGAAAAATGAATTGTTTTATGTGTTAAGGAAAAATTAAGTTTAAGATGGAAACATGGGAAGAAAATAAATGGGGGTGAAATTGGAAATGTGATGTAAAACAAATAATGTATTCAAATTCAAATCCAGGATCAATACCAGAGGTTGCTTGAGGTGAGTGTGGCTGGCAGGGCCCTTGCTCACTTTTAACAAGCAGCTGCAGAAGGGGAGACAAACCATGATAAAACTGATAATTAACCCAGATTGTGATGGTTACAATCTGCCATCTATAGGGACCCAGGAAGTGTGACTTTTCTGTAGCAGCCCCTGCCCTATGGAAGGCCCTTTCCTGAAACCCCCTTTGTGGCAGGAGGATCTGAAGGCTGGCAGATGGAGATGGATGGGATGGAGGTATTAAGAGCATGAAATGGCAGAAGGACCCCATTTTCCTACATTCAGTTGACCTTCCGTGTCTCCCAGGACTGGACCTTCTTCCCAGGGAGCCCGAAATCCATCAAGAGAAAGAGCCTCCATTAGACCTGAGGAGCATCCGGGTACCAGGCGCCTCTGGAGAACCAGGTGTCCAGATCAAGGGGCTCACGGGGGGGGCAGGAAAATGCTAGAAGTTCCACTGAAGTAGCCAATAGGTGGTGTAGGGAGCATGATACAGAAAAAAGATACAGAGTATTTTAGAATAGAATTCTTTATTGGCCAAGTGTGATTGGACACAGAAGAAATTTGTCTTTTGTCCATATGCTCTCAGTGTACATAAAGAAAAATAAAATGAAATTCATTCATTAAGAATCATAAGATACAACACTTAGTGATAGTCATAGGTTACTAATAAGCAATCAAAGTATACTAGGAAACAAAACAATATAAATTTGAAAGATACAAGCAACATGATTACAGTCATAAGTGGAAAGAGATAGGTACTAGGAAGGAAGAAAAGAATAGTAATGCAGCCTTAGTAGATAATTTGGTAGTGTTGTGGGAATTAGCTGTTTAGCAGAGTGATGGCATTGGGGGGAAAACTGTCCTTGTGTCTAGTTGTTGTGGTGTGCAGTGCCCTATAGTGTCATTTTGAGGGTATTAGTTGAAACAATTTCTGTCCAGGATGCGAGGGGTCTGTAGATGTTTCACAGCCCTCTTTTTGACTCCTGCAGTATACGGGTCCTCCACGGAAGGCAGGTTGGCAACAATTGTTTTTTTTCTGCAGTTCTAATTCTCCTCTGAAGTCTGTGTCTCTCTTGTTGGGCTGCAGAACCAAACAGTTATGGAGGTGCAGATGACAGGCTCAATAATTCCTCTGTAGAACAGAATCAGCAGCTCTTTGGGCAGATTGAGCTTCCTGAGTTGGCGCAGAAAGAACATTCTCTGTTCTGCTTTTTTGATGACGTTTTTGACGTTAGGTGTCCGTTTTAAGTCTTGAGATATGATAGAACCTAGAAACTTGGAAGGTCTCTACTGTTGAGACTGTGTTGTCTAGTATTGTTAAGAGGTGGTAGTATAGGAGTGTTTCTCCTTAAAGTCTACCACCATTTCTATGGGCTTGAGTGCATTTAGTTCAAGATTGTCCTGGCTGCACCGCAAGGCTGGTTGTTCAACCTCCCGTCTGTATGCAGATTCATCACCGTTGTCTCAAATGAGACCAATCACTGTTGTATCATCTGCAAACGTCAGTATTTTAACAGAGGGATCTTTTGAGATGCAGTCATTGGTGTATATATATAGAGAGAGGTGGAGAGAGCACACAGCCTTGATGGGTTCCTGTGCTAATTGTACGGGTATCGGATGTGATTTTGCCTAGTTTCGCCTGCTCCTTCCTGTCTGTTAGGAAGCTTATGATCCATTTGCAAGTGTGAACAGGTACAGCTAGCTGATTTCGTTCCATCAAAAGAATATCTGGAACGATGGTACTGGATGCTGAGCTGAACAAAAGCTGTTACCAAAACAAAAAAACAACAACAAGTTTTCTGGTGGGAACCAAGGTCGGATGAACAGGTGGCTGTGGGAGGAAGAGAGGAGCAACCAAACAACCTGCCAGCACTTTTACTAGACAATGTGACCGGTGAATCTGGGAGGGGGAACTTTCACTTTTTAATTAGGTGAATTCCGCAGGAACTTTTAGAGTTGGTTTTCACCGGCAGAGCCGATATGATGTATCCAATAAACATGTCCTTAGAGGAATCTACCTGCCTTGGAGTTCTGCTTTCCATGGGCGCATTATTCATTGCGCTGACGTATTGTTCTCTATGGGGATCATGCCAAAAGATGCTGGAAAAGGATTTAGGATCCAAAGGACCACAGCTCCAGAATAGATTATTAGCAGCTCAGCACTGAACTGCAGAGTCTTTGATGCTCTCTGAGTTTGATGGTTTGCTTGCAGATGTTTTCAATACCCAGCCAGGTAAAAGCATCAATGTTAATGATGTCACCCAGCATTGATGTTGTTATTTAGTTGGGTGATGAAACATCTGCATAGAAACCACCAAACTGAGAGGACACCAAGGTCCCCACATCAGTTCTGGCCAAAGAGCCCCTGTTGGGTCAGTGCATGGAGCTTATCCTCCCACTGTGAGTTGAGAATCACAAGTGTGTCAGGCACATATAAATAGCTACCAATGATCTGCCTTAACGGCAGGGGTCCATCCAAATCCCCAGGACATTTTCCCTAAAGTTCATCCAAAATCTGCAACCTTGGATTACCAGTACACTGCAAAACATTATGTATACTCCCCGACATACTTGTAATCTTTTTGTGTACTCTGCTAAGTCACTAATGCTGCTTTATGAGCAAAACATCCTCACAGTCCCAACGTTTACGGTCTTTTCCCTCATTGTGTACTATTCAGGGCCTGATTTTCCTGTAGGCTAACTAGGCTTCAGCCTAGGGCCTCAAGATCAAGAGGGGCCTTTTATTTTTATTTATTATCCGTGCCACATTTTTTATAAAGGTTAGTACCAATTACAACATGTTTCATTTAATATATTGATATATAAATCACAGTAATGATGTATTTTATTATCTCTCATGTAATTTACAAACTTAAAAATGGGAGGTAAAAGGGCCCCATAAGTGGAATAGCCTAAGGCCTCTTTTCATCTAAATCCGGCCCTGGTACTATTGCTTCACTAGCAAAAACATTTTCCCTAGGCCAAACATTTGTAGCATTTCCCTTCTGTCACTGTCCGAAGTTCCAGGTGAATTGCAAGATGTGACCTTTAAAAAAAATAAATTCCAACATCGTTCACAACTAAATAGATTTATATCTAGTATTCACTTTCTGATGTATTTTTAGCTTTGATTTGCGGTGAAAAGGTTTCTCTCTCTCTGCCCCCTTGTGAGGCTGCTCTCCTGTGTGATTTCGAGTGTGTGTTCGAAGTGCTGAAGTTTGGGCAAAACATTTCCCACACTCCAGGCATTTATGTGGTTTCTCTCGAGTGTGGATTCGCTGATGCCTCACAAGACCACTTTTGGCAGAAAAACATTTATCGCACTCTGAGCATTTATGGGGCTTCTCTCCTGTATGGACTCGGCTGTGACGTCTAAGGGTAGATGACTGAGCAAACGCTTTCCCACAGTCTAAACATTTGTAGTTTTTTTCCCCCGTGTGAATTTTTATGTGCGCTCTAAGGGTTTCTTTGCTACTATAAAGTTGTCCACATTCATTGCATTGATGTGGCTTCTCCCTTGTGTGGGTTTTATGATGTCTCCATAGCACTGTCGTATAAGCAAAACTTTTTCCACATTCTAGGCAACTGTATGGCTTCTCTCCCGTGTGGACCCTCTGATGCTTTCCAAGGTTTGATTTATGGGCGAAGCATTTCCCACACTCCTCACATTTGAATGGCTTCTCCCCAGTGTGGATTCTCTCATGACTCTGAACCTCAGTTTGTGTAACAAAACTTTTCCCACACTCCCCACATTCATAGGGTTTCTCTCCTTTGTGACTCATCTGGTGTCTCTTAAGGTTAGCAGAATGCATAAATCGTTTCCCACATTCTGGGCATTCATAGGGTCTCTCTCCAGTGTGAATTCTCTGATGTCGCACCAGGTTTCCTTTCAGGGTAAAACATTTCCCACATTCAAGGCACTTTTCGTTTTTCTCCCCTCTGTGTATTTTCACATGACTCCGAAGACCTGCACTCTGGTTGAAACATTTTCCACACTCAAAGCATTGGTAAGACTTTTTCCCATGAGTCTTCTTATGCGACCAAAGACCTGCGCTCTGAGAGAAACTCTTCCCACATTCCCAACACTTGTAAGTTTTCTCTGCTGTGTGGATTCCCTTGTGGATTCTGAGATGGGCTTTTCCACGGAAAAATTTCCCACATTCAAGACATTGATAAGGTTTGTCTGCACTGTGGATTTTCTGATGTCTAAGAAGGTTTGACTTCTGACCAAAGCATAAGTCACATTCCGCACATTTATAGGGTTTTAGTCTTGGGGGGCTCCTGAGATCTTTGGAGTTTTTCCCAGTGCAAGATTTCTCATCCTCCAATCCTTGACTGGATCCACTTCCCACATGGACCTTCTTGTGGGTCAAAAGGAGGGACCTGCGAGCAAAAGATTCCCCACACTCTGAGCATTCATGGGTTGTTTTGGGTGTTCTTGGAGGGCTGTTTGAGTCTGGTGGGGGATCCAAGATTTTCCCACGCTTCATGCTTGCCCTTTGGCTGCTTCCTTGGGCTGAATTTCTGCTATCTCTCGTTTGTTGCCTTGCAGGTAAACCTTTGGTCACAGCTGTTTTCCTGCTGGTGGAACAAAAAAGAAGATGAGAACATTATTTCCTTTCGAGAAACCCAAAAAATCACAAAATTGTTGAGGGCCAGATGCTGTCATTTGTAAAGTGCTCGGAGAATGCTGTAAAGAACTACGTATCTAAGTCAAAGTGCTATTGCTAATAACAAGGATCCTCAAACTACGGGCCGCGGGCTGCATAGGGCCCGCCAAAGCCATTAATTCAGCCCGCACAGGACCACGAGCCTCGTGGGTGGGGCAGTCTGCCCCTCCCACATCGGCCCACTCACTCTTTGGCCAAGTACAGAACTTACCTTCGTGAGTCCAATGGGCTGGAACTGGAAGGTAAGACCAACAATTTTGGCCAGCAGAGAGGTTCTCGAGGCAGGGGAGGTGAAAAACAGGGCACATAGATGCCCCAGTCCAAAATCCCAGCCGTTTTTGGCCAAACCCTGAGCTGTTTTAACCCATTTTGTCCTGCAGAGAGGTTCTCAAGGCAGGGTGGGTGAAAAATGGAGAGCACAGATGCCCCAGGAGGCAAAGAAAATGGGCCATTTTCACCCATTTTTGACCTGCAGAATGCTTCTGGGGGTTGGAGAGATGAAAAACGGAGTGCAGAGATGCCCCAGGTGGCCAAAAAAAATGAGCTAGTTTAGCCCATATTTGGCCTGCAGAGATGTTTTGGAGGCGGGGGAAATAAAAAAAAAAGAGGTGCATGGATGCCCGGGAAGTAAAAAAAGGGGGAGGTCAAAAATGGATCCATTTTTGACCTCCTCCTCCTCTAGAAGATATTCAGAGAAACAGAGAGAGACAGAGGCAGAGATAGACAGAGAAAGAAGAGAGAGAGTGAAAGAAAGAGAGAGGGGGGAAGAGAAAGAGAGAGAGAAAGAGGGAGAGAGGAAGAGGGAGAGGAAAAGACAGAGGGATTGAGAGAAAGAGAGACAGGGAGAGAGAGAGAGAAAGAAAAAAAGAGATTTTGCAAGCTCCTTGGGGCTGAGAATAATTGTTGCAAATGTGGAAGAGTCTCCTGAAGTGGGCCACTAGATTCCTAGGCAACTGAAAAAAATGGTCTAGTAAAAAGAAAAGTCAATCAAAAGAGCAACATGCAAACAAAAACAAATAAAACACCCAGAGGTAAAAAAAAAAGTTTACTTTGTGTGCATTAATGATCTCTTAAATTGGCCACACCCACGCAGTCGCATACCCAGTTTCTGCAAGCACTCTTCATATGTTTTAGCCTTCAGTCTCCTCATCATCTTTGTTGCTCTTCTCTGCAATTTTTCTAGAATCTCCAACATCTTTTTTACATTGTAGTGACCAAAACTGGATGCAGTATTCCAGGTGTGGCCTTACTAAGGCCTTATAAAATGGTATTAACACTTAAGATGATCTTGATTCTATCCTTCTGTTTATGCAGCCTAGAACTGTGTTGACTTTTTTGGCAGCTTGCATATATTTAAATGGTTATCCACTAGGATTTCAAGAGCCCCTCTCAGTTACTACTATTGAGTAAGGTACCACATATACTGCACCTGTGCATTCCGTTTTTCTTGCCTAAATGTAGAACCTTACTTTTTTCACCACTCAATTTCATTTTGTTGGATAGCACCCAATGTTCAAGTTTGTCAAGATCCTTCTGTATCTTAAGCCTATCTTCTGGAGTGTTGGCTATTCCTGCCAGCTTGGTGTCATCTGCAAATTTGATGAGTTCCCCATTTATTCCCTCATCCAAATCATTGATGAAGATGTTGAAGAGTACTGGGCCTAAAACAGAGCCTTGGGGTACTCCACTGCATACTTCCCTCCATGTAGATGCAGTTCCATTGAGGACTACATGTTGAGTGCGGTTGGTCAGCCAGTTACGAATCCATCTGGTGGTGATGCTGTCTAACCCACATTCTTCTACTTTATCTAGTAGTAGGTTATGGTCTACATTATCAAATGCCTTACCGAAGTCTAAGTAAATTGTATTGACAGCATTCCTCTGGTCCACTAATTTTGTCAATTTGTCAAAGAATACAGTAAGATTAGTCTGGCATGATCTGTTTTTGACAAACCCTTGTTGGCTTTTGGTTATTACTCTGTTTACTTCTAGGTGTTTGTTGATTCGTTGCTTATCTTTTCCAGAATTTTTCCTGGTATTGAGGTCAGGCTGATAGGTCTGTAGTTTCCTGGATCTATTTTTCCCCCTTTTTTGAAGATGGGAACCACATCAGCTCTTTTCCAGTCCTGGCAATTCCCTGGTGCTCCAGGATCTCTGAAAGATATGGTTCAGTAGTTCTGTGATCTCGTCTGGCAGTTCCTTCAGAACCCTGGGGTGTAATCCATCCAGTCCTGGTGATTTGAAGTTGTCTAGGGTAGACAGGTGCTCACTTACCATTTTCTTCCCTATTTTAACTTGTGTTCCTAATCTGTTTTTTGTGGTGCTGTTTTTAATAGGATGAATGGTAAGAATTCAAATCCACAATCAAGACCAGAATTTGTTCAAGGTGAGTGTCCTCAACTTAGAGCATAGATGTTTGCCAACAGGGGAAATAAGTAACTTGTGATGTGGGTGGTTTCTATAGTTTATAATAAATATAAATAAATATCTACAGACTTTCAACCTTAAGTGTGTCCCTGCACATTATGGATCTGGGTCGTGAATAGCTTTTGTGGGTGGGGCCCATCGTAACTCTGAAACGGTGCAGCTGGATGTCTGCTTGATGTGAGCCCCCATGGCTTCCCCTGCCCTCCAGCTGTGCCCGATGAGCTCTGGGCTGGAAGGGGGAACCGACCCAAACTCTGCCTCTCCCACTTGAGCTGAGAAGGGAAGGAAGGACAGAGAACCCCACACAGGAGGGGCCACAAGTAATAAAACCCCCTTTGTGGGCAGGAGGAGCTGAAGGCTGGCAGATGGAGATGGTGTGTGTGTGTGTGTGTGTGTGTGTGTGTGTGTATGTGTGTGTAGGAATTAGTAGAGCTGGGGAGGAGATGCCATTTCATGGAGGACGGAGGAGAAGAAGGAGAGAATTAACCATGGTTAGAGTAAAGTGACGAATTTAAGTGAGTCTCCTTTACTGAAGCTACAAAAATATCGCAATAAATTTAGACTATTTGAAGTGATATCTCTATGGAATATAAGGTAATTGCTTCCAGATCGATAGAAATAGGCAAGAAAAATATTTAATGTCACAAGGTATATGGATAATAATGAAATATCATAGTAAGAGACTTTCAAGAATATTTAAATGCGGGAGAGAGGGAGGAAGGAGGGGAAGGGAGAAGAAAAAGAAAAAGAAAGAATCTTCTTTCGCAAAGGAGAAAAACAAATGCTGTCGCTTTAAATCGGAACTGAGCATGCCTGGCTGTGGAATTCTGGGAGTTGAAGTCCACAAGTCTAAAAAAATTTGAAACCCACCACTGGGTCAATGCCTCACTAGCCATAAACCTCACCGCACGTCACTGGTAGGTAGGTAGGTAGGTAGAGGGAGAGAGAGAGAGAGAGAGAAATACAGTAGGTAGGTAGGGAGAGAGAGTAGGTAGGTAGGTAGGTAGATATTTCCAGGTGTATTTATCCATGTGCTGGAGAAGGAAATCGCTGACAATCTGCAGTACCTAAGACTTTGTTTCTGCTGGCAAAGCACTTGATCAATGTAATTCTCATCAATCAGTTAAAGAGCTTTCCAAAAGGGGGAAAAAAAGTTTTTGCACTTTGCAAACCTCCCCAAAATATGGATAATTTTTATTTTTTAAAAAAAGGCATGAATAGCCTGGGGGGGGGGGGGGGGCTTGCAGAGTGCTCCTGTGGGGTGGGGGGGGGAAACGAGCCAAAAATGGCCCTCCCCAGCCCCCAGGAGCTTTCTGAAAGCCTCCATAAGGGTATGCACGGCTATTTTGGTGAAGGGGTCGGGGTTTCAGGAGGCAAAAAAATGCTGTATTCGGTGTATAAGACGCACCCAGATTTTCAGCCTCTTTTCTGAGGAAAAAAGGTGTGTCTTATACTCAGAGAAATACGGTAATCTAAATTAAAGAGATGAGAAGCTTTATTTAATAGCACCCAGACCAGGGAGCATTTTTCTTTATCATGAGTTTGACCTGCTTTTGTGTTTTTTGAAAAGATTTCAGGATAAAACCCTTTTCGATGCTAAAAAGATTTCTAGGGGCTCCCTCTGGGGGGGACTCACAAATGCAGGACAACAACTGTTTCATTTCAAGCAACGGGTTTTCCACACTCCAAGCTCTGAGGTGGTTTGTCACCTGGAAAGAAGGTCCGGCCATCCGAGCCCCTGGAGGTTTTCTGGAGGGCATTTTTACCTCCAGACCCAGGTAGACAGTCCAGAAAAATATTTCCCACATAATAATTGCCTTAAAGGAGGGGGGGATGGGGCCTTCGGCAGTTTCAGCCAACTGCCACTGTCCCCAGGCCTCGGTTTCACCCCAGGGTCACCACTGCCACTGAGAAATGCGCCCTTAATCTCCAGACTGGAGGCCTTTGCAACCTAGCTCCATTTTCCAAGCTGCATTTTCCATACTGTTTCCAAGAAACGTGTCCCAAAGCATCTCTTAGGTTCTCCGGGAGCCCTGAAGTCGAATGCTGCCTGTGCCTGGGAATCCCCAGGCCTCTCCTGCTCACTTCAGACAACCCCACATTCCTTACCTGGGACTTTGTTTAGCGACACGTGAAATCGCTTAACAACCACAACCACGAATACAACGTTGCAGTCATTGAGCCAAGCTCTCCCGCGACATCTTACTTAATGACCACTTTGCTCAACAACCAAGACTCCAATTGTCGACAAACTGGACATAAGTCCAGGACAAACTACAGGAATTACCCAAAACTAAATGACCTTCTACTGCTGTACAATAAAGAGTATTTTAAGTTACTGCTCCTGTGTATGGTTTGCCAATTGCCCAGAGGCAGATAGGACAGCACTCCAGAGGGTCAAGGTCATTGCCCAGAGGATCATTGGTTGACCTCTCCCTTCCTTGGGAGAGCTTTATAGCTCCCTCTGCCTGAACAAAGTTCAAAGCATTCTTAAAGATCCATCTCATCCTGGGCACTCTTTTTTTTTGTAAACTATTGCCATCTGGCAGACGGTACAGGATAATAAAAACAAGACAAATGGGCTGAAAAACAGCTTCTATCCCAGGGCAGTAACTAGATTGAATTCTACTGTATAGTGCAATATTAAGGCAATATCAGGGGTTTTCAATTCAATTGCATAGAATGCAAAGGATGTGCGTTTTTGCTTTATTTTTTGATAGTGATAATGTACACTGAAGATGGCATTTAATTTCATTGTCGGAGGTGCAATGACAATAAAGTAAACTAAACTAAACTAAGGCATCACATAAGCAAAAGAGAAGGAAAAAGTGTTCAGGCTAATGTAAAGAACCCATTTCTGATTCTTATCCCTTTTTCCTGCTTCTTCTCACTTTGGCTCATAGGAGCCCCATCCCACCATGACTTCTCAATCGGGGCTTCCTCGTGACACTTTTTGTACATTTTATAAAATAAAGTTAAAAAGGGGAGGGGGAGGGGGATTGGATCAAGGAAGCTATAAACCAAACATCCTGGCATCAGTCCCTGGGAAGATCCTGGAAAAGATAATCAAGCATTGGATCTGCCAAAGGCTAGAAACAAACAAAGCTATTATTACAAGCCAACATGGGTTTGTCAAACACAGACCACGGCAGAAAACCTTATTGCGTTCTTTGACAAAACAATTAAAATTCTGTGTGCATCGAATACATGGACTTCAGTGAGGCATGTGACAAAAGTAGAGCGCTACCTAGTTCTTGGCAGGATAAACAAAATGTGGGATAGGATCAGCACCTGGTGGATTCGTAACTGGCTGACCAACCGCATTCAACATATAGTCCTCAATGGAACTACATTATGCCCTCACCCAGCACCTTGGGAGCAAAACCCATTTTTTCTGCATGGCTCATTTGTCAAAGATTTAAAAAATGGATGCTTGTTCTCCAAAGCAAGATTTAACCCAAGATTGGTTTACTCACTTTTAAAGTTACAATGAAGAGGCCTCTGGACCAAGTCCAGGTATGACCCTCACTGCTGACTGATTTTGTTTCTCCTTAATCAATTGGCCCTTTGTGCAGGAAGCTGCTTCTCCATCCAGGCCACAATTTCCAAATTCTCTGGGACAGAGTCCTGGCCAAAGGTTGATGGATCCCAATCCAGGAACTTTCTCCTTTGTGGGGTTCACAGCCACATCCTCATTGGTCTCCTGCAAGGAGAAATGAAAAAAAAAGAGGCTCAGATGCCAACAGTGATATTGAACATAATCTGGAAGTGATCTGGATTCTGGAGGCAAAAATAGGAGTATTGGATCAGGATACAAAATAATGGAGAGAAGATTCAAGAAGATCTGAATAAGACAAACTGAAAGAAACCAGCAGGCTGAAGTCCAATAGGGACCAAAGCATAGTTGTACCTAGGAAACCTCAGTGGAAGATGAGAGAGATCAGATGGGGCAGAGCATGTGTGAAAAGGGCTGATCTTTCCTGCTCTTTTTGGAGGCTGCAAGGCAGGCAAGATTCCAGTTAGGCGTCTCAAAATCTATGTACAATTGGGTAAGGCAGCCTCCTGCCCATCAGCTTGTTACCTAGCAGCTGCTCACAAGACCCCCCTCAAAACTTCCTTTGTGCTTAGGAAAACACCCACCAAGGAGCGGCTCCTACATCCCAGCCTCTTCTGGGCAAAAGAAGGAAAATCTAAAGTTTAGAAATTCTACCCATCTTTTTAAAGCAGAAGCAAAGTAAAGATTAGCATAAAAACAAAGGATTTGACGCCTTTCAGAGGAAAGAGCTCAAAGGAAGAGAATCTCTTTTGTGGCTCAAGAAACACGAGCTCAAGTCAACTAATTTAAACTTCTTTCCTTTCCCCTCCCCGTTGCAAAGAGGTCAGAGGGTGTTAATAACACATTACAAATCCCAGTAAATGTTTTAAAGCGCAATGTACACTTCTTTTTTCCCAAATGCACTTGCGGGATACGCATGCTCAGAGACCTCGTGATCTGACGGATCAGAGTGACCTTCTGAATCAACTTACCCAAAGCTCCTCCCCGGATTCACCCAGGGAGCCTTGGCCGGGCGAGGAGGGGGCAGATCCAGCCGAGGGACGGAGCCCCCTTTGCCCCCCCCCCTGGAAGGAAGGGAGGGATCCGCTCCTTGCAGGCAAAGCCAGAGCCGGATCTCCCCGAGAAAAACCCCCGAGAAGCAGAAGAGCGGAATCCACAGCTCCCTCCCTCCTGGCGGGGGGAAGATCGCCTGGGAGGAGGGGGCGGCCTGGAGGCCGAGGGAGAGCAAACTTACCTGCTCCGAACGGGATCCAGGAGCCTCTCCCGAGGGATCCAGCGCGGATCCTCGCCGGGCGAAGGGAAGCAGAGATCCAGCCCATGGGAGGGAAGAGGCGGGGGGGCGGGGTTTCTGGCTTCCTCTCGGGTCCGCCTATTCCTTGAAGCTCCGCCCTTTCACCGCCTCTTCTCCTTCCCTCCTCCCTTTCAGCCAGGACCACGTGCTCCGAAACGCTTTTGTGTGTTTTTGTGATTATGTCTGTGTGTGTGTCTGGAAGCTGAACCTCTGCAGATGCCCCTGAAAGAGTTGTGCAAAAAGGCCCCGTAAGAGTTGAAGGGTCTTTGGAGCTCCCTGAGGTCTGTGGTTAGTTGCTGCCCTGATGATGTTACCCAGTTGGGGCAATGAGACGTCTCCAGGGAAACATCGAAGCTCAGAGGCCATCAAGGACTCCCCCCCCCCCCCATTCCCACCCTCAGCTCTTCCCCTTGACTGATTTTGGGGCCTCTGGAGTTTCTGCACCTGGAGAAGAGGAAGAAGGGGGGGTGATCCTGACCCAGAGGAAGAGCAGCCTCCGTTTCCCCTCCAGGTGGGGGCAGGTCTTCCCTTGTGCTACAGTGGGATCCACTTCTGGGGGACCAGGTGTCCAGATATAGATGTTCACAGAGGGCGAGGAGATGCCTGAAGCCCCACTGAAGTAGCCAATACGAGTCAATGGCAGATCCCGGTTTCTGAGCACATCAACAACTATGTCACAAAGGAACATTTCTATGGGACCAAGAGGGAAGAGACCACTTCCCAAGTAAAACAGCCAGGAAAACATTGTGCTGGAGAGGGCTGGGGAGGAGATGCCATTTCATGAGCAAGGAGAGAAGTAACCGCGCTTAGAGGCAAGTGACGAATTTAAGTGAAGTCTCCTTTACTGAAGCTACAAAAACATCACCTTAAATTTAAACTATTTGAAGTGATATCTCTATGGAAAATTCAGTAATTGCATCCAGACTAACAGAAATAAGAATACTGAATGTAACATGGCATATGAATAATGATGAAATATCACAGTAAAACAAATACCAAGAATATCTATAAAGGAATTTAAATACTGTTGGAAGAAATGTCCTTCTGGGTTCAGTTCCAAGTGGGGAAAAAGACACTGGAAACATGGAGGCTGTTTGGAAAGAGGGTTTAATGGTGGACAGGACCACGTGGCTTGCAGTCTTGAACAGAAAAGGGGGATCAGCTGCTTTCAGATGTTGGGTGAAGAAGAAAAAGAGAGAGAAGGGGCTTTCTGAGTTTTTTATACTCTCTGTCCGGCCCCAACTCTCTGTTTCCTGTTCCTGTGTAAGAAATGTATTCTGATTGGTTGTCAGATTCCCATTGGGCCATGCAGGGGCAACTCATTAGGATGTGTTTGAGTCCAGGTTTGATTGAGCATTGCTTCTTCCCAGGTGCCCTGTGGTGAAATGGATAAAGGGCGAATACTTTCATGCCTTAATCCCATCACTCTGGAGCTGAAGGGGGGAGATCTTTGTTATGTTGAATAGACTGGCTCAGTCATTTTAATAGCCCATTAAAAGGTGGGAGCTATTAAGAGTAACTCTGTTTCCTGCCTAAAAACATGTTCCCCCATTTCCTATCCAGGGAAATACAATATTCTGCCTTTTCAATATTTCCCAGGATATTTCATTTTTCTAGGAGGGGTGGGTGCTAACTTCCTACGATACAATCTAAATTAACAGGTTAACAGAGTTGGAAGGGACCTTGTAGGTCATCTAGTTTACCCCCGCCCAAGCAGGAGACACTACACCATTTCTGACAGATCAAATTAAAAAGATGAGAAGCTTTATTTAATAACACTCAGGCCAGGGAGCTTTTATCTCACTTTACCACAATTAGGACCTGCTTTTATATATTTTTTTGAAAAGATTTCAGGATAAAATCTTTTCTATGCTAGAAAGATTTCTAGGGGGCCCCTCTGAGGGGACTCACAAATGCAGGACAACAATTGTCTCATTTCAAGCAACAGATTTTCCACACTCCAAGCTCTGATATGGTTTGTCACCTGGAAAGAGGGTCCGGCCATCCAAGCCCCTGGAGGTTTTCTGGAGGGCATTTTTACCTCCAGACCCAGGTAGACAGTCCAAAAAAATATTTCACACACACCAAAAGCACAATTTTGAGGGAGCCCCCCTATTCCCTTATTGTGGCCGAGGTGGGACGGGGGGGTCATGGAAAGGCATCTGATGTGGGGCAAGACACAGCTGGGCCCCTCTCTTACTGCCCACCCCCCGGTGGCTGGGTGGGAGCGCGACCTTTGCAACCCAGAATTTGAACCCGAGCCCCAAAGTTTCTTGCATCAAAAGAGGAAGGAGATGGAAAGGAAGAGTGAAAAAGGAAGACGGAGGCATTTTCTAGCCTGAGGGTTGCAGGGGACAGAGAAGAGAGCTGAATCCCAAATTCCTGCAAAGGCGGATAGTAGCACTTAAGTTGTGGAGAGAAGAAAAGTTGGGTATAACCAGGGAATCTGGGGGTCCCCTTCTCCTCAGAACCCCCCTTCAGGTATAGCCCCCCCAGATCATCTTCCAGGCAGTCTCTGCCTCCCCCCTCCCCTTGGTTAACTTCTAAAAAAAGCTCAGGATCGGGTACTGCTGGGAGCTTCCTCCCCCGCCCTCAGACTGAGTCAGAAGGAACCCCAAAACTCTAGCTTCTCTTCCCAAAGGTTCTTTTCACCCCCAAAAGGCAAACTAGACTTTCTTGGGATTTTTTTCCCCTTGAAAAAGTTTCGCTTCTCATCTCAGAAGCTTCTTCAGTTCTGACTGACTGGGAGGGGGAGAAAGGAAGGATCTGTCTTGTGTCTCAAAGGAGAAGCCCATCAGGAGGAGATGTCTGTCTGCACCTGAAAAGACCTGGGAGGCTCTTTCTGGGACAGCCACGTCCCCCTTCTGGACAGAGAGGAGCCCTGGATGGAGAGAGGGGCCAAAGCGGCCATCTTTGCCAACATCAGCAGCCCTCCCACAACAGAGGGGGGTGGAAAGGAAACCCCCCACCTCCTAAGGTCTACAACAGGGTCCTTTCAGCAGCCTCAGGAAGGCTCCACACCCCTTTGCACCCTGATTCAGAACTAAATGACTGCAAGGAATATCAATCCTTCCATCCTCCGCCGCTCAGTCAGAACTGGGGAAGCTTCTGGGTTGAGAAGGGAAACGTTTTCAAGGGGGAAAAAAACCAGCAAAGTCCAGTTTCCTTTTGGAAAAGCATTTTAGGGACAACCATGACCTGGAGGATGGAGGCTCTCCATACAGACCCCTGGCTCCACTTTCCCCTTTCGAAATCTCAGCAGACACAGCCTGGACTGAAGTGGGCCTTAAAAGACCTTAAGGGGGCATCTAGTCTGCCCCTCAGACACGCAGAAAGGGGGAGAGCCCAGGAGTATGCATGTAGGTATCCTTATTTTGACCCCCTCCGCAGATCTCTCTCCCCAAAGGAAGAGGGATAGAGAAGCAGGGATATTACTTTCCTTGCAGCCCAAAGAACTCCTGGGTGGGGGGGGTCTCTTCCCATCTTTCATATTTCCTACCGTTTTGGGGGGCAAAGAGGCCCCACCGGGATCCAAGGTTCCCTTCAGACTGCTGGACCAATTGAGCCTGCCTTTTTCCACCCTGTGAAGATGGAGGAGGTGCTTCCTGATGGAGGAGGTCCATCAGGAAGCACCTCCCCTTCCCCTCATTTTCCTCGCCCCTCCAGAACTCCCCCACCAAGGATGGCTCCTGCTGCGACCGACCCCCATCTCACCTCTAGGGGGCATCATCCAGTAGCCTCTCACCCCTCCTCTGAGAAGTGTGCCTCCCTCCTCTAATAGCTGCTGGGCTCTGGACTCAAGTGAAGGCCTTCCTCCTCCTCTTCCTCCTCCTCCCTGCAGCCCATTTCCTGATCCAGTGGAGGTCCGAGAGCCACTTCCTCAGCCCACTTTGACTGCACAAATATGGCACAATCTGACTGCCATCTTGTGTTTTGCAACCCCTCCCAGTGCATCTCCTGAAAAAGGCCCTCTTGGTTATTTTGAACAATACTTTGATTAAGGATTATATGCACAGAAAGAAATGTAATACAAATATTTGTGTGTGAATATAGGAAAAAGACAACAAAAAACAGGAAAAAAATCCCTCCAAAACCATAATGGGAAAACGAAAACTTTCCCTCTTCATCCTCAGCCAGCAGATTCAACAACAAAACTTTTATCACTAAATAAACCAACAGATTCATTCCACCCCATTTTCCCCTCTCTAAATTTTCAGTTCTCCCCATTGATCAACAAAGCCTAGTAAAAATTAACAAAAAAACCTGGTTCCTTGACTTACGACTGTAGCAACTTAAGATGTTAAGATGTGAAGATGTGACTTAATGTTGGGGGAAAAAGTGTTCCCAACATTGTTCACAACTGAAGAGATTTATTTCTGCTATGGACTTTTTGGTGCTTTTTAAGCTCTGCTTTACTATGAAACGCTTTCTCACACTCTGTGCACTTGTGAGGCCGCTCTCCAGCGTGATTTCGGGTGTGCATCCGAAGTGTTGAAGGATGGGCAAAACATTTCTCACACTCCAGACATTTATACGGTTTCTCTCCAGTGTGGATTCGCTGATGCTTCACAAGAGAATCTTTCCGTGGAAAACATTTATCACATTCTGAGCATTTGTAAGGTTTCTCTCCTGTATGGATTCGGCTGTGACTTGTAAGGGTACCTGAATGAGCAAATGCTTTCCCACAGTCTAAACATTTGTAGTTTTTTTCCCCTGTGTGAACTTTCACATGACTTCTAAGGGCTGATGAGGTAGTATAAAATCTTCCACAGTCGTTGCATTGATATGGCTTCTCCCCCGTGTGGGTTCTATGATGACCCAAAAGGCCTCGCTTGTCTACAAAGCATTTTTCACATTCTCCGCATCTGTATGGCTTCTCTCCTGTGTGGAACCTCTGATGGCGTCCAAGATATTGTTTTTGGGAAAAGCATTTTCCACACTCCCCGCATTTGAATGGCTTCTCCCCTGTGTGGACTCGCTGATGAATCTGAACTTGGGCTGGCGTAATAAAACTTTTCCCACACTCCCCACATTTATGGGGTAGGTCCTCTTTGTGCCATTTCTGGTGTGTCTGAAGTTCATAAGAATACACAAATCGTTTCTCACATTCTGGACATTCGTAAGGTCTCTCTCCAGTGTGACGTCTCTGATGTTGCACCAGGGTTGATTTCAAGGTAAAACTTTTCCCACATTCGAGGCACTTTTCGTTTTTCTCCGCTCTGTGTGTTTTCACGTGTCTCCGAAGACCTGAACTCTGGGTGAAACATTTTCCACAGTCGAAGCATTTATAAGATTTTATTCCTGCATGAGTCTTCCCATGGGACCAAAGTTGTGCATTCTGATGAAAGCTCTTCCCACATTCCCAACACTTGTAAGGTTTCTCCCCCGTGTGGATTCTCTCGTGGTTTCTGAGACTGCCTTTTATACGGAAACATTTCCCACAATCCAGACACTGATAAGGTTTGTCTCCAGTGTGGATTCTCTGATGTGTAAGAAGGTGTGACCTTCGTCCAAAGCATAAGTCACATTCCTCACATTTATAGGGTTTTAGTCTTGGGGGGCTCCTGAGATTTTTGGAGTTTTTCCCAGGGGAAGATTTCTCACCCTCCAAACCTTGACTGGATCCACTTCCCACATGGACCTTCCTGTGGGTCAAAAGGAGGGACCTGCAAGCAAAGGATTCCCCACACTCTGAGCATTCATGAGTTCTTTGGGGCGTTCTTGGAGTGCTTCTTGTGTCTGATGGGGGATCCAAGAGATTCCCAGCCTCCATGCTTTCCTGGCACTGCTGCCATGTGCTTGTTTTCTACTATCTGTTGATAGTTGCCTTTCAGGTAAATCTTTGGTCACAGCTGTTTTCCTGCTGGTGGAACAAAAGAGATGAGAGCATTATTTCCTTTTGAGAAACACAGAAAATCACAAAATTGTTGAGGGCCAAATGCCGACATTTGTAAACTGCTCAGAGTGCTATCTAAGTCGAAGTGCTATTGTAATAACAACCGCAACAGTGAAGGCACAATTGCAGTTCGTGAGAAAATGTTATGTCTCACCTAAGGACTGCTTTACTAAACAAGTGAGATTGCAGTCCAGTTTAAGTCATAAGTCGGGGGGGGGCTCTTTTCGCCCTCCCCAGGTTCCTATAAAGCCTCTGGAGCCTGGGGAGGGCAAAAAAGCATGCAAAAAATGGGGGTCGCGCCTGTAGTGTGCGCATGCACACTGGGGGGTCGCACATTGCATTATGGGTGTGGCATGCTCGCACACTACCCCCCTGCGCTCCCCCTCCCCCCACTTATGGCACGCGAGCCAAAAAAGGTTTGCCATCGCTGTGCTAGAGGATGGGCTCTAGTATGAGTCCAAAATTCAGAAGAGAAAATCTCGGATAATCCCAGTGACCAACATAGATTGGACCCTGCAACTTCATCCTGAGACACCTACGTTTGTTTTTTATCTTTATTTCACAAAACGTCAATGCAGTGAAAGTTTTTGCCTTGACATTTTTCTTGCCTATAAGCAGTCCTCGACTTATGACTTAAACTGGACTGCAAACAGCCTCCCCCCCCCCCCCCCGGAAGCCCTCCGGAGGCTCAGAGACATTCAGGATGTTTCCCTGAAGCCTTCGGAGCAGTCAAAACGAACCTCCGAGCAAACCGGAAGTCTGTTCCTGAACTTCCGGTTTGCCCATAGGGCCGTTTTTTTGCGCGCCGGAGGCTTCAGGGAAGCTCATGAAGCCTCTGGAAGGCCTCCAGGGGGAGCGGGGGAGGCTCTTTTCACCCTCCCCAGGCTCCTATAAAGCCTCTGGAGCCTGGGGAGGGTGAAAAATGGCTTTTAAAAAGGGTGAACTCAGATGGCCAGCGCGCACATGCACTGACAAATGGCCAGCGCGTGTGCACTGACAAATGGCTCCGCATGCCACCTGTGGCACGCGTGCCATAGCTTCGCCATCACTGCTCTAGCAGATTGTGTGCTGTTCTGTGTATGGTGTGGTTGTGTGTGTGTGGAGCACACACACACAACAGGACACACTCTGCTAGGAAGAACTTCACTGAAGATGGGCTCCAGCACAACTTGGAAAACAAAGCCTCTGATTCTGGTGACCAACCCAAATTGGAACCATAAAAAATGCTTATGTTCCGAACCAAGATTTAACCATGATTTTGATGAGCCAAAATGGAAGAAAACAGCAAGATGGAAGCCCAAGAGGAAGCAATGCAAAGCTGTGAGCAGGAAAAAGGCAGACGAGAGAGACCAGATGGGGAAGAGCATGAGTGAAAAGGACTGATCTCCTCCCATTCCCTCACCCCACAGCCAAAGAGGTTCAGGCAAAGAGGTTATATGCCGCCCCGAGTCCCTTGGTGGAGAGGGTGCGGCATATAAATCGGATTAATAAATAAATAAAGGTGTCCAAGAAGTTTGGTATGAAGTGGGATGACAGCTGACCTTGAAGCAGAGTCTGGAAGATAACGTCCTTCCTCTCCCCCCCCCCCCCATGGCCGTCCCTCAGGGAATAGTAGGGAAGGAGAGGAGAGCATCAGGTGGCAACCAGCCTCCAAACCTCCTTAAAACCTTTGCTTTGTAAAACATTCACCACGAAGAGCCACATCACAGCCCCTTCAGGGCAAAAGAAGGAAAGAGTACGGTTCTACATTTAGACAAGAAAAACGGAATGCACAGGTACAGTATAGTTGGTACCTTGCTCAAGAGTAGTAACTGTGAAAGGGATCTTGGAGTCCTAGTGGACAACCATATAAATATGAGCCAGCAGTGTGCAGCAGCTGCCACACAGTTCTAGGCTGCATCAACAGAGGGATAGAATCAATTCAATTCATTTAATTCATTCAATTCTTTCTCCCAAACTCTCCCCTCCCCATTGCAATGAGGTCGCTCTGCGTTAAGAGCACATTGCGAACCTCAGCAAAGGTTTTAAAACTCTCCTTTTTCCAACTGCACGTGCGGGATATGGATGCTCAGAGACCTCGGACGGACCACAGAGAGACCTTCTGAAAGTAACTTGTCCAACAGCTTCTTCCCGGATCCACCCGGAGCCCCCCCTCCCGGGGAGCCTTGGCCGGGCGAGGAGGGGGCAGATCCAGACGAGGGACGGAGCCCCCTTTGTGCCACTGGAGGGAAGGGAGGGATCCGCTGCCTGCAGGCAACGCCAGAGCCGGATCTTCCCCAGGAAACCCCGAGTGGGATCCGCAGCTCCCTTCCTTCTGGCGGGGAGAGGATCTACTGGGAGGAGGGGCGGCCTGGAGGCCGGAGGGAGAGCAGGCTCACCTGCCCCGATAGGGATCCAGCGAGGAAGAAGCGGGAATCGCGGAGTAAAGCGAAGATCCAGCGAGGGGGAGGAGGGGAGGGGGCGTATCCTCCCCCATCTGCCCCTCCCCTCTAATCTCCCCTCCCTGCCGGGACCACGTGCTCCGCAATCGCCTCTCTTCCTCCGGTGGGCGTGAGTGTGGAGAGTGCCTCTGCCCATGGGAAGAGTGTCCCTCCCTGCAAGCTGGACTTCCTAAACCCCAGAGACCCCAAGACAGGAAAGGGGAATGTTTGGGGGAAGAACCCAGATCTCCTCCTTCTTCCCATGGAGGCAACGCCCTGCAAGAGGGAAACAAGGCAGCCAAGCCCCTGCAAAATGGATTTTTTTTATTTATATCCACCTTTATTATTTTTACAATAACTCAAAGACAGTGAAGATTATATTCCATGGATCTTCCTTCAGCTATTGGCCTTACAACAACCCAGTAGGGTGGGCTAGGCTGACAGAGAGACTGGCCCAAAGGTCGCCCAGCTGCCTTTCATGGCCAAGGCAGGATTGGAACCCATGGCCTCAGGCTTTCTAATGCATGGCCTTAACCACTAGGGCCATACTGGATGTCCTGGGTGTTGGTTGGAAATGGTCAACTTTGAAGATGGGGACACTTCAGCTCCCAGAATTCATGCTGCCTTAAAATAATTTTTATTTATTTACATCCTGCCTTTATTAGTTTTACCAATTAATCAAGGCAGTGAAGATATCTCACACACCTTCCTCCGCCTATTATCCTCACAACAACTCTATGATTTGGATTAGGCTGAGAGAGTGACTGGCCTCCAAGGAGGGACTTGAATTCAGCCTTCAGCTTTCTAGCCCTAACCACTAGGCCAGACTGGTTCTCCCAGATTAGATAAACAGAGTTGTTTGGGAGTAGATTTATTTATTTAAGGTTAAAAAGAGAACTGTACACAGGACAACCTCACAGTAACTGAATTTTGGGTCACATGAAGCACATTGTGGCATCCATTTACAATTCACACTAAATTGAATATTGCACAATATTGTCACACATATAATGCTGACTCTGCTAGAAACACCCAGGAGTCGAGAGAGATGTGTTTCTTCAAGCATCCAGGAAACATGCTTGCTCCCCTGCGGAAGCTTACGGAGGACGCTGGGAAAAGGAGAAGGGATTGAGCATTGCATTGTGTCCACTCTGAAGGAAACCTGGCTGCCTCAGAGCCGGGGAAGGAAGGGGAAAAGTAGATAGACTGGCTGAGTCCTCAAAGCAAGTTTTCTTTTTCTTTTCATTGGCAGATGATTCAGTATTTATTTTAGAAGAACCATTGGAAACGGGGGCCCCCAACTTAATGGGAAAAAGAGAAGAGTATGGGAAAGTTGCAGGACTGAAAAGAAACAAAGACAAAACTAACTTCTTAGCTAAAAATCTTGCAGAAAAACAGATGAATTGACAAAAGAAATTCGATCTACAAATAGTTAAGAAAGTAAAATACTTGGGAATATATTTGACAGCAAGATGTGTAACAATCAAAGAAGACAATTATACACAACCACTACAACAAATCAAAGCGGACTTGGAAAAACGTAAAAATTTGCAGATATTAATGGTAGGAAGGATTGCAACTATACAAATGAAGATTTTGCCGAGGCTACTTTTTCTATTCCAAACGATCCCCATAAAAATAAGGGAGGGAAATACTTTGATGAGCTAAACACAATAGTTCTGAAATACGCTTGGCAAGAGAAAAAAGCAAATATAAGATTGAAAATGTTGCAAGAATCTAAAAACAATGGGGGGTTCGGGTTAGCAGATTGGGAGCTTTATTATCTATCAAGCTTCTGTATTAACATGGGTGAGAGACTGGATAACTCTTAGATTCAGAAGGTGACTGTTTTTAGAAGGCCACGATCTCCAATTAGGATAGAGTGCCTTTTTATGGTGTGATAAATAGAAAACTCCAAAGTTTTTCCCAAAGACATCAGATAAGAAATGCTCTGCTCCTAGTATGGGAAAGGAAGGAAACATTTACAGGGAAATACCAGTATGCCCTCAACAATGGAAGCATTTATCCATCCAAATGTAGTAAATCTGGGAAAAAAAAGTTAACATATAAAGATATCCTGAATGTGGAAGGGAAACTTAAAAACCCAACGAGAGTTACAGAATCAAGGTGTGAACCTATCATGGTGGCCACATATGCAAATACAATCGAGATATTAAAATATTAAAATATGATTTCTATAAAGAACAAACCATATTTGATCAAATAATGTTAGCAGTAGATGAAAAGATAATAAAGAAAATACACATTTTATTTTGTTAAGCCTGAAAATGGAAGATGAACAGATAAAAGAGACAATGATAGCACGGGAAAAAATGTTTGGATAACTATAGAACTAGACAAATGGCAAAAACTGTGGGGAAGAAACTAAGTTGACAATGGGAACTACTTATAGGGGAAATCTATATAAAATCTTTATGTATGACTGTGTGGGAATATACAGCATGTAAGCATGTGCACATATGACAAACACAATGTGATAAAAGGAAAAATAACCTTCCCCAAAAGATAGTAAAAAATAACTTTTCTTCTTCATCCTGAGCCAGCAAATTCAACATCGTTTTATCACTAAATAAGCCATGAGATGCATCTTCATTCCACCCCTCACCCCATTTTCTCCTCTCCAAATCTCCAATTCTCTTCATTGATCAACAAAGGTCTAGTAAAAGATAAAAATAATATCTGGGTGTCTTGATTTATGACTATTAACAACTTACAACCAGAAATCCATTCCCAGTTGTGGAGGTAAACCGGGAATTACCTGTACTCTGCAAAACATTATATATACTCCTCATGAACTGATAACTTTTGTGTAATCACTCTGGTAATATATTTGCTTTCAGAGCAAAACATCCTCACACTCCCAATATTTACGGCCTTTTCCCTCATTGTGTAATTCTCAGAGAATTTGAGGTTGCTTCCCTAGCAAAAACACTGTCCCCAGGCCAAACATTTGTAGGAATTCCCTTCTATCACTCTGTGATGTTCCGGCTGAATTATAAGATGGGGCTATAAAAAAAAGTTTCCAATGTTGTTCACCGCCGAAGAGATTTATCTGCTATGGACTTTCTGATGTATTTTTAGCTTTGATTTGCTGTGAAAAGGTTTCTCCCACTCTGGACATTTGGGAGGCTGCTCTCCTGTGTGACTTCGGGTGTGCATGCAAAGTGCTGAAGGTTGGGCAAAACATTTGCCACATTCCAGACATTTATAGGGATTTTCTCCAGTGTGGATTCGCTGATGCTTCAAAAGAGTACGTTTCTGAGAAAAACATTTATCACACTCTGAGCATTTATGGGGCTCCTCTCCCGTATGGATTCGGCTGTGTCTTCTAAGGGAAGATGAATGAGCAAATGCTTTCCCACAGTCCAAACATTTGCAGTTTTTTTCCCCCGTGTGAGTTTTCACATGACTTTTAAGGGCTGATGAGGTACGATAAAATCTTCCACAGTCGTTGCACTGATGTGGCTTCTCCCCTGTGTGGGTTTTATGATGTGTCCAAAGAGTTCCCTGGTGCCTAAAATATTTTCCACATTCTATGCATCTGTAGGACTTCTCTCCTGTGTGGAGCCTCTGGTGGCTTACAAGGTTTTGTTTTTGGGAGAAGCATTTCCCACACTCCCCACATTTGAATGGCTTCTCCCCAGTGTGGATTCTCTCGTGACTCTGGACCTCAGTTTGTCTAACAAAACTTTTCCCACACTCCCCACATTCATAGGGTTTCTCTCCTTTGTGACTCATCTGGTGTCTCTTAAGGTTAGCAGAATGCATAAATCGTTTCCCACATTCTGGGCATTCATAGGGTCTCTCTCCAGTGTGAATTCTCTGATGTCGCACCAGGTTTCCTTTCAGGGTAAAACATTTCCCACATTCAAGGCACTTTTCGTTTTTCTCCCCTCTGTGTATTTTCACATGACTCCGAAGACCTGCACTCTGGTTGAAACATTTTCCACACTCAAAGCATTGGTAAGACTTTTTCCCATGAGTCTTCTTATGGGACCAAAGACCTGCGCTCTGAGAGAAACTCTTCCCACATTCCCAACACTTGTAAGTTTTCTCTGCTGTGTGGATTCCCTCGTGGATTCTGAGATGGGCTTTTCCACGGAAAAATTTCCCACATTCAAGACATTGATAAGGTTTGTCTGCACTGTGGATTTTCTGATGTCTAAGAAGGTTTGACTTCTGACCAAAGCATAAGTCACATTCCTCACATTTATAGGGTTTTAGTCTTGGGGGGCTCCTGAGATCTTTGGAGTTTTTCCCAGTGCAAGATTTCTCATCCTCCAATCCTTGACTGGATCCACTTCCCACATGGACCTTCTTGTGGGTCAAAAGGAGGGACCTGCGAGCAAAGGATTTCCCACACTCTGAGCATTCATGGGTTCTTTTGGGCGTTCTTGGAGGGCTGTTTGAGTCTGGTGGGGGATCCAAGATTTTCCCACGCTTCATGCTTGCCCTTTGGCTGCTTCCTTGGGCTGAATTTCTGCTATCTCTCGTTTGTTGCCTTGCAGGTAAACCTTTGGTCACAGCTGTTTTCCTGCTGGTGGAACAAAAAAGAAGATGAGAACATTATTTCCTTTCGAGAAACCCAAAAAATCACAAAATTGTTGAGGGCCAGATGCTGTCATTTGTAAAGTGCTTGGAGAATGCTGTAAAGAACTACGTATCTAAGTCAAAGTGCTATTGCTAATAACAAGGATCCTCAAACTACGGGCCGCGGGCTGCATAGGGCCCGCCAAAGCCATTAATTCAGCACGCACAGGACCACGAGCCTCGTGGGTGGGGCAGTCTGCCCCTCCCACATCGGCCCACTCACCCTTTGGCCAAGTACAGAACTTACCTTCGTGAGTCCAATGGGCTAGAACTGGAAGGTAAGACCAACAATTTTGGCCGGCAGAGAGGTTCTTGAGGCAGGGGAGGTGAAAAATAGGGCACATAGATGCCCCAGTCCAAAATCCCAGCCGTTTTTGGCCAAACCCTGAGCTGTTTTAACCCATTTTGTCCTGCAGACACATTCTGGAGGCAGGGTGGGTGAAAAATGGAGAGCACAGATGCCCCAGGAGGCAAAGAAAATGGGCCATTTTCACCCATTTTTGACCTGCAGAATGCTTCTGGAGGTTGGAGAGATGAAAAACGGAGTGCAGAGATGCCCCAGGTGGCCAAAAAAAATGAGCTAGTTTAGCCCATATTTGGCCTGCAGAGATGTTTTGGAGGCGGGGGAAATAAAAAAAAAGAGGTGCATGGATGCCCGGGAGATGGGGGCGGGGGAAGTAAAAAAAGAGGGAGGTCAAAAATGGATCCATGTTTGACCTCCTCCTCCTCTAGAAGATATTCAGAGAAACAGAGAGAGACAGAGGCAGAGATAGACAAAGAAAGAAGAGAGAGAGTGAAAGAAAGAGAGAAAGGGGGGGAGAGAGAAAGAGAGAGAGAGAAAGAGGGAGAGAGAGAGGGAGAGGAAAAGACAGAGGGAGAGAGAGAAAGAGAGACAGGGAGAGAGAGAGAGAAAGAAAAAAAGAGATTTTGCAAGCTCCTTGGGGCTGAGAATAATTGTTGCAAATGTGGAAGTGTCTCCTGAAGTGGGCCACTAGACTCCTAGGCAACTAAAAAAATGGTCTAGTAAAAAGAAAAGTCAATCAAAAGAGCAACATGCAAACAAAAGCAAATAAAACACCCAGAGGTACAAAAAAAAAGTTTACTTTGTGTGCATTAATGATCTCTTAAATTGTCCACACCCACGCAGTCGCATACCCAGTTTCTGCAAGCACTCTTCATATGTTTTAGCCTTCAGTCTCCTCATCATCTTTGTTGCTCTTCTCTGCAATTTTTCTAGAATCTCCAACATCTTTTTTACATTGTAGTGACCAAAACTGGATGCAGTATTCCAGGTGTGGCCTTACTAAGGCCTTATAAAATGGTATTAACACTTAAGATGATCTTGATTCTATCCTTCTGTTTATGCAGCCTAGAACTGTGTTGACTTTTTTGGCAGCTTGCATATATTTAAATGGTTATCCACTAGGATTTCAAGAGCCCCTCTCAGTTACTACTATTGAGTAAGGTACCACATATACTGCACCTGTGCATTCCGTTTTTCTTGCCTAAATGTAGAAAAGGCGTTGGTCCTTACCTGAGACGCCTCTTCTCGTAGGGTGGAGGTAGCATCCAGACTGGGTTGACCTTCATCCACTCATTGCGAGGACTGAGCCTGACAGTTAAATTAAACCACGCCCCCTGTCACTAGGCAAAAGCCCAGTTCCGACGAAGGATGTCAGACTCGATGCTTCATCGCCAACCAGAAATCAGTAAATCAATGTCCAGCATAACAGTTTAAAACAATTTATTTCAGTAAAAACGTCTAAAACCAATAACACTTGTACATAGAGAAATCCGCAATGAGAGCACCCCCCCTAACAGATGTCTATAACATAGAACCAGTTCGTTATGGGAGGGGCTGGATGCTACCTCCACCCAACGAGAAGAGGCGTCTCAGGTAAGGACCAACGCCTTTTCTCCATAGTGGTGGAGGTAGCATCCAGACTGGGACGTACCAAAGTAACCCCACTCTTTCTCGTCCCGGGTGGGTCATAACTGGTTCTGTGCAGTGCTTGTCCTGTGAACAGATTGTCGCACACTGCGGCCAAAAACTCCATCTGCAGAGGCGAAGATGTCTAGCGTATAGTTTTTAATAAATGGAGAAGGGGTAGCCCAAGTTGCTGCCCTACAGATTTCAGCCAAAGATGCCTGGGCTGCCCAGGCCGCTGATGTAGCCGCACTCCTAGTTGAGTGTGCAGTCAGCCGACCTGGTACAGGTATGGATTGAGATTGGTAGGCCTTTGCAATACATGCAGCAAATAGTAGGAGAGGAGACCTTGTTACCCAATGAAGTTGGCTGAAAGGAGACAAAGAGAGCATCGGATTTCCGAGTCGCAGCCGTACGCTGTAGATAAATCTTAAGGGCCCTCCTGACATCCAAGGTGTGCCACTTGCGCTCCAGAGGATGGACCGGATTAGGACAGAAATTGGGCAAAATCACCTCTTGAGTCCTGTGGAAACAAGAACACACCTTGGGGATGAAGGAGGGGTCCAGGCGTAAGACCACTTCATCAGCATGGAAAACGCACAGCTCCTTCCTGGACGAAAGAGCCTGCAACTCTGAAATCCGATGTGCCGAAGTTATGGCCACAAGGAAGGAAACCTTTAAGGACAGAAACCTGAGTGAGACCTCCCTCAGAGGTTCAAAGGGAGCCCTGGTCAATGCGTCTAGAACCTTGGTCAGATCCCAGGAAGGGTACCTATGGACCGCAGGGGGCTTGAGATTGGACGCCCCCGAGGAAGTTGCGCACCATGGGTAACTGGGCAAGGGAAGGGGACCCCCACACGCCAAGATGGGAGATATGGCCGCCACCTGTCTCCTGATGGTATTTGGAGCCAGACCTTGTCCAGACCATCCTGCAGGAACTCAAGCAGTTGTGGTATTGTGACTTGGGCAGGGTCCAAGGACTTGCCAATGCCCCAGGCACAGAAGGCCTTCCAGGTGGCATTGTAAATCCTGTCAGTGGACGGCCGTCTCGCGGCCTGAATGGTGTCAATGACCCTGGGGGAGAATCTGTCCTCCTTTAGGACGTTCCGCTCAAACACCAGGTAGTCAACTGGAACCACTGAGGGTCTGGATGTTTCAGCAACCCCTGATGGAGGGAGATCCTGTCCCGAGGGATCCTCCAGGGCCTGCCTACAGAAAGTGTCCGCAGGTCGGCGAACCAAGGCCTGCGTGGCCAGTGTGGGGTGACCAGCACCACCTCGGCCCCCTCCCTCAGAATCTTTTGCACTACCTTGGGCAAAAGGGGCAAGGGCGGGAAGGCGTACAGAAGGCCTTTGGGCCAGTGACATCTCAAGGCATCCGCCACTTCCGCCCGAGGAGCAGGGTATCTGGAAAAGAACCGTGGAAGTTGACTGTTCTGAGGGGTGGCAAACAGGTCCACCACCAGCATACCAAACCTGCCCACAATGTCCTAAAATAATGAGGGGTGCAGTTGTCCAGAGTCTCGCGGCTGAGCCAGTCCGCCTGCAAATTGTCCACCCCCGAGATATGTTCCGAGGTGAGGGGCAGCAAGTTCTTCTCTGCCCAAAGGTCCAGCCTCATGGCTTCGTCCATGAGAAGCCGAGATTTGGTGCCCCCCTGGCGGTTGATATGTGCCTTGGCAGACACATTGTCCGTAAGCACGAGGACATGCTTCCCCGTCACCGACGGGAGGAAGTGGCGTAGAGCCAGGTGGACTGCCTTCAACTCTATCCAGTTTATGTTGTGGGTGCGGTCCAACTGGTCCCTCTGGCCCTGTGCTACCTGTGCCTGGAGGGTGGCCCCCCCAGCCGAAGAGGCTGGCATCCGTGGTAACCGTCAGGAACTCCTGTTCCTTGAAACACAGGCTGTCTGTTATTGCCTGAGAAGTCCACCAAGTGAGCGAACACTTGACCTTTGCCGGAACCTGAACCTTGGCCAGTGAACAGCTCAACAGCTTGAAAGGTAAGAGGAACCATTGAAGTTGACATGAGTGCAAGCGAGCCCCTGGAACAATCCCAATGGCAGACACCATGGTACCCATCAATTTAAACAGCAGTGCCAAAGAGCACCTGTGCGACATGGCCACCTGACCTGAGAGGGAGCTCAATTTTTCCTGCCTCTCTCGGGAGAGGTACACTTTGCATATCTCAGTGTCAATCAATGCCCCTAGGAGGACCAACCTGGTGGATGGGCGCAGATGGCTCTTGGGAACCTTGATGGAGAACCCATGAGCCTGGAGAGCCTGTATAGTGGAGGCGACGTCCCTCCGAGCCTGGCAGGGGGAGGAGGACTGAATCAGAATGTCGTCCAGGTAGGCCTGAAGCCGAATAGGCACCTCCCTGAGGTCAGCAACCAAAGCAGCTAGAATCTTAGTGAAGACCCGAGGAGCTGAGGAGAGGCCAAAGGGTAGGGCAGTGTATTGAAAGTGCTGCCCCAGGTATGTGAAACGTAAGAACTGCCTGTGGCATGGCAAGATGGGGACGTGGAGGTAGGCCTCAGTCAGGTCGATGGAACTCAAAAAATCCCCTTGTCTAATTGATCCCAAAATGGTATGTGAAGAATGCATTTTGAAACGTTTGTAACAAATAAACCGGTTTAATCGTTTGAGATCTAAAATGGCTCCCCAGCCCCCCGAGGCCTTCGGAATAACAAACAGGATAGAATAAAACTCCAGCCCGCATTCCTCCATTGGTACCGGCTGTATGGCGGAAATGTCGAGGAGGTGCTGGAGTGCCTCCAACATGAGGTTTCTGCGAGCTGGGTTGGAAGATACGGGGCAGGCCCTGAAAGAACTAGGGGGATTGGAGAAACACTCAAGGGCAAGCCCTTGCCTAACTGTAGATCTGACCCAAGCATCAGAGGTAGTAGCATCCCAAAAGTGGGTGAACTTTGCTAACCTACCCCCGATAGGGTAACTAGATTTGGGGGGCCTAGGTTCTACGGAAGTAGCGACCCCCCCCTCCTTGAAAGGGCCGCCTGGTAGATTTCCCGCGTTGGAAACGGTCAGACTGAAACCTCTGCCTGGAGGGAAAGCCTCCCTGTTGCCTATAACCCTGTGTCCCATAGTCCGCCCCCCAAAAGGAGGAACCATTGTCCTGGCCACGGAAGGATGAGCGCCTGGGGTAAGGAGCCGGGCGGTTGAAGCCCTTCTTCGGGGCAGATGGAAGGACCTTCCATTTTTCTTTGTTCTCAATGAGGTACAGGTCAAGGGCATCCCCGAAAAGAGAACCCCCCTTGAAAGGGGGAGAAGCCAGCTTCCATTTGTGGCGAGCATCAGCCTGCCACTGACGAAGCCACAGCAACCTTCTGGAGGCCACGGAGGAGGCCATTGACCTGGCGGCGAATCTGGCCGAGGTCAGAGTAGCGTCCGACGCAAACTGAATCACCGCCACCAACTTGGCAATGTCTTGATGGGACCGTATGTCGGACACCGGAACGCATTGTTGCAGTTCCTGCAGCCACAGTAAGCACAGGCGGGTGAAGAAAGATGCCACAGTGGCGGCCTTAACCGCCCAAGCCGCTGCCTGATGACCCCTCTGTAGGGTCAGGTCGGCCTTTTTCTCTTCCAGTTTGAGAACGTCCTCTGGAGCCCCTGGCATGTGCGCAGGGGTGTAAAGGGCGATCACCGGAGCATCAATAGGAGGCACTGCCAAAAATTGGGACAATTCGTTGGCCACATTAAAGAACCTCCTGTCATTGGCCGAAGGATTGGGCCCCGACGTTGGAGCTGCCCACTGTCGCTGGATTAGGCCCACGTAAATTTTGGGCATTGGGACAACCTCAGTTGGGGGTGTCTGCTCTGCATACAGGGACTCTGCACTCACCGTCGTAGGTCGAGGCATGGTCGTTGTCTGGAGCCCTATCTTGGAGGCTGCCTTGGCCTTGGCCTTGTACAAGAGAGAGGGAAACAGGGCAGGAGGAAAAAAGCCAGAAAGGGGTTTCTGGTCAGGGTCTCTGCCCTCATCCTCGGACAGTTCAGCCTCCCTCAGTTCTCCTTCCTCTGACCCTGAGGAGTGGTCTAATTCCTCCTGGTCAGAAGCTTCTGGTTCAACAGGTATGGCTACCTGGGCAGCAGCAGGTGGCCTTGCAGCTGTGGCCACCACCTGCCTGAGAGCCAGGGCCTGTTGCTGTTGGAAACTGGCCGCTATGCTCTGGGAGATGACTGAGTTTATAATGTCCTGGAAATTGGGCAGAATCATTGGTGCAAAGCCACCCTGTGGCTGTCCCACAGAACTGGAGGTAGAAGGCAGAGAATCCAGTCTCTGGACAACAGGAGGCAACTCCATTCCACCCCTGGTTGGCTTGAGAGGAACCCCCAGATGTTGGAGACATCGATTGGGGAGACAGGGTTAGTGGGGTTGTCATTGGTCTGATTGCCACCCAGAGAAAGCAGAAGGGAATACTGTCCTTGGGGCAGCTGAGGCATATCACCAGGCTTAGGAGAGGATGTTTTCTTGCTGGCAGCCTTAATGTGTAAACGATCTAAGGCTTTTTCTTTCTGCCTCTCATAATGGGAGCTGGCTGTCTTTTTAGCCTTCTTTGCCTTTTTGTCACTGTCTGCCTTTGCAGACTTCTTACTTTTGCAGCCTTTTTTTTTTCTGTTATCAGGGCTGGAGGCTTTTGGCCTTAGAAGCCTTGGTATGGGGCTTGACTGATTTTTTATGCTCCTTTACGGTGGTAGTGGCAGCAGAGCCAGAGGGAGCAGGATTGGGAGATGGAGAAGGGTCTCCCTGCGTAGCCACCATCAGGGGGCTCGTAGTTGCCTCAGGAACAGAGCTGTCAACAACTACGGGCAAGTTTGAAGCAGCGGTGGCCATTTTGGATTTGGGCGGAGAAACGGCACACAAATGTAAAGAAAATGGCGGTTCCCGCCTTTTTTAACTGCAGACGATCGATCTGCTGCAGCCTTCTTTCAAGAAGCCTCCCTGAGGAACACGCTGCTGTTTTAAAAGTATTTTTTTTTCTTTAACTGGCTTGAGCCCGGCTGACAGCTGAGGAGAACTGTTAGTGTCAAAAATTTATAGGTAACACAGCGTCTCTGGCCAGTGCAGGTAATCAATTAGATAATTAATGGTCTTCTTCTCCTTTTTAAAGAAACACTCAATGTCACGATGTTAAAAAGTTTGCTAGGCCTGAACTGCCTGAATTGACACTCAAGAGTTAAACTAAGAAAGCTTTATTGCGCAGGTCATAAAACAAAATGTTATCTGAAAGTGATTTATTGCGCACGCGTTACACATTCCAAAATTCCTCTCTTCTTTGTTCGGCAGCCAACTTGGCAAACGTAGCTTTCATTATCAAAATGTAACCAATTAGTTATTTCTGTTTCATTTACTTTTATTATTTTATTATTAAAGTTTGTTTATTAATTAGAATACTTTTGAAGATTTTTATTTTTCTCAATATCTCAAAAGATATGCGGAAGGGAAACAGCCACGGTCCATTGATCTCAGATTTCCCAGGGCATTTTTTTTTTCCTGACAACTTGGTAGCAGAGGATGGTTTTTGATGATACCAGCTCAGATGACTACAATTTATGGCTGTATTTTCTCTTCGCGCTATCTTAAGATAACCGACTAAGCCTAATTAGCAATGTCGGACAAAAAGAAAAAAAAGAAAAAGAAAGACGGGGCGAGCACAGATGGATCAGCTTCCTCTGACGAGGAGGCTTCCTCGGACACAGAGAAGCAAGATCAAAACGTGCTTCAGGAACAACAAATTCCTTCAGGTGCCGAGCCAAATATGGGGGAAGGAGCTACAGGACGCGACATCCACGAAACGAGGTCAGTGGTTCCTCCTTCTAAAATATCTCCAGGAGATTATGAATTTTTGGGGGCCAAGCCAAAACTTCCCACTCTGCCAGAGCCACTCCATTCCCAGACCCTCGCAGATTATCAAACGATTGATGAATGGCAACTGCCGGCACAAAAAAAATCCTCCCACGCAGAAAGCAGATTTTATGAAATCCCCCCAGATGATGAGCAAGAAATGCAAAGCTATCTTGATCAAATAGAACTGTTTGAAAAATATGCTAGGGAGGCGAGAGTGTGTTTTGAAGAGATAAGGCGAAGTAGGAGAAGCTCCCCCACTCCCAAAATGTCTGAGGACGCCATCTTGTCTTCAAAACAACAGCCTAAGACACACCCCACAGAGTTCATTGGTCAATTAGAACAAAGAGACATGTACACGTCACCGAGGTCACGTGGTCCCTTTGAGTCAACTGAACTTCCGCATACGTATAGAAAGGAGAGGCAGCCAAAAAGTGAAGCTGCACTGCCATCTGCTGGCGGAGAAAAATTATTACAGCAAAAGATAAAGCAATTGGACCAGATTTTTAGAGATCTGTCTATGAGTTTTACAGAAGCCCAAACTTTGCCCTCAAAGGTTAAGTCTTCAACACCCCCTGGCGGTGTCGAATCCTCCCTAGATGGAAAAAGGCAAAGCCAAAGGCGAATTCGAGGAAGCCAATTTGATGTTGCCACGCAAAGGCCAATGATGCAACCCCAGCATCCCCTGGTTCAACAACCAGATTTGCAACCAGAGCAACAAATTGTTCCTCAGCAGGTATTCACAGTCACCCCCTTGACTGGTGAGTCCAAATTAAAGGAGTCAGGAGAGAATTATAAAGCCTGGGTCAGTGAAATTGCGCTCTTACTTCGAAGAGAAGGCACACATTCCATGATTTTTAATCCTCCCCGTCAACCCTGGACACCTGCGATAAGAGACCTCGAAAACAGAGCAATCACGACTTTACTCATGTCAATGGAAATTGAGATCCAAGGTATCTTTCCACCTGATGCAACTGCCCAAGAAATATGGGCTATTTTGGAAGATTGCTACAGGCCCGTTTCAATTGAATCCTCATGTTTGCTCATGTCTGAGTTCCATGGTTCGAAGTTGAAACCTGGTGAACGAATTGGTGGACATTTGACCAAACTGAAAAGAATGAGAAGTGAATTGAGACAAAATGGCCATGTAATCGATGATATCCAAATGATTAGCATCATAATTAACTCATTGAATTATGAATGGAAAGATGCTGTTGCAAAGATTAACTACGTGCCTATTGCTCAACGCACAGTTAACCACGTTTGCAGACTTTTAGTGGAAGATGAAGCTATCAGGTTAGCTACACCACATCTGCAACGGCCTCCAGCGTTAAAGGCTCCAGCCAGACGTCCCTTCCGAGGAAGAGGCTACGCTCCAAGGATGCCAAAGTGCTACACCTGCAACCGTGTGGGACATGACACCCGGGATTGTCCCCAACGAGTTCCAGCTCCCGTCACGTACCAGCCCAGAGGAACAGATTCCAGAGGCAGAGGTAGAGGCGGAAGACAAGGTCGTCGTGGTCCAAGGCGTGATTCACAAGCTCCACTTGTGACACTGGCCATAACCAACGTTCCACAACCTGATCCAAAGTTCGACAGACGTCTTTTGTGGACTTTAGACAGTGGAGCAGCTGTGCACGTTACCCACAGAAGGGAACTTTTCACAGAGATGGGCGAACCAGAGCCCGAGTATCGAGAACTGTATTCCTTCACCAACCACACTTGCAAGGTCATGGGAAAAGGAACTGTTTACATTGAAGAGCTCGATACACACATCCCTGATGTTTATTACATACCTTCAGCAACCAGTAATTTGCTTAGTCAAAGTCACTTGTCTAGAGAGTTAAAGTTCCAGGTTCACCACCTCGAAAAAGCAAGTTACTTAGTTAAAGATGGTGATATTGTTGCTGAAACCATGCTGATTGGTGGTGTTTATTACTTAAAGCCAAAGCCTAAAGGGCAAGCACAGGCAAGTATGCAAACTCCAAAAAGGCACAACGTAGACCCAGAGAGAGTTGTCCCAGAGAGAGAAAACGTTACTGTGCCAAAGGCTCCTAAAGCCAACAAACAGAGAAAACAAAAACAGATTGCTCAGAGCAAGCCTGAGGGTCCTCATGAAACTGTTAATGTTGAGAATTCACTAACTGGTAAACCTTTGCATTCCAGGTGTATTCACAAGTGGCACAGAAGATTGGGGCATGCCAGTTTCCGTGTTCTTAGAAAGATGCCGGAGTTCGCAAAAGGTTTGGATCTAAAGGGGTGTAAGGTGTTTTTGGATTGTGCAGTTTGCAAAAAGGCTAAATCCAAGGCGGCTGCAATTCCCAAACACGCTACACGCCTGTCAACACGCATTTTTGATTTGGTACACACTGACATAGTGGGTCCTTTCCCACCAACACTTGGTGGCAGAAAGTATTTTTTAACAATTGTAGATAATCATTCTAGATATGGATTTGTATATCCTATGAGAGAGAAATCTGAGACCTTTCAGATTTTTAAAGACTTTGCAGCGTTTGTTTCTACACAATACCAAGTTCGCATCGCCAGAATCCAGAGTGACCGTGGTGCAGAATTCATGTCTCAGCGTTTCCAGGACTGGATGCGTAAGAATGGAATTCTTCATCAGACATCTGCTCCATATACACCGGCTCATAACGGAGTCGTAGAAAGAAGACAAGGGGTTCTACAAACCATGATGCGTTGTCTTCTAGAAGATGCCAATCTCAGTAACGCATACTGGGGTGAAGCAATCAAATATGCAAATTACATTGTCAACCGTACTTGGAGCAGTGTAATCAATCAAACTCCTTTCTACATGCTGTATGGCTACAAGCCTGATCTCAAGAACCTCCACATTTTTGGTTCATATGCTATGGTGAACACTCCCTTAAGTCAAAGAAGAAAGGGAGGTACAGTAGCAAAGAGACTGAGATTTATGGGTATTGATGATAATTCAAAATGGTACAAATTCATTGATACTAAACATGTGATTGTCATTTCACAATCTGCTAATTTTGAGGAAGACATTGACTGGTCCAGGATTCATTCCAATGATCCTGAAGTTTATTTTCCTAGAGATGGTGTTCCAGATGCCACGCAGCCTGATGACAATTCGCAGGCAGATATTCCTTCTACCAGTTCTTCACAACCTGATGTTCCGTCTTCGCAAGCCGCGGATGCTGATGCTAGCGACGAACGTGAGGACGAGGATGATGATGAAGAAGAAGAAGACTGGACTGATGTTCCTAGACGCTCCAAGAGGGCCACAAAAGGAATCCCTCCACAACGTTATTCATGGCAACTGACAAAAACACCAGTACCTTTGATTTGCAACGTTACTCTTCCTCCAGAGACATTCACACAAATCAAACAGCTTCCTGATTCAGAACAAGACAAATGGTATGATGCAATGCAGGATGAAATGGACAGTTTAAAGAAACTTAATGTATTCACACCTGCAAAACCTCCAGCAAATAAGAAAGTCATTGGCACCCGATGGGTCTACAGAATCAAGAAGAAACCAAATGGTGAGTCTTTATACAAAGCCAGACTGGTAGCTCAGGGTTTCGCTCAACGTTATCCTGAGGACTACACAAACACTTACTCACCAACAGTCAGAACTGAAAGTGTAAAAATTGCTTTAACCACTGCAACTATTCTTGGTTTAGAAGTTTTTCAATTTGATGTGGACACAGCTTATCTACATGCAGACCTAGATGAAGAGATCTACGTGAGAAGCCCTCCAGGATTCCGAAAGCAAGAAGGGGATACCTGGTTCCTGAACAAAAGTCTTTATGGTCTGAAACAGTCAGGTTTAATGTGGTATTTATGTCTTACTGACAAACTAAATTCAATGGGCTTTATTAAGTCCGAAACTGATGAATGCGTGTTCACAAAAAGATCTAACAATGCATATGAGATAATTCTTGTTCATGTTGATGATATTGTTTATATTGGTCCAAATAAGAAAATGAGTGAGATTTTTGCCAAAAGTTTGCAGAGATACTTCGCACTAAAATCTTTAGGACACATTAGCACTTATTTAGGTGTTCAAATTGAAAAGACACAGAAGGGGTTTAGTCTTTCACAAGAGGAGAAAATTGACCACATTCTACATCATTGCAACATGAAAGATGCTAGCACAACAAAGACACCCATGCAAACAGATTTTCACAACTTAACACATGAACCAAGTCCTGAGTTCGAGGATCAAACACTCTATCGTTCAGTCATTGGTTCACTATTATACATTAGTAGTTGGACCAGACCTGACATCGCACTTAGTGTTAATCTTTTATCACGACACGTAGGTAAGGCAACACAATTTCATTGGTCATGCATTAAGAAGTTGTTGAAATACCTGAAACACACTAAGCACATGAAGTTATTGCTAGAACCAACACACACTGATCAACCAAAGTTGATTTGTTTTGTTGATTCCGACTGGGCGAGCGACAAGAAGTCACGCAAAAGCACTTCTGGTTACATGATGTTCCTAAATGGTTGTCCTGTTTACTGGCAAGTGAGAAAACAGAGTTTTGTTTCATGTTCATCTACTGAAGCTGAATATGCTTGTGTTTCAGATGCTTGTAATTCTCTAACGTGGTTTGATGCTTTGATCACAGATATCTGGACACGTCCGATTCGACCAATCACCGTGATGGAAGATAATGTATCTGTTGTCTATATTTCTGAGTCACATTTTACAGGTTCTAGGTCCAGACACATTGACATTCGTTATCAAAACACAAAGCAATTAGTTAAGCAAGGTTTTGTTAAATTGCAATATGTTTCTACACATGATCAGATCGCAGACATGCTTAACAAACCACTCGCCGCAAATCAACACGAATATCTGCGAAAGAAGATGTGCCTTAATTGATGATTTGATGACGTCAGCCCAGACTAGCAAAAGAAGGGGTGTCACGATGTTAAAAAGTTTGCTAGGCCTGAACTGCCTGAATTGACACTCAAGAGTTAAACTAAGAAAGCTTTATTGCGCAGGTCATAAAACAAAATATTATCTGAAAGTGATTTATTGCGCACGCGTTACACATTCCAAAATTCCTCTCTTCTTTGTTCGGCAGCCAACTTGGCAAACGTAGCTTTCATTATCAAAATGTAACCAATTAGTTATTTCTGTTTCATTTACTTTTATTATTTTATTATTAAAGTTTGTTTATTAATTAGAATACTTTTGAAGATTTTTATTTTTCTCAATATCTCAAAAGATATGCGGAAGGGAAACAGCCACGGTCCATTGATCTCAGATTTCCCAGGGCATTTTTTTCCCCTGACACTCAAGCTGCCTTGGAAAACCTTGTGCTCCCGAGGGGGCTTAAAGGCTCAGATCAAATAGGCTACTGCTCCCAAAGGGGCTTCTCTGGCCAGTGCAGGCAATCAATTAGATAATTAATGGTCTTCTTCTCCTTTTTAAAGAAACACTCAAGCTGCCTTGGAAAGCCTTGTGCTCCCGAGGGGGCTTAAAGGCTCAGATCAAATAGGCTACTGCTCCCAAAGGGGCTTCAGCCGATCAGAAAGATCTCAAATAGCCATCAATGCACCAGTACTCACAACAATTAATCAATTTATCAGAGAAAGGCGATGATGCATCTGTCCTGTTTGTGGACTGAGTCGGAACTGGGCTTTTGCCTAGTGACAGGGGGCGTGGTTTAATTTAACTGTCAGGCTCAGTCCTCGCAATGAGTGGATGAAGGTCAACCCAGTCTGGATGCTACCTCCACCACTATGGAGAACCTTACTTTTTTCACCACTCAATTTCATTTTGTTGGATAGCACCCAATGTTCAAGTCTGTGCAGATCCTTCTGTATCTTAAGCCTATCTTCTGGAGTGTTGGCTATTCCGGCCAGCTTGGTGTCATCTGCAAATTTGATGAGTTCCCCATTTATTCCCTCACCCAAATCATTGATGAAGATGTTGAAGAGTACTGGGCCTAAACCAGAGCCTTGGGGTACCCCATTGCATACTTCCATTGAGGACTACATGTTGAGTGCAGTTGGTCAACCAGTTACGAATCCATCTGGTGGTGATGCTGTCTAACCCACATTCTTCTACTTTATCTAGTAGTAGGTTATGGTCTACATTATCAAATGCCTTACTGAAGTCTAAGTAAATTATATTGACAGCATTCCTCTGGTCCACTAATTTTGTCACATTATCAAAGAATGCAATAAGATTAGTCTGGCATGATCTGTTTTTGACAAACCCTTGTTGGCTTTTGGTTATTACTCTGTTTACTTCTAGGTGTTTGTTGATTCGTTGCTTATCTTTTCCAGAATCTTTCCTGGTATTGAGGTCAGGCTGATAGGTCTGTAGTTTCCTGGATCTATTTTCCCCCTTTTTTGAAGATGGGAACCACATCAGCTCTTTTCCAGTCCTGGCAATTCCCTGGTGCTCCAGGATCTCTGAAAGATATGGTTCAGTAGTTCTGTGATCTCGTCTGGCAGTTCCTTCAGAACCCTGGGGTGTAATCCATCCAGTCCTGGTGATTTGAAGTTGTCTAGGGTAGACAGGTGCTCACTTACCATTTTCTTCCCTATTTTAACTTGTGTTCCTAATCTGTTTTTTGTGGTGCTGTTTTTAATAGGATGAATGTAAGAATTCAAATCCACAATCAAGACCAGAATTTGTTCAAGGTGAGTGTCCTCAACTTAGAGCATAGATGTTTGCCAACAGGGGAAATAACTTGTGATGTGGGTGGTTTCTATAGTTTATAATAAATATAAATAAATATCTACAGACTTTCAACCTTAAGTGAGTCCCTGCACATTATGGATCTGGGTCGTGAATAGCTTTTGTGGGTGGGGCCCATCGTAACTCTGAAATGGTGCAGCTGGAGGGCACCCTGAGGTGAACCCCCATGGCTGCCTCTGCCCTCCAGCTGTGCCTGATGAGCTCTGGGCTGAAAGGGGGGACCGACCCAAACTCTGCCTCTCCCACTTGAGCTGAGAATGGAAGGAAGGACAGAGAATCCCACAAAGGAGGGACCACGAATAATGAAACCCCCTTTGTGGGCAGGAAGAGCTGAATGCTGGCAAATGGACATGGTATGTGTGTGTGTGTGTGTGTGTAGGAATTAGTAGAGCTGGGGAGGAGATGCCATTTCATGGAGGACAGAGGAGAAGAAGTGTGGGAACAAGGTCGCCATGGTATATGTGCAGATCAGTTTTCCTGATTGGAACACATATATGAAATTTGGGACTGGAATAAATTGAGTAGTAAATGCGGGTTGAGATGGATGCCCACTGGGAGGTCCCAAATTAGAAAGCTGTGCTTGCAAAGCTAAAGTAATATCGAAACCATCTTAACAGGGACTTTCAAACTGAGGAAGTAACAGCTTGCAATGTAGAAAATGTAGCTGCACTATGTATATTTCTGCATATCCTGTTCCAACCACATAACCATGAACTGTGATGTTTCTATGACTTGCCACACCTACACAGGAAACTATTGTGTACGATTCGCGGAACCCTGCCCTCTTTTTTACCCTAATAAAAACAGCTCCCCGAGAATGCTCGGGGCGGCGATTTCATCCCGAACGGTGTCACAGCCTTCTTTTCATGTGTCTCGCCCCCGGTATGAGAGGCAGCCTCAAACCGGGCCAAAATTCCCTCAGGTCGCCACTGCTAGTGGGGCCCCATGGGATCGCCGCAAAGAAGGAGAGAATTAACCATGGTTAGAGTAAAGTGACGAATTTAAGAGAGTCTCCTTTACTGAAGCTACAAAAATATCGCAATAAATTTAGACTATTTGAAGTGATATCTCTATGGAATATGTGATTGCTTCCAGATCGATAGAAATAGGCAAGAAAAATATTTAATGTCACAAGGTATATGGATAATAATGAAATATCATAGTAAGAGACTTTCAAGAATATTTAAATGCGGGAGAGAGGGAGGAAGGGGAAGGTAGAAGAAAAAGAAAGAATCTTCTTTCGCAAAGGAGAAAAAAAAATGCTGTCGCTTTAAATCGGAACTGAGCATGCCTGGCTGTGGAATTCTGGGAGTTGAAGTCCACAAGTCTAAAAAAATTTGAAACCCACCACTGGGTCAGTGCCTCACCAGCCATAAACCTCACCGCACCTCACTGGTAGGTAGGTAGGTAGGTAGAGGTAGAGGTAGAGGTAGAGAGAGAGAAATACAGTAGGTAGGTGAGAGAGAAAGAATAGGTAGGTAGGGAGATGTTTCCAGGTGTATTTATCCATGTGCTGGAGAAGGAAATCGCTGACAATCTGCAGCACCTAAGACTTTGTTTCTGCTGGCACAGAACTTGATCAATGTAATTCTCATCAATCAGTTAAAGAGCTTTCCAAAAGGGGAAAAAAAGTTTTTGCACTCTGCAAACCTTCCAAAAACGGCCTGTTTTTTGTGAAAATGGGCCCGTTTATTTTTTTAAAAAAAGGCATGAATAGCCTTGGGGGGGGAGGGGCTTGCAGAGTGCTCCTGTGGGGTGGGGTGGGGGCCAAAAACGAGCAAAAAATGGCCCTCCCCAGCCCCCAGGAGCTTTCTGAAAGCCTCCATAAGGGTATGCACAGATATTTTGATGAAGGGGTCAGGGTTTCAGGAGGCAAAAAAATGCTGTATTCGGTGTATAAGACGCACCCAGATTTTCAGCCTCTTTTCTGAGGAAAAAAGGTGTGTCTTATACTCAGAGAAATACGGTTGTGGGAACAAGGTCACCATGGTATGTGTGCAGATCAGTTTTCCTGATTGGAACACATATATGGAATTTGGGACTGGAATAAATTGAGTAGTAAATGCGGGTTGAGATGGATGCCCACTGGGAGGGCCCAAATTAGAAAGCTGTGTTTGCAATGACAATAGCAATGCTTAGATCTTAACAGGAACTTTCAAACTGAGGAAGTTACTAGCTGCAAAGGAAACACGTGGTGAAAGCGCTTAAGCAGGTATAGCTAAAAATAACCATATTAGGCATAACGCTGTATTTTAACCAATAATAAATTACGATGCTTTTATTTCCTTATACGCTCTTAATAAAAGGGGGGTCCAGATAACGTTCTGGGCCACTCGTGTAATCAAGAAACCTGTGTGTTGTCTTCATTATGCGCAGCCCATTATTTGCGGGGGGGGGGGCAAACCCGCATACGGTAATCAAAATTAAAGAGATGAGAAGCTTTATTTAATAGCACCCAGACCAGGGAGCATTTTTCTTTATCATGAGTTTGACCTGCTTTTGTGTTTTTTGAAAAGATTTCAGGATAAAACCCTTTTCGATGCTAAAAAGATTTCTAGGGGCTCCCTCTGGGGGGGACTCACAAATGCAGGACAACAACTGTTTCATTTCAAGCAACGGGTTTTCCACACTCCAAACTCTGATGTGGTTTGTCACCTGGAAAGAGGGTCCGACCATCCGAGCCCCTGGAGGTTTTCTGGAGGGCATTTTTACCTCCAGACCCAGGTAGACAGTCCAGAAAAATATTTCACACACACCAAAAGCACAATTTTGAGGGAGCCCCCCCTATTCCCTTATTGTGGCCGAGGTGGGACGGGGGGGGGTCATGGAAAGGCATCTGATGTGGGCAAGACACAGCTGGGCCCCTCTCTTACTGCCCACCCCCGGTGGCTGGGTGGGAGCGCGACCTTTGCAACCCAGAATTAGAACCAGAGCCCCAAAGTTTCTTGCATCAAAAGAGGAAGGAGATGGAAAGGAAGAGTGAAAAAGGAAGACGGAGGCATTTTCTAGCCTGAGGGTTGCAGGGGACAGAGAAGAGAGCTGAATCCCAAATTCCTGCAAAGGCGGATAGTAGCACTTAAGTTGTGGAGAGAAGAAAAGTTGGGTATAACCAGGGAATCTGGGGGTCCCCTTCTCCTCAGATTCCCCTTTGCCCCCCCCCCTCCTGGAAGGAAGGGAGGGATCCGCTCCTTGCAGGCAAAGCTAGAGCCAGATCTCCCCGAGAAAAACCCCCGAGAAGCCGAAGAGCGGAATCCACAGCTCCCTCCCTCCTGGCGGGGGGAAGATCGCCTGGGAGGAGGGGGCGGCCTGGAGGCCGAGGGAGAGCAACCTTACCTGCTCCGAACGGGATCCAGGAGCCTCTCCCGAGGGATCCAGCGCGGATCCTCGCCGGGCGAAGGGAAGCAGAGATCCAGCCCATGGGAGGGAAGAGGCGGGGGGGGCGGGGTTTCTGGCTTCCTCTCGGGTCCGCCTATACCTTGAAGCTCCGCCCTTTCACCGCCTCTTCTCCTTCCCTCCCCCCTTTCAGCCAGGACCACGTGCTCCGAAACGCTTTTGTGTGTTTTTGGGATTATGTCTGCCTCTGTGTGTATGCGTGTGTGTCTGGAAGCTGAACCTCTGCAGATTCCCCTGAAAGAGTTGTGCAAAAAGGCCCCGTAAGAGTTGAAGGGTCTTTGGGGCTCCCCGAGGTCTGTGCTTGGTTGCTGCCCTGATGATGTTACCCAGTTGGGGCAATGAGACGTCTCCAGGGAAACACCGAAGCTCAGAGGCCACTAAGGAACCCCCCCACCCATTCCCACCTTCAGCTCTCCTCCTTGACTGATTTTGGGGCCTCTGGAGTTTCTGCAGCTGGAGAAGAGGAAGAAGGGGGGGATCCTGACCCAGAGGAAGAGCAGCCTCCGTCTCCCCTCCAGGTGGGGGCAGGTCTTCCCTTGTGCTACAGTGGGATCCATTTCTGGGGAAACCAGGTGTCCAGATCCAGAGGTTCACAGAGGGCGAGGAGATGCCTGAAGCCCCACTGAAGTAGCCAATACGAGTCAATGGCAGATCCCGGTTTCTGAGCACATCAACAACTATGTCACAAAGGAACATTTCTATGGGATCAAGAGGGAAGAGACCACTTCCCAAGTAAAACAGCCAGGAAAACATTGTGCTGGGGAGGAGATGCCATTTCATGGACAAGGAGAGAAGTAACCGCGCTTAGAGGCAAGTGACGAATTTAAGTGAAGTCTCCTTTACTGAAGCTACAAAAACATCACCTTAAATTTAAACTATTTGAAGTGATATCTCTCTGGAAAATTCAGTAATTGCATCCAGACTAACAGAAATAAGAATACTGAATGTAATGTAGGAAGTTATCACCTAGCTCTCTCCCAGAAAAATGAAATATCCTAGGAAATATTGAAAAGGCAGAATATTATATTTTCTGGATGTGAAAAAGGGAGAAACACATTTTAAACACAAAGTAAATTCCTGCAGGTTCCTGCCCATCCCCACTTTGTCAATGGGCCATTAAGAAGACCAAGCTAGTCCACTTTACATAATAAAGAGTTCTCCCCTTCAGCTCCAGGGGGGATGGGTGTAGAGTTCTGGCAGTGACAATGAAGGCATGATAATATAAGCCTTTACTCAACTGACCACATGGCATCTGAACTCAATCAAACCTGAATTCAAACTCAGCCTAGAGGGTTGCCCCTGCATGGGCCCATGGGAGTCTGGCAACCAATCAGAATACATTTCTTACACAGGAACAGGAAACAGATAGGTGGGGCAGAACAGATTATAAAAATCCCTGCAAGCCCTTCTTCACCCCTTCTCTTCTGCTCTTCTTCTCCACCAACATTGAAGCATGTGATCACCTTTTGTTCAGGACTCAAGCCACGTGGTCCTGTCCACCATTAAAACCATCTTTCCAAGCAGCCTCCATGTCTCCAGTGTCTTTTTCCCCACTTGGAGCCGAACCCAGAAGGACATTTCTTTCAACAGTAACATGGCATATGAATAATGATGAAATATCACAGTAAAACAAATACCAAGAATATCCATAAAGGAATTTAAATACTGTTGGAAGAAATGTCCTTCCGGGTTCAGTTCCAAGTGGGGAAAAAGACACTGGAAACATGGAGTCTGTTTGGAAAGAGGGTTTAATGGTGGACAGGATCACGTGGCTTGCAGTCCTGAACAGAAAAGGGGGATCACCTGCTTTCAGATGTTGGGTGAAGAAGAAAAAGAGAGAGAAGGGGCTTTCTGAGTTTTTTATACTCTCTGTCCGGCCCCAACTCTCTGTTTCCTGTTCCTGTGTAAGAAATGTATTCTGATTGGTTGTCAGATTCCCATTGGGCCATGCAGGGGCAACTCATTAGGATGTGTTTGAGTCCAGGTTTGGTTGAGCATTGCTTCTTCCCAGGTGCCCTGTGGTGAGATGGGTAAAGGGTTAATACTTTCATGCCTTAATCCCATCACTCTGGAGCTGAAGGGGGGAGATCTTTGTTATGTTGAATAGACTGGCTCAGTCATTTTAATAGCCCATTAAAAGGTGGGAGCTATTAAGAGTAACTCTGTTTCCTTCCTAAAAACATGTTCCCCCATTTCCTATCCAGGGAAATACAATATTCTGCCTTTTCAATATTTCCCAGGATATTTCATTTTTCTAGGAGACGGGTGGGTGCTAACTTCCTACAATACAATCTAAATTAACAGGTTAACAGAGTTGGAAGGGACCTTGTAGGTCATCTAGTCCACCCCACCCCCCCAAGCAGGAGACACTACACCATTTCTGACAGATCAAATTAAAAAGATGAGAAGCTTTATTTAATAACACTCAGGCCAGGGAGCTTTTATCTCACTTTACCACAATTAGGACCTGCTTTTATATTTTTTTAAAAAAGATTTCAGGATAAAACCTTTTCTATGCTAGAAAGATTTCTAGGGGGGCCCTCTGAGGGGACTCACAAATGCAGGACAACAATTGTCTCATTTCAAGCAACAGATTTTCCACACTCCAAGCTCTGATGTGGTTTGTCACCCGGAAAGAAGGTCCGGCCATACGAGCCCCTGGAGGTTTTCTGGAGGGCATTTTTACCTCCAGACCCAGGTAGACAGTCCAAAAAAATATTTCACACACAGCAAAAGCACAATTTTGAGGGAGCCCCCCTATTCCCTTATTGTGGCCGAGGTGGGACGGGGGGGTCATGGAAAGGCATCTGATGTGGGGCAAGACACAGCTGGGCCCCTCTCTTACTGCCCACCCCCGGTGGCTGGGTGGGAGCGCGACCTTTGCAACCCAGAATTAGAACCCGAGCCCCAAAGTTTCTTGCATCAAAAGAGGAAGGAGATGGAAAGGAAGAGTGAAAAAGGAAGACGGAGGCATTTTCTAGCCTGAGGGTTGCAGGGGACAGAGAAGAGAGCTGAATCCCAAATTCCTGCAATGGTGGATAGTAGCACTTAAGTTGTGGAGAGAAGAAAAGTTGGGTATAACCAGGGAATCTGGGGGTCCCCTTCTCCTCAGAACCCCCCTTCAGGTATAGCCCCCCCCCAGATCATCTTCCAGGCAGTCTCTGCCTCCCCCCTCCCCTTGGTTAACTTCTAAAAAAAGCTCAGGATCGGGTACTGCTGGGAGCTTCCTCCCCCGCCCTCAGACTGAGTCAGAAGGAACCCCAAAACTCTGGCTTCTCTTCCCAAAGATTCTTTTCCCCCCAAAAGGCAAACTGGACTTTCTTGGGATTTTTTTCCCCTTGAAAAAGTTTCGCTTCTCATCTAAGAAGCTTCTTCAGTTCTGACTGACTGGGAGGGGGAGAAAGGAAGGATCTGTCTTGTGTCTCAAAGGAGAAGCCCATCAGGAGGAGACGTCCGTCTGCACCTGAAAAGACCTGGGAGGCTCTTTCTGGGACAGCTACGTCCGCCTTCTGGACAGAGAGGAGCCCTGGATGGAGAGAGGGGCCAAAGCGGCCATCTTTGCCAACATCAGCAGCCCTCCCACAACAGAGGGGGGTGGAAAGGAAACCCCCCACCTCCTACGGTCTACAACAGGGTCCTTTCAGCAGCCTCAGGAAGGCTCCACACCCCTTTGCACCCTGATTCAGAACTAAATGACTGCAAGGAATATCAATCCTTCCATCCTCCACCGTTCAGTTAGAACTGGAGAAGCTTCTGGGATGAGAAGGGAAACGTTTTCAAGGAAAAAAAACCCAAGGTGGGTTAGGCCGAGAGAGTGACTGGTCCCAGGTCACCCAGGAGGCCAAGGCCCAGGAGGGACTTGAATTCAACCTCCAGCTTTCTAGCCCAGGGCTTTAACCACTAGGCAAGATTGGTTCTCCCAGATTAGATAAGTGGAATTGTTTGGGACTAGATTTATTTATTTAAGGTTAAAAAGATAATTGTACACAGGACTACCTCACAATAACTGAATTTTGGGTCACATGAAGCACATTGTGGTATCCATTTACAATTCACACTAAATTGAATATTGCACAATATTGTCACACATATAATGCTGACTACTAGAAACACCCAGGAGTCGAGAGAGATGTGTTTCTTCAAGCATCCAGGAAACATGCTTGCTCCCCTGCGGAAGCTTACGGAGGATGCTGGGAAAAGGAGAAGGGATTGAGCATTGCATTGTGTCCACTCTGAAGGGAACCTGGCTGAAGCCATCTTTGGCTGTCTCAGAGCTGCCACAAGCCCTGAGAGGGGGAAGGAAGGGGGGAAGTAGATAGACTGGCTGAGTCCTCAAAGCAAGTTTTCTTTTTCTTTTCATTGGCAGATGATTCAGTATTTATTTTAGAAGAACCATTGGAAACGGGGGGCCCAAATTAATGGGAAAAAGAGAAGAGTATGGGAAAGTTGCAGGACTGAAAAGAAACAAAGACAAAACTAACATCTTAGCTAAAAATCTTGCAGAAAAACAGATGAATTGGCAAAGAAATTCGATCTACAAATAGTTAAGAAAGTAAAATACTTGGGAATATATTTGACAGCAAGATGTGTAACAATCAAAGAAGACAATTATACACAACCACTACAACAAATCAAAGCGGACTTGGAAAAACGTAAAAATTTGCAGATATTAATGGTAGGAAGGATTGCAACTATACAAATGAAGATTTTGCCGAGGCTACTTTTTCTATTCCAAACGATCCCCATAAAAATAAGGGAGGGAAGTACTTTGATGAGCTAAACACAATAGTTCTGAAATACGCTTGGCAAGAGAAAAAAGCAAATATAAGATTGAAAATGTTGCAAGAATCTAAAAACAATGGGGGGTTCGGGTTAGCAGATTGGGAGCTTTATTATCTATCAAGCTTCTGTATTAACATGGGTGAGAGACTGGATAACTCTTAAGATTCAGAAGGTGACTGTTTTTAGAAGGCCACTGTCTCCAATTAGGATAGAGTGCCTTTTTATGGTGTGATAAATAGAAAACTCCAAAGTTTTTCCCAAAGACATCAGATAAGAAATGCTCTGCTCCTAGTATGGGAAAGGAAGGAAACATTTACAGGGAAATACCAGTATGCCCTCAACAATGGAAGCATTTATCCATCCAAATGTAGTAAATCTGGGGGGAAAAGTTAACATATAAAGATATCCTGAATGTGGAAGGGAAACTTAAAAACCCAACGAGAGTTACAGAATCAAGGTGTGAGCCTATCATGGTGGCCACATATGCAAATACAATCGAGATATTAAGATATTAAAATATGATTTCTATAAAGAACAAACCATATTTGATCAAATAATGTTAGCAGTAGATGAAAAGATAATAAAGAAAATACACATTTTATTTTGTTAAGCCTAAAAATGGAAGATGAACAGATAAAAGAGACAATGATAGCACGGGAAAAAATGTTTGGATAACTATAGAACTAGACAAATGGCAAAAACTGTGGGGAAGAAACTAAGTTGACAATGGGAACTACTTATAGGGGAAATCTATATAAAATCTTTATGTATGACTGTGTGGGAATATACAGCATGTAAGCATGTGCACATATGACAAACACAATGTGATAAAAGGAAAAATAACCTTCCCCAAAAGATAGTAAAAAATAACTTTTCTTCTTCATCCTGAGCCAGCAAATTCAACATGGTTTTATCACTAAATAAGCCATGAGATGCATCTTCATTCCACCCCTCACCCCATTTTCTCCTCTCCAAATCTCCAATTCTCTTCATTGATCAAAAAAGGTCTAGTAAAAGATAAAAATAATACCTGGGTGTCTATACCTATGACTATTAACAACTTACAACCAGAAATCCATTCCCAGTTGTGGTTGTAAACCGGGAATTACCTGTACTCTGCAAAACATTATATATACTCCTCATGAACTGATAACTTTTGTGTAATCACTCTGGTAATATATTTGCTTTCAGAGCAAAACATCCTCACACTCCCAATATTTACGGCCTTTTCCCTCATTGTGTAATTCTCAGAGAATTTGAGGTTGCTTCCCTAGCAAAAACACTGTCCCCAGGCCAAACATTTGTAGGAATTCCCTTCTATCACTCTGTGATGTTCCGGCTGAATTATAAGATGGGGCTATAAAAAAAAGTTTCCAAAGTTGTTCACCGCCGAAGAGATTTATCTGCTATGGACTTTCTGATGTATTTTTAGCTTTGATTTGCTGTGAAAAGGTTTCTCACACTCTGGACATTTGGGAGGCTGCTCTCCTGTGTGACTTCGGGTGTGCATGCAAAGTGCTGAAGGTTGGGCAAAACATTTGCCACATTCCAGACATTTATAGGGATTTTCTCCAATGTGGATTCGCTGATGCTTCAAAAGAGTACGCTTCTGAGAAAAACATTTATCACACTCTGAGCATTTATGGGGCTTCTCTCCCGTATGGATTCGGCTGTGACTTATTAAGGTGAGATGAATGAGCAAATGCTTTCCCACAGTCCAAACATTTGCAGTTTTTTCCCCCCGTGTGAGTTTTCACATGACTTTTAAGGGCTGATGAGGTACGATAAAATCTTCCACAGTCGTTGCACTGATGTGGCTTCTCCCCTGTGTGGGTTTTATGATGTGTCCAAAGAGTTCCCTGGTGCCTAAAATATTTTCCACATTCTATGCATCTGTAGGATTTCTCTCCTGTGTGGAGCCTCTGGTGGCTTACAAGGTTTTGTTTTTGGGAGAAGCATTTCCCACACTCCCCACATTTGAATGGCTTCTCCCCAGTGTGGATTCTCTCGTGACTCTGGACCTCAGTTTGTCTAACAAAACTTTTCCCACACTCCCCACATTCATAGGGTTTCTCTCCTTTGTGACTCATCTGGTGTCTCTTAAGGTTAGCAGAATGCATAAACCGGATCTCACATTCTGAGCATTCATAGGATCTCTCTCCTGTGTGACGTCTCTGGTGCTGCACCAGGGTTGATTTCAAGGTAAAACATTTCCCACATTCAAGGCACTTTTCATTTTTCTCCCCTCTGTGTGTTTTCTCATGTTTCCGAAGAGATGAACTCTGGGTGAAACATTTCCCACACTCAAAGCATTTGTAGGACTTGATTCCTGCATGAATCTTCTCATGGGCCCAAAGACCTCCGATCTGAGAAAAGCTCTTCCCGCATTCCCAACACTTGTAAGGTTTGTTGTGAATTCTCTCATGTTTTCTGAGACTGGCTTTTCCACCGCAAAATTCCCCGTATTCCAGACATTGGTAGGATTTCTCTTCAGTGTGGATTTCCTGTTGAGTAAGAAGGTCTGACTCTTGAGCAAAGCATAAGGCACATTCCTCACATTTACAGGGTTTTAGTCTGGAGGAGCTTCTGTTACCTTTTGCTTCATTTCCAGAGTTGGATTTCTCACCCTCCAAACCTTGACTGGATCCACTTCCTACATGGACCTTCCTGTGGGTCAAAAGGAGGGACTGGAGAGCAAAGGATTTCCCACACTCTGAGCATTCACAGGATTTTTTGTGGTTTTTCCGAGTGCTGCTTGTGTCTGTCGGGGGATCCAAGAGTTTCCCATGCTCTATTCCAGCTTCTGCCTTATTATCTGTTGATAGCTGCCTTGCAGGTAGATTTTTGGTCACCATCTTTTACCTGCTGTTAGAAGGAGAAAGAAGTGAAGAATTACATTTCATTTTCAGACACGGAGAAGATAACAATATCTTAGCCTTGACAGGGACCTTGGAGATCTTCTAGTCCAGCAATGGCGAACCTTTTTTGGCTCGCGTGCCACAAGTGGGGGGAGCACAGGGGGGTCATGTGCGGGCATGCCGTACCCATAATGCAATGCGCGACCCCCCCAGCGCGCATGCGCGCACAACACACGACCCCCCCTTTTTACATGCTTTTTTCGCCCTCCCCAGGCTCCAGAGGCTTTATAGGAGCCTGGGGAGGGCGAAAAGAGCCTCCCCCCCCGAGGCCCTCCGGAGGCTTCAGGGACCGTCTGGAGGCTTCCCTGAAGCCTTCGGAGCACTTAAAACCACCATCCGAGCAAACCGGAAGTGACATCTGGTTTGCTCGGAGGGTGGTTTTAAGCGTTCCGAAGGCTTCAGGGAAGCCTCCAGACGGTCCCTGAAGCCTCCGGGGGGGGGAGGCTCTTTTCGCCCTCCCCAGGCTCCTATAAAGCCTCTGGAGCCTGGGGAAGGCGAAAAATAGCTTTTAAAAAGGTGAAGTCAGCTGGCCAGTGCGCATGCACGCTGGGCAGCTGACAGGGCAGCGCCTCGCGTGTCCTGACAAATGGCTCCGCGTGCCATAGGTTCGCCATCACTGTTCTAGTCTGACCCTCTGCCCAGCGTAGGATCCTCAGTGCACCCGAGGCAAAATGAAGGACCCCTTACATCTCTAAGAGAGATGTCCTCAGTGTATGGCCATGATTGGGACTGGAACCTCGGTTGTTCAGTGAAGCAGTGCTTAGGTGAGGGGTCACATGAGCATTTCAGTCCACAGCCACCATCCCACACTTCTGGTTGCAATCATTAACTGATCTTGGAGGTCCTTAAGTGGGGGGAGGTGCAGGCAATGGTCGTGGGGTCATCTTTGGAGTGGGGGAGGACAGACACATGCCACCCATAAATTGGGGAGCTACTAAAGTGGGATGCAAAGCTGCAGCCACCCCTGGAAGCCTGAGCCCGGCCATGCAAAGCAGCTCTGACAGACAGCAATGGTAGGCTGGGCCTGGGCTTTAAGGGGAGGCCTGGGGCCTTCAGCACTCTCAGCCATGATCTGGCCAATAGGAGTTGGGCAGAAGGCAACCTCTGAGCACATCAGCAGCTATGGCATAAAGGACATTTCTAGAATTGGGGATCAAGAGGGAAAAACATCACTTCCAAAGTAAAACATCTTGTAAAACATGCTGCATTCAGCTGGGAAGGAGACGCCATTTCATGGAAGACAGAGGAGGAGGAGAGGATCAACCAGGGTTAAAATTGTTAAGGGAGTAGTTAAGGTAGGTCTTGATTAGTGCCCTTAATAAATCCCCCAACAATCTCTCATTACGTTTACACTATCTGAAGTGATATTTCTATGGAAAACAGAAGTAATTGGTGGAGAAATTGGAAAAAAACTTGGGAAGAAGTATATTTAACATAATGTGGTATGTGACATATCAAAATAAAGAATACATATCCTTAAAAGAATTTACATTTACAATTAAAACAGGTTAATTGGGTTTGGAAAAGGCAAGAAAAAAGTTTAACCTGATATATGGAGAACGGACGTTGGTCTTACCTGAACGTCCATTTTCGGGGGATGAGAGGGAGGGGTAACACGTGGGTATTAACACAGCCTGATTGGTCCATAGACTGAGAGAAAGCTGATAAAGGCTCCTGCCTTCCCCTTTACTTCCCAGTTTCCACGAAGACGAAGGTACAGCACCTGCATAAAGGAAGCACAAGAAGACCCAGGAGCCACCCTGCCCTCCCCCAGCCCTACGCTAACTACCTAGGACGGGAAGTTACCTCTCCCTCTCATCCCCCCAAAATGGACGTTCAGGTAAGACCAACGTTCGTTTTCCAGTGGATTCGAGGGAGGGGTAACACGTGGGACATACCCAAGCTACGTCCCAGGGAGGGAAAACTAGGGCCCCGGGGGAGGGTCTGCCACCACCCTCTGTAGGACCCTACGGCCAAAAGACGCCTCCGCAGAGGCAAAGGAGTCCAAACGGTAATGGCGAATGAACGGAGTCGGGGAAGCCCAAGTGGCAGCCCTGCAAATGTCCTCAAAGGGGGCCCTGGTGGCCCACGCCGCCGAGGTGGCTGCACTTCGAGTTGAATGGGCCGTGATCCCCAACGGGGGAACCCTATCCGAAGCCTGGTCGGCCAACTCAATGGCCTGACGAATCCACCTTCCTATGGTAGCCAAGGAAACCCTAGCCCCTAGAGACCCCGGCTGAAAAGAAATAAATAGGGCCTCAGACCTCCGCACCTCCGCCGTCCTCCTGAGATAGACGCGTAAGGCGCGGCGAACATCCAAACGGTGCCAGAGACGTTCCCTTTCATGGGAAGGGGCCGGGCAAAAATTAGGGAGAACTATTTCCTGAGCCCTATGGAACGGGGAATTCACCTTCGGGAGAAAGGAAGGGTCAAGGCGGAGAACCACCCTATCTAGGTGAAAAATGCAAAGGTCATCCCTGGAAGACAGGGCGCCCAGCTCCGAAATGCGTCTAGCCGACGTGATGACAACCAGAAACGCCACCTTGAGTGTCAGCAGCCGCATGTGCACTGACCTGATAGGCTCGAAAGGGGAACCTGTGAGAGCCCTGAGGACCAGGGGGAGATCCCAAGTGGGAAACCTGTGTATAGGAGGGGGCCGAATATTAGCTGCCCCCTTTAGAAACCTTTTGATAAGCAGGGAGTGTGAGAGAGAAAGGGCTCCCTCCCCCTTCAGAACCGTTGCTAGGGCGGCCACCTGCCTGCGCAGGGTATTAGGCGCTAGGCCGCCCTCCAGACCCTTCTGCAAAAAGTCTAGGACGTTAGCCACTGAGGCTCTGGTGGGATCTAGGCCTAACGGTCTGCACCACCTAACGAAGGCTGACCAGGTGGAGTTGTATATCCTGGTGGTGGAAGGATGCCTAGCGGCCTCCAAAGTCTCAATGACATTGGCGGACAGGTGAGCTTTCCTCAGGAGCTGCCGTTCAAGTGCCAGGCGGTCAGGTGGAGCCACTGGGGTTCCGGATGTATCAAGACCCCCTGGCACAAAACAACCTCCTCCTGAGGAATCTTCCATGGCTGGGACACTGAGAGAAGCACCAGGTCCGCAAACCATGGTCTCCTGGGCCAATAGGGAGCCAGGAGGATGACATGAGCCCCTTCTGACACTACCTTCCTGATGGTCCCTGGGATAAGGGGAATGGGAGGAAAGGCATAAAGAAGGCCCCGAGGCCAGCTGCTCCGGAGCGCATCCGTCCCCTCCGCCGACCGGCGCTGGAAACGGGAGAAGAATCTCGGGAGCTGTGCGTTGCGTGGCGTAGCGAACAGCTCCACCAGCGGGGTGCCAAATCTCTGACAAAACTTCCGGAACAGCTGCGGATGGAGGCTCCATTCGCCGTTGTCGAGAGTCGCACGACTCAGCCAGTCCGCCTGATGATTGGAGTCCCCGGAAATGTGTTTGGACACCACGGACTCCAGATGTTTCTCCGCCCACACCCCCAGCTTCAGTGCCTCTAACCAGAGGGCTCAGGAGTGCGTGCCCCCCTGACGGTTGTTGTGGGCCTTCGTGGCTATATTGTCCGTCAGAAGTAACACGTGACGTCCCCGCACAGTCTCCTTGAAGTGTTGCAGGGCCAGACGGGCCGCCTTCAGCTCCAACCAATTGATGTTGTGTCGGAGATCTGACGCGGACCAACGACCCTGCGCCATCCTGGCCCCCATCAGCGCTCCCCAGCCGAACAGGCTGGAGTCTGTAGTCACTGTCACTCTGTCCGGCTCCCAAAACGTGTTGCCTCGACTCAGGGCAGGAGATAGCCACCACTGGAGGGACGCTCGGACTGATGGCGGAAGCTGAAGAGACCTCAGGGAGTTGCTCATCCTTTTCCTCTGGTATGGGATCAAGGCCCACTGCAAGAGCCGAAGATGGAGCCGGGACCACGGGACCACGCCGAAGAGGAGGGTTTCTCCGGGGGAGCTGAATCCTCGTCCTCCGAAAATCCCAAATCATTATAATTTTCCTCCCCTCGAGTAGAAGCTTCACTCACAACTGATGGGGAAGAAGCTCTAGATAAGTGGCGCCCCAGGGATCTACTAGAGTGAGAGGCTCTGTCTCTCTGAGCTATGCCTCTAGTGACAGCAGCCGAGATGAGCCTCTTAATGCTCTCTGGCAAGAGCTCCAAATCCTCAAGGTCATCCTGGAGGGGATCAGGATGCTGAGGAGCCAGCCTTGGAGCAGAAAGGAAGGATCTGGATGTACCTTCCAAAGGATCTTCCCCTCCCCCAATAGGAGTCAGAGGGGCTGGAGGGGAAGGGGATCTAGGTTGCCCGAAACCCCTGGTAGATTCAGGGGATGCGGAGGGAGAAGATGGGCTGAATCCCCTGGGGGAAGACACAGGTCGGGCTGAAACAGGCCTAACTGGAGACCTAGATCTAGGCCTAGATGAGGCCCCCTGAGCCTGCTTCTCTGCCCTAGCGACCACCCTCTCCAAAGCCTTCTGCCTCCTTTGCTCACCCCTGGTGGCGGCCCTGGAAGAACGCTGGGAGACCCCTGGTTGGGATGAAGCAGCCCTGGTTCTGGGTCTGCTCAAATGGGCCTCTCCCCCCTCTATAGGAGCACCTTCGGAGTCCTGAGGAAGATTAGCCTCCGGCACATTCGCTATTGCCCCACTCACGTGTCTTCACTTCACAATGAATACAGCTGGGCAACAGGTGAGGTTTGCTTTGTTTGACTCTCCCTAATTTATTTATTTATTTATTTATTTTTCAGTATTTATTTCCCAATTCTCACCGGAGGCTTGTGAAGCACACAAGGTGCGAATCAAAATGGCCGCCCGCAACTCTGAGACACAAAGGAAACAAAATGGTCGCCTGTACTTTTTCAAAATGGCCGCCCATAGTTTTCCAGTGGTCTGAAGCCAATTAAGACCACGAGGAGGCTCCCAAATGGAAGAAACCTCCTCTTCCCAGCCCCAGCTTACAGCAAACTTCGCGGCTTCTCTAAAACGCCGCGGCTTTCGTTTCTTTTACTGCGGAGGCTCCTCTGCATTAACGAGCCTCCGCATGCCTCAAAAACACACGCGCATCCCTTTAAGAGAACTGGGACGGCGCGGAATCGAATTTTGCCGCTCCAGCGGCAGCTAACGGGGCTCTTCGCGCGCTTCTAAAAGCGCCGGAAGGGCCAGCGGGCGTCTCCCGGCTGCGAGAAGCTGAATCCAACACCCCCGCACCCCGGGGACCGGTTCGAATCCAATGGCCCACGGGGGGGAGGAGAGGCTGCCCCATGGGGCCCTCCCCCAACCGCTTGGACAGGGAGACTGTCTCTGGGCCGCAGCCTACAATTTGGAATTTAAAATGCCCAATTAATCGAATTAATTTCCAGGAAATTTAAAACCAATCCTACCAGTAGAAGAATTTTCTCAGCGCTAGGACCGAAAGACTGAGAGGAAACTGGGAAGTAAAGGGGAAGGCAGGAGCCTTTATCAGCTTTCTCTCAGTCTATGGACCAATCAGGCTGTGTTAATACCCACGTGTTACCCCTCCCTCGAATCCACCGGAAAATAATGAAACATCCCAGTAAAGAACAAGAGTATAAATTTATGGTTAAAGTCACAACTGAATGCACAGTTCCCTTAATTGCACACACAAGAGCCTCAGATGGATTGAATTTGGGGCCACTTGAAACCCAACCTGGTGTTCACACTAAATTGAATATTGTGCAATATCCTCACAAATATAATGCTGACTCTACTAGTCAAGAAGGATGGTTTCTTCCATCAGCCAAGAATCCCGTTTGCTTGAGTTGAACTTTATGATGGATGCTTGAAAAAGGAGACTGGATTGGACCCCTGCATTGTTCTCTATGGGGATTGTACCAAAAACGCTGGAGAAGGATCAAGGATCCAAGAGATCTCAGCTCCAGAATAGCTAGGGTTGAACTGCTGCAGGGTTTTTGGTGCTCTCTGAGCTTGGTGGTTTTCTTGCAGATATTTCATTGCCTAACTAGGTAAAAACATCAATGCTAATGACGTCACCTAGCACTGATAATGCTACCTGGTTGGGTAATGAAATGTCTGCAAGGAAACAACCAAGGTGAGAGGACATCAATGACCCCACACCAGCTCTGGCCAAAGAGCCCCTTGTTATCTCAGTCCATGGAACTTCTCTTCCCAACATCCTTTTTGAAGGAACCTCATCCATTCCTGGGCTGGATTGGGGCTGTTGGTCAAAGAAGAGATCTCCTGGGACAGTGGTGGGCAACCTTTTTTTTCAACTGAGCCAAATCTCGCCAAAACCACGATTGAAATTTATTTTGAGAGCCGCATTTTTAAAACCGAAAATACATAGGATGGTACACTGTTTTTAGTTTCAATAAGTTTTTATTGAGAATATTCTGCATGCAAGTATCCACATAGGTCGGGAGGATACAAATAACACAACTAATAAAACAAAAACTTTAGAACGATATTATTTATCGATAACGTTAAATTCCGTAAAATTTGCCTTACAATGTAGAGAAAATTACATCCTGACAATGACTGACAAAGTCACAACCACTAATGTGAACATTGGCCTTGCATTTCCTTGGATAGTTTGAGTAAGTCAGGTTTGTATGTTGTTGTTTTTAATTTCATCTCTCTCTCCCACTTTCTTTTTTTCTTTTTCTTTCTCTCTCTCTCTCTGGCTCTTTGTCTCTCTCTCCCTCCCTCCCTCTCTCTCTCCCTCTGTCATTTTCTCTGGGTGTCTATCTGTCTCTCTCTCCTCCTTCCCCCATCTCTGTCACTCTGTGTGTGTGTGTGTGTGTCTGTCTGTCTCTCACTCACTCTGTGTGTGTGGATGTGTCTGTCTCTCACTCATTCACTTAATCACTCACTCTGTGTGTGTGTCTCTCTCTGTCTGTCTATCTTTCTCTCCCTCCCTCCCCCTCTCTGTCTCTGTGTGTGTGTGTGTGTGTCTGTCTGTCTGTCTGTCTGTCTCTCTCTGATTCCCTCCCTCACTCCCTCTCTGTTCCTCTCTCTGTCTGTCTGTCTCATTCACACACACACACACACACACACACACACACACTGTGGTCACCTTGTTGAGTGTTCCAATCACATTTGAAACACTCAACAACTGGCCTGCATTTATGGTATTTTGCAGCATAAAATACCATAAATGCAGGCCAGCTGTTGAGTGTTTCAAATGTGATTGGAACACTCAACAAGGTGACCACAGTGTGTGTGTGTGTGAGTGAGACAGACAGACAGAGAGAGGAACAGAGAGAGGGAGTGAGAGAGGGAATCAGAGAGAGACTGACAGAGCTGTACGCGCGCGCCTGTTTTCCACGGCGTGGAGCAGTGGCGAGATTCTGCGCGGCGAGCGATGATTCCGGGGGCCATCAGTGGGGGGGGCAGGGTCTCCCCTCGCGTTCCTCATCTTCCCGGATGGCCTCTGGAATCATCGCTCGCCACGCAGAATCTCGCCGCTGCTCCACGCCGTGGAAAACAGGCGCGTGCGCACAGAAAATTACAGCCTGGGAGACTGTAAAATTCAAATTTTGTCACTAAATAAAGCATCAGATGCATCTTCGTTCCACCCCCCACTCCATTTTCTCCCCTCTAAATCTCCAGTTCTCTTCATTGATCAATAAAGGTCTAGTAAAAGATAAAAATAATACCTGGGTGCCTTGATTTATGACTATTAACAACTTACAACCAGAAATCCATTTCCAGTTGTGGTCGTAAGTTGGGAATTACCTGTACTCTGCAAAACATTATATATACTCACAGACTGATAACTCTTTTGTGTAATCACTCTGGTAAGTGTCTAATGCTGCTTTGTGAGCCAAACAGCCTCACACCCCCCATACCTATGCCTTCTTGCCTCATTGTGTACTCTCTAATGGGATTTGAGGTTGCTTAACTAGGAAAAATATTTGCCTACACCAAAAAATTGTAGATTTTCCCTTCTGACCTTGTGTGAAGTTCCTAGTAAACGTTAAGGTGTGACTGTTGAAAAAAAGTGTTCCCAACATTCTTCACCGCTGAAGAGATTTATCTGCTATGGACTTTCTGATGTATTTTTAGCTTTGATTTGCTGTGAAAAGGATTCTCACACTCTGGACACTTGGGAGGCTGCTCCCCTGTGTGATTTTGGGTGTTTGTTCCAAGCGCTGAAGGTTGGGCAAAGCATTTCCCACATTCCAGACATTTATAGGGATTTTCTCCAGTGTGGATTCGCTGATGCTTCAAAAGAGTACGTTTCTGAGAAAAACATTTATCGCACTCTGAGCATTTATGGGGCTTCTCTCCTGTATGGATTCGGATGTGATTTCTAAGGAAAGATGACCGAGTAAATGCTTTCCCACAGTCCAAACATTTGTAGTCTTTTTCCCCCGTGTGAGTTTTCTCATGAGTTTTAAGGGCTGATGGGGTACTATAAAATCTTCCACATTCATTGCACTGATATGGCATCTCCCCAGTGTGCGTCCTATGATGTATCCAAAGGTTTGCAGATCGAGCAAAAGATTTTCCACATTCCAAGCATCTGTATGGCTTCTCTCCTGTGTGGACCCTCTGATGCCTTGCAAGGTGTTGTTTTTGGGTAAAGGATTTCCCACACTCCCCACAGTCGTACGGCCTCTCCCCTGTGTGGCTTCTCTCATGAACCCGAAGCACTGTTCGTGTAACAAAACCTTTCCCACATTCCCCACATTCATAGGGTTTCTCCTCTTTGTGCCCCTTCTGGTGTCTCCGAAGTTCAGAAGAATCCACAAATCGTTTCTCACATTCTGGACATTCATAGGGTCTCTCTCCAGTGTGAAGTCTCTGATGTCGCACCAAAGTTGATTTCAAGGTAAAACATTTCCCACATTCGAGGCACTTTTCATTTTTCTCCCCTGTGTGTGTTTTCCAATGATTCCGAAGAGTTGAACTCTGGGTGAAACATTTTCCACACTCAAAGCATTTGTAAGGTTTGATTCCTGCATGACTCTTCTCATGGGACCAAAGATGTACTTTCTGAGAAAAGCTCTTCCCACATTCCCAACACTTGTAAGGCTTCTCCCCTGTGTGAATCCTCTCGTGGTTTCTGAGAGTGAGTTTTTCACGGAAAAAAATCCCACATTCCAGACATTGATAAGATTTCTCTCCAGTGTGGATTCTCTGATGTCTAAGAAGGTGTGACCTTCGTCCAAAGCATACGTCACATTCCTCACATTTATAGGGTTTTAGTTTTGGGGGGCTCCTGAGATCTTTGGAGTTTTTCCCAGAGTTGGATTTCTTGCCCTCCAAACCTTGACTGGATCCACTTCCCACATGGACCTTCCTATGGGTCAAAAGGAGGGACCTGCGAGCAAAGGATTTCCCACACTCTGAGCATTCATGAGGTTTCGTGTGGTTTTTTGGAGTGCTTCTCGTGTCTAATGGGGGATCCAGGAGTTTCCCCCCCTCCATCCTTCCTCTTGGCTGCTGCCTTGTGCTGATTTTCTGCTGTCTGTTGATAGATGCCTTGCAGGTGAATCTTTGGTCACAATCTTTTACTCACTGTGAGAGATGAGTGGGGGAAAAAGGAGAAGTAGATTTCCTTTTGTGAAATATAGAGAATCACAAAAGTTTTCCCTTGGAAGGGATCATGAAGGTCTTCCAGCCCGACCCTCTGCCCAGCTCAGGAGTCCACAATACACGCTACACAAAATCTCTAGTGATGGAGTCCCCACATCTCTAAGAGGCAAACTCTTCCGTTGTTCATTGACTCTATCTTTTCCCCCTTAGTTCTTGTCCTAGGACAAAGTGGAAAAGAAAGGTTTAAACTAGAGCTAGTCTTTGATATATGACCATAAGCAGGACTGGAATTTAGGTTGAAGAAGTTGTTAGGTGAAGGGGTCACCCAACCACTTTGCTCCACAACAGACATCAAGAACTTGAGGGTCCTTAAGTGGAGGGTGGTGCAATCCATGTTTCTCACCTGGTACTCCACCCATTTAACGACCAGTGAAATCGCTTAACCACCTACAGAATTACAATTCTTGAGCAAAGCAGTCAAGTGGCATCTCACATAATGAACACTTTGCTCAAACGAGCAAGATAACAATCCCAATTTTAGTCACAAGGCGAGGACTCCCCATAGGAAATGCCAAAAATTATGGGATCATTACAAGCAAAAGAGAAGGAAAGAGAGCTGGATTTAGAATAATCAACCCATTTCGCATCCCCTTTTCTCGCTTTTTCTGATTTTTCCACTTATGAGCTCCATCCCATAATGACTAGTTGATCCTGACTTCCTCAAGGCCCATAATGACTAGTTGATCCTGGCTTCCTGGAGGCCCATTGCCTCTCTCTGCAGGGCTCCATTTCACAGCTCAGCCTCCTCCTTCTCTTGATAGGACCATACTTCCTTTTGTGCCATTCATTGATTTCTTAAATTTATTTGCCATCCATCTTGCCAAGGAGCAACAGTACAAGTGGAGACATGAAAGTGTCAGAAGACTAAAATGATAAAGAGAAACGATGGGATAAACAATGAAGGTACAATAATGCCAATTTGCAAAGGGGGAGAGGGAGAAGCAGGAAGTGCAAGGAGCAGGTGGGTTTCCCCATCAGTCTCATAGCCCCCTCCAGTGTGAGTCCTCATTACACTCATTTTGGGGTTAACCCAATGAAAAGGAGGCTGATGGCATCCTTTGGCTCCTCCTACCTGCCCAGGTGAGAGTTTGGGCTCCGTCCTTGGAACTGCATCCAATTTTGGTCACCAGAATGTAAAAAAGACGTTGAGACTCCGGAAAGAGTGAAGAGGGGAGAGACCAAGATGAGTCGGGGGCTGGAAGCTAATCAGGGAGAGGAGCAACCCAGAACTAAGGAGAAACTTCCTAACAGTGAGAAGAATTAATCAGAGGAAGAGTTGCCTCCAGAAGTTGTGGGCTCTCCATCACTGGAGGTGTTTAAGAGAAGACTGGAGAGCCACTTGCCTGGAATGGTGGAGGAACTCCTGCTTGAGCAGTGGGGTTGGACTAGAAGACCTCTAAGGCCCCTTCCAACTCTTGTTCACTTTCTCTTGGCTTTAGGTGTTGCATCCATCCAACCACTTGACTGATTCCACCAAGGACCTTAACCCTCATTCCTGCAGGTGAGGTCCACAGGTTATGGTTAAACTAATCGTGGTTTAGCTGAGGGGTGCCTAAGTTCTGAGCTGAAGACTGACACCGGCCTTGGATGAGTACAGGTAGTCCTCAACTTACAACAGTTCATTTAGTCACCGTTCAAAGTAACAACGGCACTGAAAAAAGTGAGATCTCCTCTTCCTTTCCTCCGCTCCCTCTTTCCTCCCTTCTCTCATTCACAGCTCGTCTTTTCCTCCCCCTTCCTTTCCCCTCCCCCCATTTCCCTTTCCCTCCTCCTGCAGCTCCCTACCAAGATCATCCTCCACTCCAAAGGGCTCTCAAAGGGGTCCTGTGTGAACCTTTACATCACAGCCTCTTCAGCACAAAACAGAACAATAATAATAACTGGATTTTTAAAGATTTTGTTCGGCAAACAAAGGACATTCTCTTTTTCTCTTTCTTTAGATTAAAAACAAAGAGAAAAGGACCTTTTCAGGGTTGGGGGATCCTGAGCTCAGTTCAAAGCAACTTAACTCCCCCCCCTTAAAGAACCCCCCCACCCCCCAAACTGAACGGGGGAGGCGAGGAGCCTCTCTGGAGGTTTCCCTTCCATCCCCCCATAATCCTTAGGGGGAAAGCCCCGTCTTTAGGGAGCCTTCCCTCTGTTCCCAGGGTCGCCCAGTCCCAGCCCTCCCATCCGGGGAGCCTCGCAGGCTCAGGGACCCTCTGGGGAAGTGGGGCCGAGGGGCCACTCCAGCTACCTTTCTCCGGGCGAGGAAAAGCCCTCCTGGCAGGAAGGGACCGCAGCGGAAGGAGCCCCAACTGTCCGATCCTCTCCGGAGGACTCCAGAGCCCATGCGGAGCAGAGAACAGATAAGGGAAGAACGCGCAGGCTCAGGCGGAGACGGGGAGGCCGGGGCGGAGCTTCTGCTCTCCTTTCGGGCTCCGCCTTCTGCAAGTAACCACGCCCCTTACTCTCAGGAATCCGAAGAGAAGCGACCCTGGAGGTCTTCTAGTCCAGCCCCCTCCTCAAGCAGGAGATCCTATCCCATTCCTCACAAGGGATTCTTAAAAGCCTCCAGTGATGAAGAACCCAAAGCCTCTGAAGGCAAAGCTCTTCCACTGATGAATTGTTCTAACTGTTAGGAAGCGTCTCTTTAACTCCAGGTCGCTTCTCTCCTTGATTACTTTCCATCCATTGTTTCTTCTCCTGCCCTCTGGGGCTTTGTAGAATAGCTCTCTCTCTCTCTCTCTCTCTCTCTCTCTCTCTCTCTCTCTCTCTCTCTCCCTCCCTCCCTCCCTCCCTCCCTCCCTCCCTCCCTCTCTCTCTCTCTCTCTCTCTCTCGATCACACACACACACACACACACACATACACACACACCTTTTCTTTGCTGGCAGCCTCTCAAATAGTTCTCCCTCCCCCCCTCCCCATCCATTCAGAGCTGAAGAAGCTTCTTGGATGAGAAGCAAAACGTCTTCAAAAGAAAACAAGAAAGTCCAGTTGCCTCTTGTCTTTTTTTTTTTCTTCCTGGGATCTTTGGGAGGTGGGGAGATGCTTGAATCCTATTTAATCAGAGCTGGGAGGGACCTTGGAGGTCTTCTAGTCCAACCCTCTACTAAAGAATGGGAGGAGTAGCCCAGATGCCTCTGCTCCCCCCACCTCCTCACATGTCCTCAGCATCTCTGCCCAGGGAAGGCACAGGAAAAGACAGTGAGTAGAGACATAGCTCTCACTGGGGCGAAGGAGCTAAGATCGGGGAAGCCACAGGCAACGGGTGCTTTTCAAGGCGGTAGCTCACATCTGGAGGTCCCACTGCGGCCTCTCCGCCATCCAACTCGCCAATGGGGACGCTTCTGCCAGGCCATCTCCCCCCTCCCCACTAGGCTGTTGCACTTGGCACTCAGTGGGGGAGGGGAGTGATTCCCCACGCTGCCCCCTTCTTTCTCTTGATCCAGCTGACAAGGGAGGAGGAAGACCACCCATGGAGGAGGCCCCACCCCAGAAGATCCGCCCACGCTGTTATCTCCCAGCCCTCTTTGTTGGCGGCAACAGCAAATGTAGCGCGATGAAGGCGGAAAGCTGTTAGGGGCGCTTCACTCCTTCATCAAGACTCTGACCATCCCTCTGCCACGCCAGGATGGCCGGGAGCCGCACTAGAGGGCCCAGAGCTGCATGTGGCTCCAGAGCCGAAGGTTGCCAACCCCTGTCCTATTCTGTAGGTTTCAGAAATCCATCACAGCAGTTGGTGTCCAAAATGTCTGTCTGCCTTACGCAGAGTTTATTTGGCTTTTATAGAGTTTTAACAAGCAAAGCAAAAGCAGGGGTAGCAACAGCAGCAGCCTATTGGTACATTTTACCTGTCAATCTCTAAGACCATCCCAGCCAGAGTTGAATCTCACATAACTCCCCGATACGGCCTGTCTCTGCTGGGTGAGATCATAGCTTAAAAGCCACTGAGATCATGGCAGTTTGCGTAACGTTTCCTCTATTCCTACAACCATTTCAGACAAATGGTTGTCTTATCTCTGCTTAAGAACCTCCAGCATTGGAGAATTTATAACGTCTGGAGAAAGGTTGTTCCCGATTAATTATTCTGTCAGGAAAGTTCTCTTTAGTTCTAGGTTACTTCTCTCCTTGGGTTAGTTTCCCTCCATTGCAGTCATTTGCTTGAAAAGTCAAGGAAATAGTTGCCAGCATTACCTTGGGCTAAGCACCTGTCAGTCTGGCCGAGCAGCCCGGGCAGGCGAGCGAGGCAAGCGGGCAAGGGAGGCAAAGGAGAGAAAAGCTGAGCCGTGGGCGTGAGGACAAACCTGAAGGCGGGCGAGGGAGGCAAGCGGGCAGCAGAGGAAAATGGGTGAAGAGCACCTGGGCCATGGACATGAAGACGAACGAGGCAAGCGGGCGGGGGAGGAAAACTGGCAGAGAGAAGGTAGGCCACTGGGATGAGGACGAGCACAAAAGCAGGCGAGGGAGGAAAATGGGCAAAGAGCCGAGACACGGGCGTGAGGATGAGCATGAAGGAGGGAAGCAGGCGGGGGAGAACTGGGGAAGAGCAGATGGGCCGTGTGCCTGAGGATGAGCACAAAGACAGTTGAGGCAAGAAAAGGAGGGGCTGGGAGGGGAGGGGCCAGCCTCTCCCAGGTGTGCCAAACTGCACCAAAAGTTAGCTACCGGTTAAGTCCCTTTGCCTCACTGGGTACTCTCTCTGATGGGATTTGTGGTTATTTCAATAGGAAAAATATATTTTCCCCACACCAACATTTATTAGAATTTCCCTTCTGTTACTGTGTGATCTTTCTAGTGACTTATGTGACATTGAAAAAAAACATGTTTTCACATTGTCTATAACTACACAGGATTCTCTCTGGTATAGATTTTCTGGTGCATTTTTAATCTGGATTTGCAATGGTTTCTCTCACTCTGCCCACTTGTGACGTCGCTCTCCTGTGTGACGTCGGGTGTGGATGCGAAGGGCTGAAGGTTGGGCAAAACATTTTCCACACTCCAGACATTTATACGGTTTCTCTCCAGTGTGGATTCACTGATGCATCACAAGAGAATATTTCCGTGAAAAACATTTATCACACTCTGACCATTTATGAGGCTTCTCTCCTGTATGGATTCGGCTGTGACTTTTAAAGTGAGATGACTGAGCAAATTCTCTCCCACACTCCAAACATTTGTAGTTTTTTTCCCCCGTGTGAGTTTTCACATGACGTCTAAGGGCTGATGAGGTACGGTAAAATCTTCCACATTCGTTGCACTGATGTGGCTTCTCCCCCGTGTGGGTTTTATGGTGTCTCCAAAAGGCTCCCTTTAAAGCAAAAGATTTCCCACATTCTACGCATCTGTAGGGTTTCTCTCCCGTGTGAAGCCTCTGATGGGTTCCAAGGTTTTGTCTTTGAGAGAAGCACATTCCACACTCCCCACATTTGAATGGCTTCTCCCCTGTGTGGATTCTCTCATGAACCTGAAGGTCTCTTTGTTTAGCAAAACTTTTCCCACACTCCCCACATTCATAGGGTTTCTCCTTTTTGTGCCATTCCTGGTGTCTCTGAAGTTCAGAAGAATTTACAAATCGTTTCTCACATTCTGGGCATTCATAGGGTCTCTCTCCAGTGTGGATTGTCTGATGTATAAGAAGGGTTGACTTGTGACCAAAGCATAAGTCACATTCCTCACATTTATGGAGTTTTAGTGTGGTGGGGCTCCTGAGATCTTTGGAGTTTTTCCCAGAGAAAGATTTCTCACCCTCCAAACCTAGACTGGATCCACTTCCCACATGGACCTTCCTGTGGGTCAAAAGGAGGGACTGGAGAGCAAAGGATTTCCCACACTCGGAGCATTCATGGGTTCTATCGTGGTTTTTCGGAGTGTTGCTTGCATCTGATGGGAGATTCCAGATTTTCCCAGGCTCCATGCTTTGTGGCGGCTCCTGCCTTAGGCTGAATTTCTACTATCTGTTGGCAGTTGTCTTGCAAGTAAACGTTTGTTCACAATCTTTTATCCTCTGTTAGAAAGAGAAGGAGAAAAATGTATTTCCTTTTCAGAAATGTAGAGTCATAAAATCCCCAATAAACGATCCACAATAATTGAGTTTATATAGAGGTTTAAGGACAAGGCAAAAGCAATTCAGCTTACTAAACTTTATCCCCAAGGGCATTATGGGACAAGGCACAAACAGTCTGGACGTATGATAGCTAAAAATGCATCCCTAAAACAAGACGCAGTTTGGGCTGAGAGAACATTTCCCCATGGAGGGACAGGATGAAGGCTGGAGAGGGGCAGCCCCACCCCAAGCTGAGTCCCCAGGAAGCCTCTTTCGGCTTCAGGGCTGCATCCACCCAGCCGTTGCAGCTCCCCCACTCTGCGGCCTGCAGGATGCATCTGGCGGGCCTCCCATGAAACAGGCCGAATCAGAGAAGACACACACAGGAGTTTTCTCGGGATGGGAGCACCCAGATCTGACTCTGAACGTCCCTTTTATTGGGCAGGGAATTGGGGTGGTACAAAGGCAAGCAATCGGATTACATATACAGCAGTTATGCCCTTATATGATTATAACTAATACAGCAGTCATTCCTACGTAACACTCAGCTGACTCTCTTCCTACTTCCTTGTATGTGTTCCAGCTGACGTGTCAGCCTGCACGTACTCAAGAAGGCGCCAGTTTTGATCAATTATTCCAACATCATCTCTGTTTTCATTTTTTAAAGCACGTCTTCTTCTTCGTCCAATGACATGTGCGTATAGCTACGGCGTTCAGAGTTTTTCTCCTCCAATTCCTCGTCACTGCTGAGTACGAAATCTGGTTTCTGCAGCAGCTGGGTTTGTTCTCCGTTATTAACTGAAGTAATAACATTGATTTGCTGATTTTTTTGGTAAAAAAACTCCTAGCCATAGCGATTAAGGACGGGATACATTGAATACAACAACAAAGAGAAATGAACAAAACAATAATGATTATAATAGTAGGAATCAACTTGCGGAGCCAAGATCCATCAGGTAACCAGGACCATAAAGCTCCCCATACGTCAATGGCTCCGGGGCCATCAGTTTGTAGTGGATTATTCCGAATCATGCCTTCCATGTATTGTGCAGTGCCGGAAATGTTAATTTTGTAATCGTGGATATATACACAACAGTGAGAATGAATTAAGGCACAGACACCTCCTTGTGCTGCCAAGAGAATGTCAAGGGCATAGCGGTTCTGGAGAGCGACTTCTCTAACTTCATTCAGTTCCTCATTAATTAACTTAAGAGATTTAATAGTTTCATTAAACATTGCAACACTCCAGTTGTTTAAAATATGCAGGTCACGGTAGTTCATGGCAACTCCTATAGCTGGTATGATGGCTCGTGAGATTTGTGTGTCTAGGTTCCCTCCCAAGGTTAACCCAGAGTCCGAGGGGTTACTATCCCTTCTGTTCCGCAGTCGAATTTGAGGGAGTGTATCAATTTTATAAATTGTGGGGATAACCCAACCCAAAGTACAGGTACCTGCCCAATGCTTTGGCCACTGGCGATAAGCCGTGTTGCCGCACAATAACCAAATGTGGTAGGGCAGAGGTAAAAGGGGGTGCGCTGAGGTTTCGGTGTCATTTTCCCATTTCCTCATAATGTTAAACCAGAAACATGCTACGAGGCCTCCCTCTGTTTGAACTTGAGAGTAATCATTCGTAACAGTCTTGTTGATGCAACACGTACAGTCTATTCCGCCTAATGTTGACGAGTTTTGGCATTGTGTTGCAGTGGTGTTTCTTCCTAATGCACATTTCATGCAACATTCAGGCAAGGGAACCACCTTTTTACAATTCATGTTGTTTCCCAAGAAGGTGCTGTCAGCGGCTTTTGGTCTGGAGAAGCAAATCAATGCCTCACCGCGAGATTGTATTTGCGTTTTGAATAGAGTCTTGTTACTGAATCCAGGAATAGAGGAGAAGTATTCAGGTTTGTTTTGGTCCCAGTCACTCCATCCTGTCTCATTCAGAGGGACTGAGTGCAGAGGTACTCCTTTGCCAGATTGTCCTGGTGTGTGCATACAAATCCAGCAATTTGTGGCATTTAATACTGTGACCACCTTTTGAATGTCCTTCATGTAGTTTTGTAACCACAATGTATCACCATCACTGTGTCCAGGTTTAATGAACTTACTGTTGATGTTAATAAGAATGTGTGAAAGGAGTACAAAAACCCAGAGTACAAATGCACGCGTTATATTTAGGTTAAATATCGATGCCAGGTGGAGAAATGTCCGTTGTTTTTGTTTTCGAGTGATATGGTCTTACGTGTCTTCCTGGCACCCAAATAATGTGGTCGTTGTGGCGGACAGCAGCGTAGCCTCTTCCCCAGGAAATCAGGTCAGCCGGGCCTCGCCAGGCAGGATCAGGAAGTTGTCTATAGTACACCTGTGGTCGGGGAGAAGCTGCATGCAGCGTTGCCAGCTGCATTAGGGCGGGCTCAATCATGGGATGAAATAAAAGAATGACAGCAAAGTTTCCGTGAGATGATATGAGCCCCGAATGTGTTCTGGAGCCTGCTTTTATTAAGCCAGAAGGCATTCAAAAAAGTTTCCGTTATACAGCGTGTGATTACATGATTGGTTACCTGCTTTTTGCAGGGCAGAACTAAGCAGGTTAGCATACAGCCATATAATTGGTTAAAGCTTTCTATAGGATGTGGTTTTTTCTCTCCTGTCCGGAGTTCTCTGGACAGGCTCTGTGGTTAGCATTTCTTGCATAAACAGCAGGTGTTCAAGCGCAACAAAGGATGTGGTATTCAATGTCGTTAGGCTACCTTGTCAGGTTGATTTTAATGTGAAGCAAAGTTATTTGACCATTGCAAAAGATCCCGACAGCTGCAGATGGAGAAACAGAAAAATGACGAGTCGCTGCAGAGGTGGGTGGGGTGCCAGTGAGGTTCAAAAAGTTCAACGTATAGAGGGCAAGGTTAAGCCTATTTTGCAGCAGCGGGAGGCTAGGGGGAAGTTTTCCCTGAGCCAAATTGTACCTGTCCAGGGCGTGTTTAAGGGTCTGATTAGCACGCTCTACCATGGCTTGGCCCTGTGAATTATACGGGATGCCAAACTTGTGCGTAACGGACCATTTGTTACAGAAGGCAGCAAAAGCCGCGCTCGTGTAAGCAGGCCCATTATCCGTTTTTAATTCTTTTGGGCGTCCCAGTGCTGCGAATGGCCAAATGCAATGATTAATGACGTCCTTCACGGCTTCACCCCTTTGTGGGGTAGCAATGATGAAGCCTGAAAAGGTGTCTATTGAGACATGAATGTATTTCCAAGAGGCAAAAGGATTATACTGAGTCACGTCCATCTGCCAAATTGGACAAGACTCTGTGCCCCTAGGATTTACTCCCATGGGAAGTGAGTGTGCTTGTTTGCTACAGGTTGGGCACTGCTGTAAAATTGCAGTCGCCTCAGCCTGAGTGATACCAAATTGCTTTATAAGTGATTTTTTGTTCTGATGGAAATAAGAATGACTGTCCCAAGGAGAGACAGATGAAAGAGTCAAAAGTAAAGCACCAGATGCCGCAGCATCGGCCATGTCATTACCTTCCTGGAGGGGACCAGGAAAAGGCTGATGACTTTGTATGTGCGTAACAAAATAAGGTTCCTTCCTTGCAACAATGAGTGCCTGAAGTGTAGAAAACAAGGAAGTTAATTCAGAATCCAAAGATGGTGACAAGTATGACTGGAAAATAGTAGAAACAATTTGTGTCACATACAAACTGTCCAAAATTAAGTTAAAGGATTCTGATGAAAAATGTTTAAATGCCAGAATAGTGGCAGCCAATTCGGCTCTCTGCGCTGACTTTTGCGGTGGAGCAATTTTTGTGTGCCACTGGCCATTTCTGAACCAGGCACAAGCTCCAAATTGCTTTCCACCATCAGCAAAAAGGGTGATGGCGTTTTTTATTGGTAGTGGCTGCAATAAATCATTCAACAGGATTGGAACAGTCTTCAAAAGCTGAATTCTCGGATCAGCAGGCGGATGGCAGGAAATGTGGCCTGGCCATTCCGTGAGAGCTATCTGTAACTGCTCAGAATTGGTGTACATCACATCCCATGTGGCAAGGGAACATGGAACATATAAAGTTGATGGTTCGATGCCCATCAAGGCTTTTGCCCTCAGGCGGGCCTTGGTGATCAAGGAAGCGAATTGAAAAGGCTTTTGATTAATGGTGTTGCGTGGAGTATGTGGGAGGTGCAACCACTCCAAAATGAGGAGAGGTCCCGGATTTTGGGCTAAAATAGCAGTTGGGATGTCCATAGTATTAAGCAGGACAATAACAAGTGGTTCGCCCGGGATACAGCAATCCACCCATTGCTTACGCAATTCCAGCTCGACTTGCGTCAGGATTTCCAATTGTGCTTTGTTCAGAGTTATCAAATCAGATGGATGTTTGCCCTGTGTAAGTGCTGAAAAAAGAGGCGCTATCTGCTTGGTAGAAATACCAAGGTAAGGTCTAACCCAATTTATTGTTCCTAAATATTGCTGCAACTGCACCAAGGTTGTCTTCTGTGATAACTTAATGTGAGGGACAACAGGAGCAGAGTATGAGGATAGCAATTTATGGCCCAGATATAAAAAAGGTTGCTTGTGTTGTATTTTGTCCGAGGCTATATGGAGTCCCCCGTCTGTTAACATAGTAGTGAGAATAGGCAATGTACTTCTTACTGTTCCCTCAGGGCCTGGAGCTGCAACAAGGATGTCATCCATGTAATGATACACTAAAAAATGGGGAAACCGAAGGCGATATGGCTGCAAAATGGAATTCACATAAAATTGACACATGGTAGAGCTATTTAGCATGCCCTGAGGCAACACTCGCCATTGGTAGCGAGAAGTGGGTCGAGACATGTTTATTTCAGGCACTGTAAAGGCAAACAGTTGCATATCTCTCGGATGAAGTGGAATGGAAAAGAAAGCATCCTTCAGGTCAATAATCATCAGGTCAAAATCTTTTGGAATTACATTTGGGTTGGGGAGACCGCATTGCAGCGCTCCCATCAGCTGGATGATGGCATTGACCGCACGAAGGTCATGTAAAAAACGCCATTTACCTGATTTCTTTTTTATCACAAAAACTGGGGTGTTATAAGGACTTAGCGAGGGTTCTATGTGGTTTAATTCTAATTGTTCTGAAACCAGGTTTCACAAGGCTGAGGCCTTCTCAGAGGTGAGTGGCCACTGGTCAATCCATACCGGGCTCTCCGATTTTAAAGAAAGCCGGAGTGGTGACGGAGGGGACATGCTCAGTCCAGACTTAGTTTTGCTCCAAACTGTTGCAACAAATCTCTACCCCACAAATTGATGTGGAGGGGTAGTATTACTGGTTTGATATGAGCAGTTGTAGAGATCTGGGGCGATGTTGCCGACAGCCAATCTTTGCTAATTTGGGCGACCTGAGTTCCACCGACGCCTTGGACTGCAGGTGACTGTTCGGTAGGCCAATCAGAAGGCCACTCAGCAGTCCGGATCACAGAAACATCTGCGCCAGTATCTAAAATGCCAGAAAAACAACGGCCCTTAATATAGAATTCCATGTTAGGGCGATTACTTTCCATTGTTTTTGTGACTGCCAATGCGTCATTGATTTTTGATTGTTGATCATGTAAAGTTGGGGGGCTATCCTCACAGGGGAGAATTAAAACCTTAGCCACTTTGTCCCCTTTATTAATTATTAAGGGTTGGTTTGCAACAATCTGAAGCACAACCTGCTGTTCCACTAAGCACGTCAGAAGCGTTGGGGGAAAAGAAGCACCGCAAGAGAGAAGTGAATCATGAGGAAAGAGTAAAGCGGATGTGGGAGGGGAGAGGGCGACAGAGGGTGTAGCTGAAATAAAGTAAGGCGTGTTAGGAAATGACGCATCTAGGGAAACGCCAGCAACAAATTCCAGCGAAGGAGGAAATGAAGCAGGAAATGGCGGCGGCTTTGGCCTTACAGCCTTTTGGATGGGGCTGGGTGTTGGCCCCGCTTCTAGTTTCCCGACTGGGCGGTTTGTTGGCTTGAGCGACATTGTTTTGCCCAGTGGTACCCCTTTTTACATTTAGGACAAACAGTTTTTGGCTTAACCCCTGAATTAGAGTTTTTGCGGGATGCGCCCCCTCCCGGGGCTCTACATTGGGATTTGAAATGTCCCGGTTTGCCGCAGTTAAAGCAATTTCCAGCCGGGCGACCGCCCTGCTGCAAGGCGGCAGCAAGGGCGTCCATTTTAGAGAAGGAGGCGGTAGGCAATCCAGAAGCTTCATCTGTTTTATCAAGAGCACGCAAGGCAGCAAGACTAACAAGCGGAAAAAGAGCCGCAGGAAGTTGTAATTGGGCTGTAACCAAAGCAAAAGCACCAGCACCAGCAACATGGTCCCCAGTGATGGCGGGATTTCCTGCCATGCGGGCGGCACTATGAGCCTCCCGTGAAAAGTCTGACTCCCATACAACATACTGAGGCCCCGTGAGGAGCATTCTCAGTAGGTCCTTCCAATCCTGGGGAGTCATGACAAAGGACGCAGCCATAGAATTAAGAAGGCCCTTGACATACGGCGATCGAACGCCGTACATAGAGACGGCCACTTTTAGGTCTCTAATCGTTTTCAGAGGAAGGGGCTCATATAGGGGCACTGGGGCCCCAGCCCCCGCAGGGCTGGGCACAAGCATAACAGGAAAAGCAGAACATTGAATCAGCTCCTCAGCATCAAGGAGCCCCTGGCTATGAGCTTGAGCCATAGCCAGGGCAACTGCGCCCATAGCGTTATGGGCGGGTGGCCCGGTGGAATCGGGCAAGGGAGCGCAGGGGGGGCAGGGACTATCAACAGAATAGGGGGGTGGGAGGGCAGAGGGCGTCAATACCTCTGCCAAGCCTTTTTCGTGAATCAAAAGGCACTCCATAACTACCCGCCATGAAGACAATATTTGTCCAGGGGCCCTTGGCGTCTCATGGAAGTAAGCACCCAATTTTCGCCATGTAGACGTTTTTAAGGAGCCTCTCTCCGGGTAGGCAGGGCAGTTTTTCCAAATGTATTCTAACAAACTAACCAATTCTTTCTTAGATAAGATGGGTAAAAATTTTCCATTATTTTTCAAAATAATAATTGAAACCTTGATTAGTTCACAAAGCTCTTGCAGGTGCGCAGCCTGCTGCTTGGTTAACCCTCCTCCCATACTCACAAGGGGATTGTCGTCTTGCGGCGGACGAAATCGTGTGCACGGCCTCTTCCAGGTGATGAGTAGAGGAGGTCCAAGGGACGTATAGTCTCGGGAACTATCACGTGGGGGTCACCAGTTGCAGGATGCATCTGGCGGGCCTCCCATGAAACGGGCCGAATCAGAGAAGACACACACAGGAGTTTTCTTGGGATGGGAGCGCCCAGATCTGACTCTGAACGTCCCTTTTATTGGGCAGGGAATTGGGGTGGTACAAAAGGCAAGCAATCGGATTACATATACAGCAATTATGCCCTTATATGATTATAACTAATACAGCAGTCATTCCTACGTAACACTCAGCTGACTCTCTTCCTACTTCTTAAAGAAATTACGCCCTCACTCAGCACTTTGGCAGCTAAATCCAATTCACTGCATCACTCTCTTGTCAAATTAAGATTAAAATAATTAACAGGCTTATTCTCCAGAGCAAGATTTAGCCAAGATTTGTTTACTCACCTTTAAAGTTACAACCAAGAGGTCACTTGTTAGCCCTCTGAGCCAAGGCCAGGGATGACTCTCACCACTGACCGGTTTGATTTCTCCTTAGTCGATTGGCCCTTTGTGCAGGAAGCTGCTTCTCCATCCAGGCCACGATTTCCAAATTTTCAAGAATGGAGTCCCAGACAAAGGTTGGTGGAACCTGATCCAAGAACTCCCCTTTCTCCTCTGTGGGGTTCACGGCCAGATCCTCACTGGTCCCCTGCAAGGAGAAATGAAGAAGGCTCAGATGCTTTTGACAGTAATTCTGCACAGAATCTCTACATGACCTGGAAGAGGCAGCAGAAGGTGGAATTATTTGTTAATGGTAGAAATAAAAGAGGGAGAATCATGATTCAAGGAGATCTTGATGAGCCAAAATGGAGAGGTCCAACCGGGACCACTGCATAGTTGTGAGTAGGAAGACTCAATGGAAGAAGAGAGAGATCAGATGGGCAAAAGAGCATGTGTGAAAAGGGAGGCTCTCTTTGGAAGTTAAAGGGCACAAAGATCCCAGGTAGGCGTTTCCAAAAAATAGAGAGTTATTTAAGTGAGCCTTCTGGCCATCAGCTTCTCCTAGGAGCTGCTCCCAAGAGCAGCCTCAAAACTTCCATAGAAAAAATGGAATTTGAAAGGATGTCTTTCTTTCTTAGATTTCAAAATATACCTGAAACGGAGGGTGAAGGTTTAAGGGAGACTATGATAACAATGCTAGCAGATTATATTAAAAGAGATAAACAACGGCTAGGGTGGGCTATTGATTTGATATATAGAATTAATTCAGAATATGCTAGAACATACAATGTTCCAAGGGAAGTTCATGTTAAATTTTTTAGAAAGACTACAAGAGATGAGATTCTAGGGGTTCAAAGGGGGGGAACCTTTAAGACATAAGGATAAAGAAATAACCATTTTAAAACAGATACCAAAAAGAATAAGAGATAAGAGGAAGAAATTCTTCTTTTTAACTAAAAAACTGTATGAAGAAAATATCTGGTTTAGATGGCTAGTTCCAGAAGGCTTGTTGATTTTCTGGGAGGGTGGTAGAGTGAGAATTAATACAGTGGTGGAGGCAGAAGCCTTCATGGAAAAACACAAGACTCTTCTAGACGGAACAGGAGACAGTGCACAAGATATGAAAGGGGGAGGAGCCATGGCTCAGCCAACAGACAGGGGAGAGGAGGCAGCAATGAGACTTAGGTCACAGAAATGAATTAAAAATACATTGCAATTGTTAATACAAGGTTAGAAGTGATATAAAGTATGATTGAAGATGTTAAAGAATTTGAGGTAAACCTAAACTGCTAATATATATGTAATAATATTTTGATATATATATAAAATAAGAGAGAGATGTAAGACCCCGGGGAAACATCACTTTCCGTATGATGTAGCTGTCAAAATTTTTCTCCATACTTATGTACCCTTTTCCCCAAAATATTTGTAAAAAGCAATAAAACTTTTTTTTAAAAAAAACTTCCATAGAATTGGTGGGTTCCAAAACATCCCCCCAGGAGGGGCTGCCGCATCCTAGCCCCATCCTAGCCTCTTCTGGGCAAAAGAAGGAAACTGCAAAGCTTAGAAATTCCACCCATGTTCTTAAAAGCAGAAGGAAAGTAAAGATTAGCCTTAGAAGAAAGGATTTCATTGTCGGCCTTTTAGGTGGAGCTCAAAGAAAAAGGATCTCTTGGGGGTTAAGACAACATGAACTCCGTTCAATTAATTCAAAGCCTTTTTTCTTTCCCCCAAACTCCCCCCCCCCCACCACCATTGCAATGAGGTCGGTCTGCGTTAAGAGCACATTATAAATCTAAACAAATGTTTTAAAGCTCCATTGTTCCAACTGCACGCGCGGGGACATCGCGCTCTGACGGATCACGGAGAGACCTTCTGAAGGAACCGACCCGAAAGCTCCTTCTCGGATCCACCAGGTACTCCTCCCCCCCCCCCTGGAGCCTTGGCAGGGCGAGGAGGGGGAAGATCCAGCCGTGGGACGGAGCCCCCTTTGGCCCCGTGGAGGGATCCGCTCCCTGCAGGCAACGCCAGAGCCCGGATCTCACCGAGCCGAAGAGCGGGATCCGCAGCTCCCTTCGGGGGGAAGATCCCCAGGCTGGAGGGGCGGCATGGAGGCCAGAGAGAGAGAGAGAGAGAGAGAGCAGCCCCACCTGTTTTGAGCGGGATCCAGGAGCGTCTCCCGGGGGACCCAGCGCCGATCCTCCGAGGAAGAGGCGAAAGGAAGCGGGGATCCAGCCAGAGGGAGGGGGGGGCTTCTTCTCTCGGGCTCCGCCCCCGCCCCTTAGCCCCGCCCCTTAGCCGCCGCCTCCCTTTTCCCCCTCCGCCTTTCACCCCCAATCTCCCCTCCCAGCCAGGACCACGTGCTCCGAAGCTTCCTCTGATCCTCCCGTGGGTGTCCGTGTCCAGCGTTCCTCTGACCATGGACAGAGTTTCCCGTTCTGCACGCTGGAAGAGGGGCTGCCTCTCCTCCTTCGGTGTGTGTGTGTGTTGTTTTAATGAGCCCAAACACTTTCCCCCCCATTTTTTCCTTTTCAGGAACTCCGCTCAAAGTCCCAGTAACTTCCAGCAGCAACACAGAGTTGACTTTTTCCTGCCTGCCGAAAGACTTGATGGCTGTTTCCTCCTAAGTGGATAAGAAAGCTTTCATTTCCCCCCCCCAGGGGCTTTTCATTCAGTGACCGTCGCATCTCACAGTCATCTGCAACAGCCGCTGGGGCAGAGGTTACGGGATCACCCTCCACCCTGAGAACTTAAATAGGGGGGGTCTCTGAGCGAGGAGGGGGTTTCTGCAGAGACTCACATGCTTGGGTGTGTCAGCTGCCAATCACCAGAACCCTTGGGGGGGGCAGGACAGAGGAGAGTTTGGGGGAGCAGCCCAGCTCTCAAGCTTCTTCCCATGGAGGCAACAACAGGGAAAGAAGCCTGAAAATACTGCTCAGTCCTTGCAAAATGGGAATGGTTTTATTTTATATATATATATATTATTTATATCCGCCTTTATTATTTTTACAAATAAGTTGCTCACTTTTGCAAGAAGCCGCTGAAGAACAGGAGACAAACCACTATAAAAGTTACAATTAACCCAGATTGTGATGGTTACAATCTGCCAGGAAGTGGGACCCCGGAAGTGGGACTTTTCTGTAGAAGGCCCTGCCCTGCCCTGGGAAGACCCTTTCCCGGGGGATCCTGCAGGCCTCCCACCCTTCTGGCCTTCCGGGAAAGATGCACGGCTGTGATGGCTAATCTTTTTGGCCTCGGGTGTCGAAAGCGTGCATGCCCATACCCATAATTTAATGCCCCCCCCGTGCCCCCCCATACATAGCCACCCCCATTAATGCGTGCATGACACCCCTCCCCCCGTTTTGGGCCTAACAGGCCTCACTGAAGCCTCTTCTGGGCAACGGCCTGTAGTTAGGCCTGGTAGACCCACTTTTCTCCCGGAGGCTTTCCTGGAGCTTGGGGAGGGCGAAAACGGCCACCCCTGGCCCTCTGGAGGCCCTTTGAAGGCCAAAAATCAGCTGGCCAGTGCACGCATGCACGCTGGAGCTGACCTAGGGTAACAGCTTGTGTGCCCGCAGAGATGGCTCTACGTGGTACCTATGACATGGGTGCCATAGGTTCGCCATCACGGCTGTAGGGGCTGTTCTGCCCGCAGTTTCTAGGACAGAGTAAGGCTAGTAATGCAGGATTAGAGACTGCGACGTCTGTGTTTCAGGTTTTTTTGCTTCTCTTGATGTTGGTTTTATTTTCGTTGTGAGCCCCCACCCACTCTGCTGTGTTTCACAAGAGTGGCGGCCATAGAATGAAACGGATGTCTTCCCAACAAGGCAAATCATTCACTCTGCTGGGTGATATTGGTGGTTTCTAAATTAGGTAATAAATAAAAATCAATGTTACAGGTGACCCTGAACTTATGGTCCTCTGCCCATCATGGACCTCCGTCATAAAGTACCTTTTGTGAGGGGGGGGGCTCTCTTGTACCTTCAAAGGGTCTCAGGTTGATGTCTGCCAGTGGTGAGCCCCCATGGCTGCCTCTGCCCTCCAGCTGTGCCTGATGAGCTCTGGGCTGAAAGGGGGAACCGACCCAAACTCAGCCTCTCCCACTTGAGCTGAGAAGGGAAGGAAGGACAGAGAATCCCACACAGGAGGGGCCACAAGTAATAAAACTCTGGCAGGTGCATTTCCTCCTCCCACCCCAAAGGCAAACTGGACTTTCTTGGGTATTTCTTTCCCTTGAAAACGTTTTACTTCTCATCCAAGAAGCTTCTTCAGTTCTGACTGACTGGTAGGGGGAGAAAGGAAGGATCTGTCTTGTGTCTCAAAGGAGAAGCCCATCAGGAGGAGATGTCCATTAAAAAAAACTTTTTAAACGGGGCCAATTCACAGTCCCTCAAACTGTTGGGGGGGGGGACCAGTTGGGTGAACGTGGCCAGATGGTCATGTGACCGGGTGGGTGTGAGAAAAATCAATATCTATTTGATTACAGAATAGAAAAACTAGGAGACCACGAAGAACAAAAGGCATGTATTTAAGATAAGCTTTTGCAAAAGGATTCTCAATCATGAAAGATAGAAAGAGAATGCCTGATGGGTCCAGATACGACGTTTAAAAGCCAGTTTTTAGGGTACAGGTCATTTCCGTAAATGTCTCCTACATAAAGGCGTGTTACGCAATACGTGTTATATAATGGCATTTGGCTACTATTCAACCAGGTTCCCGTAAACATTCCCTTGGAACGGAAAGTCCCCATTATTTCAGTCCCTGTTACATGGAGATCATAGAAAATAGAATCATAACAGAATAATCAATCTACTTACGTCAGCCTCTTGAGACTGAGACTGACGTCTGCACTTTCTGAGTTGACCCATCCAATTTCTCTCAGTCAAACTTCCCGTTCTGGAAATCCCTTAAAGGTTTGTTCTATATATGGTATTAACTGAATGTGTTACAGAAGTCATTATGCTGTTTTTTGCATTTTAGTACTTAGCTAGAGTGTAAAATGGAGTGTGTCAGGTTCTTTTATTATTATTATTATTATTTTATTATTTGTTATTTTATTATATATTATTATTATTTAATCAACTTGTTGGTTCTTGCTTTTTACACAAATAAACTTTCTTTCTCTCAGTGGGCGTGGCTAATTTAATAATCCATTAAAGAATGCACAAACTTTAATTTCTTTTCCTCCTGGGGGTGTTTTATTTGATTTGTTTGCAGGTTGCTCTTTTGCTTGACTTTTCTTTTTACTAGATCGTTTTTTCAGTTGCTTAGCAGTCTAGTGGTCCACTTCAGGAGACAGAGTTTTGCAGCAATCTCAGCCCCAAGGAGCTTGAGAAATCTCTCTCCCCCTGCCTCGCTCCCTCTCTTCCTCTCTCCCTCTTTCTGTCTGTCTCCCTCTGTCTCTTTCTATTTCTCTCTCCCCTCCCTTTCTTTCTCTCTCTTTCTCTCTCTCTTCTCTCACTTTCTCCCTTTCTTTCTCTCCCTCTCTCTTTCTCTCTTTCCCCTCTTTCTCTCTCTCTCTGTCTTTCTCTCTTCTGCAGGTGGGGGAGGTGAAAAATGAGCCATTTTTGCCCGTTTTTTTGCTTTCTGGGGCGTCTGTGACTCCCGTTTTCACCCACCACATCCAGAACATTCTGCAGGCCAAAGACAGGCAAAAACGGCTCGTTTTTTGCCCCAAAACAGGCTCTTTTTGCCCATTTTTTGGCCTCCTAGGGCGTCTGTGTGACCCTTTTTTCACCCCCACCAACCTCCAGAAGGATTCTACAGACCAAACATTTCAGTTCCAGCCCATGGGGCTTCCGAAGGTAAATCCTGCACTCAGGCGAAGGGTAGGTGAGGCGGTATGGGTGGGGCCACCTCGTGGTCCTGCGTGGGCCATATTAATGGCTTCAGTGGGCCGCATGTGGCCCGTGGGCCGTAGTTTGAGGAGCCATGATTTTGACCGATACTTTTATTAAGGATTATATGCCCCGAAAGAAAGTTAATGCAAATATTTGTGTGTGAATATACGAAAAAGAAAAAAGAATCCCTCCAAAAAAAGATAATAGGAAAAAGAAAACTTTCCCTCTTCATCCTCAGCCAGCAGATTCAACATCAAAACTTTTATCACTAAATAAACCACCAGATTCATTCCACCCCATTTTCCCCTCTCTAAATTTTCAGTTCTCCCCATTGATCAACAAAGCCTAGTAAAAATTAACAGAAAAACCTGGTTTCTTGACTTATGACTATAGCACTTATGAACAGAAATCCATTCCAACTTGTGGTCATAAGTCAAGGACATCCTGTACTCTGAAAAACATTAAATCTACTCCCCACATACTTATGACTCTTGTGTAATCACTCCGGTAACTTACTAATTCCGCTTTGCAAGAAAAATATTCTCACACTCCCAACATTTACACCCTTTTGCCTCACTGTGAACTCTCTGCGGTTCCTTTGCTTCAGTAGGAAAACCATTTAGTCACACCAAATAATTGTAGGATTTCCCTTCTGTCACTGTGTGAAGTTCCTGGTAAACATTAGGATGGGTTGGAATAAAGTGTTTCCAGCATTCCCAACTAAACAGATTTATCTCTGCTATGGATTTTCTGGTGCTTTTTCAGCTTTGATTTACTATGAAAAGGTTTCTCACACTCTGCACACTTTTGTGGCTACCCTCCTGTGTGACATCGGGTGTGGATGCGAAGGGCTGAAGGTTGGGCAAAACATTTCCCGCATTCCAGACATTTATACGGTTTCTCTCCAGTGTGGATTCGCTGATGCATCACAAGAGAATCTTTCCGTCAAAAACTTTTATCACATTCTGAGCATTTATGGGGCTTCTCTCCTGTATGGATTCGGCTGTGACTTATTAAGTGAGATGAATGAGCAAATGTTCTCCCACAGTCTAAACATTTGTAGTTTTTTTCCCCTGTGTGAACTTTCACATGACTTCTAAGGGCTGATGAGGTACGATAAAATCTTCCACATTCGTTGCATTGATGTGGCTTCTCCCCTGTGTGGGTTTTGTGATGGTTCCAAAGTCCTTGCTTGTTTCCAAAGCATTTTCCACATTCTATGCATCTGTATGGCTTCTCTCCTGTGTGGACCCTCTGATGGCTTCCCAGGTGTTGTTTTTGGGAGAAGCATTTCCCACACTCCCCACATTTGTAGGGTTTCTCCCCGGTGTGGATTCTCTGATGAATCCGAAATTGAGCTGGTGAAATAAAACTTTTCCCACACTCCCCACATTTATGGGGTAGGTCCCCTTGGTGCCTCTTCTGGTGTGTCTGAAGTTCATGAGAATCCACAAATCGTTTCTCACATTCTGGGCATTCATAGGGTCTCTCTCCTGTGTGATGTTTCTGATGTCGCACCAGAGTTAATTTTGAGATAAAATATTTCCCACATTCGAGGCACTTTTCCTTTTTCTCCCTTCTGTGTGTTTTCACATGACTCCGAAGGGCTGAACGTTGGGCAAAACATTTCCCACATTCGAGACACTTTTCGTTTTTCTCCCCTGTGTGTGTTTTCCAATGACTCCGAAGAGTGAAACTCTGGGTGAAACATATGCCACACTCAAAACATTTGTAAGACTTTATTCCTGCATGGATCTTCTCATGGGACCAAAGATGTGCGTTCTCAGAAAAGCTCTTCCCACATTCCCAACACTTGTAAGGTTTCTCCCCCGTGTGGATTCTCTCGTGGTCTCTGAGAGTGGATTTTTCACGGAAAAATTTCCCACATTCCAGACACTGATAAGGTTTCTCTCCAGTGTGGATTTTCTGATGTCTAAGAAGCTTTGACTTTTGTCCAAAGCATGAGTCACATTCCTCACATTTATAGGGTTTTAGTCTTGGGGGGCTCCTGAGATCTTTGGAGTTTTTCGTCCTTGAAGTGCTTCTCGTATCTGATGGGGGATCCAAGAGATTTCCACCCTCCATGCTTTCTGGTGCTTGCTGCCTTGGGCTTAATTTCTACTATCTGTTGATAGTTGCCTTGCAGGTAAATCTTTGGTCACAGCTGTTTTCCTGCTGGTGGAACAAAAAAGATGAGAACATTATTTCCTTTCGAAAAACAAGGAATATCACAAAATTGTTGAGGGCCAGATGCCGACATTTGTAAAGTGCTCAGAGAGTGCTGTAAATCACTACGTATCTAAGTCGAAGTGCTATTGCTAATAACAACTGCAACAGTGAGGGAGGAATTGCAGTTCTTGAGCAAAGTGGTTATGTGATGTCTCAAGTAATGACCACTTTGCTCAAGAAATGAGTTTGCAGCCCAGTTGTAGTCGTAACTCGAGGACTGGCTATAGGAAACACAAAAGTCAAGGCAAAAACTTTCACTCAATTGCCGTTTTGTGAAATAAAGATAAAAATCAATTGAAGGCATGTGCTAGGATGAAGTTGCAGGATCCAATCTGGGTCAGTCACCAGGATCATCAGAGGTTTCGTCTTCCGAGCTTTCAGAGAGCCAATCCTTGGGGAACTTCCCTCCAGCGGAGTGTGTGATGTTCACTGTGTGTGAGTGTGTGGACCAGTGGTGGTATTCAAAAGTGTTTACTATCGGTTCTGTGGGCGTGGCTTCTTTTGTGGTGGTGGCGGCGTTGCGGTCATGTGACTGGGTGGGCGTGGCTTGGTGGTCATGCTCTCTAAAGGGCAGAAATGAGTGAATGAGTTAACTTTTGACTTTGACAGCTGATGAGCACCCCCTGAACTAAGCCTGCATGATCTCTATCGGTCAATTTAAAGCTCAGCCTCACATATTTAGTATTTATTTAAGAATTGAACAAATGTAGCATTTTGCAGTTTGTTTAGAATTAGGCAGGATAAAGTTACCAACAAAAAAAACCAATGGAGCTTGGTTTATCTGTCTACCTCCTCCACGTATACGTCTATATTTTTGTGTATGTACTGTCTATATTTGTATTTTATGTGTTTTTTATTGTACGCCGCCCCGAGTCCTTCGGGAGAGGGTGCGGCTAACAAATAAATTATTATTATTATTATTATTATTATTATTATTATTATTATTATTATTATTATTATTATTATTATTATTATTATTATTATTATTATTATTATTATTATTATTATTATGAATTATGAATTAATACTAACTGTCAAAAACAAATATTAATGTTTGCATCAGTGTCCTTGTAGAAATATACGTGTTTGAGGAGTTTGTTTATGAAAAACTTTTCCCTGTTCAAGGAGACATGTAAGAATTCAAATCCAGGATCAAGGCCAGGAGTTGTTTGAGGTGAGTGTGGCTGGCAGGGCCCTTGCTCACTTGCAACAAGCAGCTGCAGAAGGGGAGACAAACCATTATGAAATGGAGAATTAACCCAGATCTTCACCTTTACGATTTGCCATCCAGCGGGACCCAGCAAGTGTGACTTTTCTGTAGCAGCCCCTGTCCTGGGAGAGACCCTTTCCTGGGGGGGGGGATGCTGCAGGCCCCCCCAACCTTCTGGAAAGCTTTAGGGGGCTGTTTCCCTCCCCAATATCTGGGACAGAGGAAGGCTGGGACTGGAGAATTAGTTTGGTTGTGTTTGTGGGTGTGTCTCAAGTACCTGATTGTTTTGGTTTTCTAGATTTTGGCTTTAGAGTTGTGAGTCCCTTTTCAGAGTTGTGTTTTACAAGACAACTATGGACAAAGAGTCCAATTTCTTGCCTTTATACAACAATCCCCTTTTGCAAATGCCCCAAGGTTTATCAGCCCTTTATGACAGCTAATTTGTGAGGTGGGTGGTTTCCATATTCGATAATAAATATAAGTAAATAACTACAGGTGGTCCTGAACTTTCAATCTTAAATTGGTCTCTGCACATTATGGATCCAGTTCATGAATAGCTTTTGTGGGTGGGGCCCATCGTAACTGTGAAACGGTTGATGTCTGCCTGTGGTGAGCCCCCATGGCTGCCTCTGCCCTCCAGCTGTGCCTGATGACCTCTGGGCTGAAAGGGGGACCGACCCAAACTCAGCCTCTCCCACTTGAGCTGAGAAGGGAAGGAAGGACAGAGAATCCCACACAGGAGGGGCCACAAATAATGAAACCCCTTTTGTGGGCAGGAGGAGCTGAAGGCTGGCAGATGGAGATGGTGTGTGTGTGTGTGTGTTTGTGTTTCTGTGTAGGAATTAGCAGTGTGAAACAGGCACACTGGGCTCTTTTCCCTACGTTCAGTTGACCTTCCGTGTCTCCCAGGACTGGACCTTCTTCCCAAGGAGCCTGAAATCCATAAGGAGAAAGAGCCTCCACCAGACCTGAGGAGCATCCGGGTACCAGGCGCCTCTGGGGAACCAGGTGTCCGGATCAAGGGGCTCACAGGGGGCGGGAAGATGCCAGAGGGCCCCACTGAAGTAGCCAATAGGAGTCAATGGCAGATCCCAGATCCTGAGCACATCAACAACTATGTCACAAAGGAACATTTCTATGGGACCAAGAGGGAAGAGACCACTTCCCAAGCAAAACAGCCAGGAAAACATTGTGCTTCGTAGGGCTGGGGAGGAGGTGCCATTTCATGGAGGACGGAGGAGAAGGAGAGAAATAACCACCATTAAAGGAAAGCGATGAGATAAAGTGAGTCTCCTTTACTGAAGCTACAAAAACATCACATTAAATGTAGAGTATTTGAAGTGATATCTCTATGGAATATAAGGTAATTGCTTCCAGATCGATAGAAATAGGCAAGAAAAATATTTAATGTCACAAGATCTATGGATAATAATGAAATATCGCAGTAAGAGACTTAACAAGAATATCCATAAAGGGATTTAAATGTAATCTAAATTAAAGAGATGAGAAGCTTCATTTAATAACACTCAGGCCAGGGAGGATTTTTCTTTATCGCAATTTTGACCCGCTTTTGTGTTTTTTGGGGAAAGATTTCAGGATAAACCCTTTTCTATGCCAGAAAGATTTCTAGGGGCTCCCTCTGAGGGGACTCACAAATGCAGGACAACAACTGTCTCATTTCAAGCAACAGATTTTCCACACTCCAAGCTCTGATGTGGTTTGTCACCTGGAAAGAGGGTCTGGCCATCTCAGCCCCTGGAGTTTTTCTGGAGGGCATTTTTACCTCCAGACCCAGGTAGACAGTCCAGAAAAATATTTCCCACAGGGGATGGGGCCTTCGGCAGTTTCAGCCAGCTGCCACTGTCCCCAGGCCTGGACTTCACCCCAGGGTCACCAATGCCAGATTAATGTAGCTTTAATCTCCAGACCGGTGGCCTTTGCAGTCCTGCACCACTCTGCAAGCTGTGTTGACCAAAGCATCTCAAAGCTTTTCCAGGATCCCCCCCAAAATCAAACGTGGATGGTGCTGGGAGTCTAATGGCCTCCCCGTCCTATAAATTCCCCCTATCTAGATAATTAATCTTTAATTTTCCTCCCAGGAAAATGTAATTTAATTTTAATTTGAATAGCATCCCTTCTTACAGTGATCTGCAATGGCCCCTGGTGCAGAGGTTACATGATGCCCCCTCCCTCATCATGAGAATTTAAATTGGGTGGGGGTCTCTTAAGAGCCTAGGTGGGTCTTCTGGAGAGTCTCAGATTCTTTGGGTGGGTCGTTTCCAAATCCCCACAGCCCCCAGGACAGCAAAAAGAAGAGAGTTTGAGGAAGCAGCCCAGATCTCATGCTTGTTCCCATAGGGGCAATACAAATATGGCAGCTCAGCAGCTGGCAGGGGAAAGAGGCCTGGAAACTCTGCTAGGCCTTTGCTCAGTAGCATTTTTAAATTTTATTTATTTATTTACACCCCCCACTCTGTCAGGGTTCCAAATAACATCCAAAATTAAATCAGAGTCCAAGGCAAAGCATTGCTCAAACTTCCAATTTATTAAGAGAGTCATGTTGGCACATCTGGGAAAACCCGAATCTGAAAGCTTCCCGGTTTTCCCCGCCCAGTTGAAAGTTCATGATCTTGCCCCCACACCCACAACTCCATCACACGGTCCAATCTTCCACTGCCACGCTGGCAGCTTCCACCCATCCAGTTCCGGTCAGGTGCAGCGGTGTAGACACAAAGGATGACCTTGGGCTTCTACAAAAGGAATTTTATTTTGGCTACATAGCATTCTACTCCTTACTATTCCTCCTCCCAATTCCCCACTAATGAAACGGCATAGTAGAATAGAATATTAGTGTGGCAGGCCAAAGATCCCAAAAGGAACCGCCTGCAGGCCTGGCACACCCATTAGTTTTACCAATGACTCACAACAATGAAGATATCTCACAGACGTTCCTCCCCCTATTTTCCCCACAACAACCCTGTGAGGTGGGTTAGGCCGAGAGAGTGACTGGTCCCAGGTCACCCAGGAGGCCAAGGCCCAGGAGGGACTTGAATTCAGCCTTCAGCTTTCTAGCCCAGGGCCCTAACCACCAGGCAAGATTGGTTCTCCCAGATTAGATAAACGGAATTGTTTGGGACTAGATTTATTTATTTAAGTTTAAAAAGAGAACTGTACACAGGACTACCTCACAATAACTGAATGTTGGGTCGCACGAAACACATTGTGGCATCCATTTACAATTCACAGTAAATTAAATATTGCACAATATTGTCACACATATAATGCTGACTCTACTAGAAACGCCCAGGAGTCGAGAAGGACGTGTTTCTTCAGGCATCCAGGAAACCTGCTTGCTCCCCTGCGGAAGCTTACGGAGGACGCTGGGAAAAGGAGAAGGGATTGAGCATTGCATTGTGTCCACTCTGAAGGGAACCTGGCTGAAGCCATCTTTGGCTGTCTCAGAGCTGCCACAAGCCCTGAGAGGGGGAAGGAAGGGGGGAAATAGATAAACTGGCTGAGTCCTCAAAGCAAGTTTTCTTTTTCTTTTCATTGGCAGATGATTCAGTATTTATTTTAGAAGAACCATTGGAAACGGGGGCCCCAAGTTAATGGGAAAAAGAGAAGAGTATGGGAAAGTTGCAGGACTGAAAAGAAACAAAGACAAAACTAACATCTTAGCTAAAAATCTTGCAGAAAAACAGGTGAATTGACAAAGAAATTCGATCTACAAATAGTTAAGAAAGTATGGCAGCTGCTTATAGGGGAAACCTATATAAAATGTTTTATAGGTGGCACTTCGACCAGCGACATTAGCAAAAATGTTTAAAAAATGTTTTAAAAATTGTCTGCCAGATGTTAGAAATGTAACCAGTAATGGGTGCATTACTCATTACGCTGACATATTGTTGACTCTAGAAAGGGTGCAGAGAAGAGCAACAAAGATGATGAGGGGACTGGAGACTAAAACGTATGAGGAACGGTTGCAGGAACCGGGTATGTCTAGTTTAATAGAAAGAAGGACTAGGGGAGACGTGATAGCAGTGTTCCAATATGTCAGGGGTTGCCGCAAAGAAGAGGGAGTCAAACTATCCTCCAAGGCACCTGAGCGTAGAACAAGAAGCAATGGGTGGAAACTAATCAAGGAGAGAAGCAACTTAGAACTGAGGAGAAATTTCCTGACAGTTAGAACAATTAATCAGTGGAACAGAATTTGCCTCCAGAAGTTGTGAATGCTCCAACACTGGAAGTTTTTAAGATGATGTTGGATAGCCATTTGTCTGAAGTGGTTTAGGGTTTCCTGCCTAAGCAGGGGGTTGGACTAGAAGACCTCCAAGGTCCCTTCCAACTCTGTTGTTCTGTTCTGTCCTATCCTATCCTACCCTACCCTACTCTATCCTATCATATTCAGGCCTGGAAAAAAAACCAGAAAAATTGGGTGGGGGAGAAAGAGGATTTCTCATTTTTCCAAAGCCTTGGGGTGGGGGGAATTGAAACCACCACCACCCCCTGTCTTTTTCTCAATTTTTCCAGGCCTCCCTCAGTTTCTGACTGAGACGCCCCAGGCTCTAACCAACGACCCACACATTCATTTAACGAATGCATTGGGGAAAGCAGGGACAAGGAAGTCATTCGTTAGGTGCTTCATATAATGTAGTCCTTGACTTCCAACATGTATGACTGTGGGAATGTACAGCATGTATGTGTCTGTACAAATGACAAAGACAAGGTGATGAAAGGAAAATAACCTTCCCCAAAATATAGTAAAAAGGGTTAACCCTAACCCTAATCCTCACCCCATTTTCTCCTCTCCAAATCTCCAGTTCTCTTCATTGATCAACAAAGGTCTAGTAAAAGATAAAAATAATACCTGGGTGTCTTGATTTATGACTATTAACAACTTACAACCAGAAATCCATTTCCACTTGTGGTCGTAAGTTGAGAATTACCTGTACTCTGCAAAACATTATATATACTCACAGACTGATAACTCTTTTGTGTAATCACTCTGGTAAGTGTCTAATGCTGCTTTTTGAGCCAAACAGCCTCACACTCCCCATACCTATGCCTTCTTGCCTCATTGTGTACTCTCTAATGGGATTTGAGGTTGCTTAACTAGGAAAAACATTTCCCTACACCAAAAAGTTGTAGATTTTCCCTTCTGACCTTGTGTGAAGTTCCTAGTAAACGTTAAGGTGTGACTGTTGAAAAAAAGTGTTCCCAACATTCTTCACAGCTGAAGAGATTTATCTGCTATGGACTTTCTGATGTATTTTTAGCTTTGATTTGCTGTGAAAAGGATTCTTACACTCTGGACACTTGGGAGGCTGCTCCCCTGTGTGATTTTGGGTGTTTGTTCCAAGCGCTGAAGGTTGGGCAAAGCATTTCCCACATTCCAGACATTTATAGGGATTTTCTCCAGTGTGGATTCGCTGATGCTTCAAAAGAGTACGTTTCTGAGAAAAACGTTTATCGCACTCTGAGCATTTATGGGGCTTCTCTCCTGTATGGATTCGGATGTGATTTCTAAGGAAAGATGACCGAGTAAATGCTTTCCCACAGTCCAAACATTTGTAGTCTTTTTCCCCTGTGTGAGTTTTCATATGACGTCTAAGGGCTGATGAGGTACTATAAAATCTTCCACAGTCGTTGCACTGATATGGCTTCTCCCCAGTGTGCGTTCTATGATGTATCCAAAGGTTTGCACATTGAGTAAAAGATTTTCCACATTCTAAGCATCTGTATGGCTTCTCTCCTGTGTGGACCCTCTGATGCCTTGCAAGGTGTTGTTTTTGGATAAAGGATTTCCCACACTCCCCACAGTTGTACAGCTTCTCCCCTGTGTGGCTTCTCTCATGAACCTGAAACTCTGCTCGTGTAACAAAACTTTTCCCACACTCCCCACATTCATAGGGTTTCTTCTCTTTGTGCCTCTTCTGGTGTTTCCGAAGTTCAGAAGAATTTGCAAATCGTTTCTCACATTCTGGACATTCATAGGGTCTTCCGCAAGTGTGAATTCTCTGATGTTGCACCAAAGTTGATTTCAAGGTAAAATACTTCCCACACTCACATTCCAGACACTTTTCATTTTTCTCCCCTGTGTGTGTTTTCCAATGACTCCGAAGAGTTGAACCCTGGGTGAAACATTTTCCACACTCAAAGCATTTGTAAGGTTTGATTCCTGCATGAGTCTTCTCGTGGTACCAAAGATGTGCTTTCTGAGAAAAGCTCTTCCCACATTCCCAACACTTGTAAGGCTTCTCCCCCGTGTGAATCCTCTCGTGGTTTCTGAGAGTGAGTTTTTCACGGAAAAAAATCCCACATTCCAGACATTGATAAGGTTTCTCTCCAGTGTGGATTCTCTGATGTCTAAGAAGGTGTGACCTTCGTCCAAAGCATACGTCACATTCCTCACATTTATAGGGTTTTAGTTTTGGGGGGCTCCTGAGATCTTTGGAGTTTTTCCCAGAGTTGGATTTCTCACCCTCCAAACCTTGACTGGATCCACTTCCCACATGGACCTTCCTATGGGTCAAAAGGAGGGACCTGCGAGCAAAGGATTTCCCACACTCTGAGCATTCATGAGGTTTCGTGTGGTTTTTTGGAGTGCTTCTCGTGTCTAATGGGGGATCCAGGAGTTTCCCCCCCTCCATCCTTCCTCTTGGCTGTTGCCTTGTGCTGATTTTCTGCTGTCTGTTGATAGATGCCTTGCAGGGGAATCTTTGGTCACAATCTTTTACTCACTGTGAGATGAGGGGAAAAAAGCGGAGAAGTAGATTTCCTTTTGCGAAATATAGAGAATCACAAAAGCTTTCCCTTGGAAGGAATCATGAAGGTCTTCCAGCCCGACCCTCTGCCCAGCGCAGGAGTCCACAATACACGCTAGACAAAATCTCTAGTGATGGAGCCCCACACCTCTAAGAGGCAAACTCTTCCGTTGTTCATTGACTCTATCTTTTCCCCCTTGGTTCTTGTCCTAGGACAAAGTGGAAAAGAAAGGTTTAAACTAGAGCTAGTCTTTGATATATGACCATAAGCAGGACTGGAATTTTGGTTGAAGAAGTTGTAAGGTGAAGGGGTCACCCAACCACTTTGCTCAACAACAGAAATCCCACACTCCTAACAGCAGTCATCAAGAACTTCAGGGTCCTTAAGTGGAGGGTTGGAGCAGACTGGGGGAGATGCTTGGGGGTAGAGGAGGTTCTGGAGAGCTAGCACAGGACATCCATGAATGGGGGGATGTTGAAGTGGGGTGCAATGCTTCTGCCACCCCCAGAAGCCTCAGTTGGGCCCTGTAATGCGGCAGAAATGGCAGCCAGGGCAGTGCCTTAAGTGGAGGCCTGAGGCCTTCCGCCAGTGGTCACTGACTCCAGGCCTGGACCTCAGCCCGTCACCGCTGCCATTGAGAAATGCAGCCTTAATCCCCACACCGGAGGCCTTTGCAACCTAGCGCCATTTTCCATGCTGCATGTTCCACACCGTTTCCAAGCAACGTGTCTCAAAACATCTCTAAGCCTCTCCAGGACCCCCTCAAGTCAAACATGGCCTTTACCAGGATTCACAGGGCCCCTCCTGTTGGCAAATCCAGGCTTCTTACCTGGCATTCCACCCATTTAATGACCAGTGAAATCCCTTAACCACCCGCAGAATTACAATTCTTGAGCAAAGCAGTCAAGTGGCATCTCACATAATGACCGCTTTGCTCAACGAGCAAGATATCAATCCCAATTTTAGTCACAAGGTGAGGACTGCCCATAGGAAATGCCAAAAATTATGGGATCATTACAAGCAAAAGAGAAGGAAAGAGAGAAGGAAAGGGTTTAGTTTAATCAACCCATTTCGCATCCCCTTTTCTCGCTTTTTCTGATTTTTCCACTTATGAGCTCCATCCCATAATGACTAGTTGATCCTGACTTCCTCAAGGCCCATAATGACTAGTTGATCCTGGCTTCCTGGAGGCCCATTGCCTCTCTCTGCAGGGCCCCATTTCACAGCTCAGCCTTCTCCTCCTCTTGATAGGACCATACTTCCTTTTGTGCCATTCATTGATTTCTTAAATTTATTTGCCATCCATCTTGCCAAGGGGCAACAGTAAAAGTGGAGACATGAAAGTGTCAGAAGACTAAAATGATAAAGAGAAACAATGGGATAAACAATGAAGGTACAATAATGCCAAATTGCAAAGGGGGAGAGGGAGAAGCAGGGAGTGCAGGGAGCAGGTGGGTTTCCCCATCAGTCTCATAGCCCCCTCCAGTGTGAGACCTCAATTACACTCGTTTTGGGGTTAACACAATGAAAGTGAGATAGGCTAAAACTTTGGTTCAGGTCTAACAGCCAGGCTGAAGGCCCCAAAAAGTCTGGTCAAGTACAAAGCCTTATTTCCTTTCTTGTAAGAATTGCTGACATGAATGATTATTTTTATCTGCAATGAGCTGACCCAGACAAATGTATCCTGTTTGCTAGCTTGTTTTCCTTTTCCTCCCTTTAAACATTGTAGTTGATATAATCCATCGGATGCATATGGCCCCCTCCCTTTTTCCTTTCTGTCTCCTTACGGTAACTAAGATATGTACCAAGCGCTTTCAGTTCCTTATTATACCATATATGTCAAATGTAACCATCAGCAAGTATATACGTCATTTGGGGTATAAAACCCTGTTTATGATAATCATTCGGGGTCCGGACAAGCTGTTTTCTCTTTGTTCGGTCCTTTATTATGCATAATAAATAATAAAACTGTTTCCTACACTGGAGTGCTTGGCTGTGTTCTTCCCTCTTCCTACATCAAAAGGGAGGCTGATGGCATCTTTGGCTCCTCCTACCTGCCCAGGTGAGAGTTTGGGCTCCGTCCTTGGAACTGCATCCAATTTTGGTGTAATGTATGTAAAAAAGACATCGAGACTGCCAAAAGAGTGAAGAGAGTAGAGACAGAGATGAGTCGGGGGCTGGAAGCTAAAAGATAGGAATATCTACGGAGATTCCCAGTCATCCAGGTCATGGTTGTCCCAAAGGTGCTTTTTCCCAAGAGGCAACTGAGAGAGAGCTGAAGATGCTTCTTGGATGAGAAGTGAAACGTCTTCAAAGAAAAACCCCAGAAAGTCCAGTTGACTCTTGAAAAAAGCACCTCTGGATAAAGCAGATGAGTAGCTCTTGCAGAAACTGGGCTTATCTAGTGTAATGAGAAGAAGGACTGGGGGAGACACGATGGCAGTATTCCAATATTGGAGGGGCTGCCACAGAGAAGAGGGGAAACCACCGGAAGGCAGGACAAGAAGCAATGGATGGAAACTAATCAGGGAGAGGAGCAACCCAGAACTAAGGAGAAACTTCCTAACGGTGAGAAGAATTAATCAGAGGAAGAGTTTGCCTCCAGAAGTTGTGGGCTCTCCATCACTGGAGGTGTTTAAGAGAAGACCGGAGAGCCACTTGCCTGGAATGGTGGAGGAACTCCTGCTTGAGCAGTGGGGTTGGACTAGAAGACCTCTAAGGCCCCTTCCAACTCTTGTTCACTTTCTCTTGGCTTTAGGTGTTGCATCCATCCAACCACTTGACTGATTCCACCAAGGACCTTAACCCTCATTCCTGCAGGTGAGCTTCACAAGTTATGGTTAAACTAATCGTGGTTTAGCTGAGGGGTGCGTAAGTTCTGAGCTGAAGACTGACACCGGCCTTGGATGAGTACAGGTAGTCCTCAACTTACAACAGCTCATTTAGTCACCGTTCAAAGTAACAACGGCACCGAAAAAAGTGACATGAGGGTTTTTTATTCCACCGTTGCAGCATCCCCCATAGTCCCATGATGAAGATTCTTGTCCCCTAACTCGCATTTACGACTGTTGCGACCTTCTGACAAGCAAAGCCAATGGGAAAAACCAGATTCACTTAACAACCGTGGCACTAACTTAACTGCACTGATTCACTTAACAACTGTGGCAAGGAAGGTTGCAAAACGGGGCAAAACTCACTTAAATGTTTCGCTTAGCAACAGACATTTGGGGCTCCATTGTGGTTGTACGTTGAGGACTACCTGAATGATACGGGCAAAGTTGAACTTTTTTCCCCTTCAGTGCCATGCAATGCTGGAGGTCTCTTGTGGGTTCCTGAATCTCTTCTTCCTTTCCTCCGCTGCCTCTTTCCTCCCTTCTCTCATTCACAGCTCTTCTTTTCCTCCCGCTTCCTTTCCCCTCCCCCCATTTCCCTTTCCCTCCTCCTGCAGCTTCCTACCAAGACCATCCTCCACTCCAAAGGGCTCTCAAAGTGGTCCTGTGTGAACCTTTACATCACAGCCTATTCAGCACAAAACAGAACAATAATAATAACTGGATTTTTAAAGATTTTGTTCGGCAAACAAAGGACATTCTCTTTTTCTCTCTCTTTAGATTAAGAACAAAGAGAAAAGGACCTTTTTCGGGTTGGGGGATCCTGAGCTCAGTTCAAAGCAACTTAACTCCCCCCCCTTTAAATTCCCTCCCACCCCCCAAACTGAACGGGGGAGGCGGGGAGCCTCTCCGGGGGTTTCCCTTCCATCCCCCCATAATCCTTAGGGGAAAAGCCCCGTCTTTAGGGAGCCTTCCCTCTGTTCCCAGGGACGCCCAGTCCCAGCCCTCCCATCCCGGGAGCCTCGCAGGCTCAGGGACCCTCTGGGGAAGTGGGGCCGAGGGGCCACTCCAGCTACCTTTCTCCGGGCGAGGAAAAGCCCTCCTGGCAGGAAGGGACCGCAGCGGAAGGAGCCCCAACTGTCCGATCCTCTCCGGAGGACTCCAGAGCCCATGCGGAGCAGAGAACAGATAAGGGAAGAACGCGCAGGCTCAGACGGAGACGGGGAGGCCGGGGCGGAGCTTCTGCAAGTAACCGCGCCCCTTGCTCTCAGGAATCAGAATAGAGCTGGACGGGACATTGGAGGTCTTCTAGTCCAGCCCCCTCCTCAAGCAGGAGATCCGGACCTATCCCATTCTTCACAAGGGACTGTCCAGCCTCTTCTTAAAAGCCTCCAGTGATGAAGAACCCAAAGCCTCTGAAGGCAAAGCTCTTCCACTGGTGAATTGTTCTAACTCTTAGGAAGCGCCTCTTTAACTCCAGGTCGCTTCTCTCCTTGATTACTATTGAAAGAAATGTCCTTCTGGGTTCGGCTCCAAGTGGGGAAAAAGACACTGGAGACACGGAAGCTGCTTGGAAAGATGGTTTGAATGGTGGACAGGATCACATGGCTTGAGTCCTAAACAGAAAAGGTGATCACATGCTTCAATGTTGGTGGAGAAGAAGAGAAGGAAGGACTGAGATGCTGAGTCCCTGGTTTTATGCCCTCTCTGGCCTTTGATCTTGTCTTCTGATTGGTTGTCAGACTCCCATGGGGCCATGCAGGGGCAACCCTCTAGGTTGGCTTTTGAATCCAGGTTTGGTTGAGTTCTCAGATGCCATGTGGGGAGTTGGGTAAAGGGCCAATATTATCATGCCTTAATCCCATCACTCTGGAGCTGAAGGGGAGAACTCTTTATTATGTAAAGTGAACCAGCTCAGGCTTTAATGGGCTCATTGACAAAGGGGGATGGGCAGGAAGCTGCACGCAGCTATTCTGTCTTTTAAAACATGTTTCTTCCTTTTCACATCCAGAGAAATATTCTGCCTTTTCAATATTTCCTAGTGTTGAAAGAAATGTCCTCCTGGGTTCGGCTCCAAGTGGGGAAAAAGACACTGGAGACATGGAGGCTGCTTGGAAAGATGGTTTTAATGGTGGACAGGACCACGTGGCTTGAGTCCTGAACAGAAAAGGTGATCACATGCTTCAATGTTGGGGAGAAGAAGAGAAGGGAAGAGAAGAGGCTTGCTAGTCTTTTTATAACCTGTTCAGTCCCACCTGTCTGTTTCCTGTTCCTGTGTAAGAAATGTACTCTGATTGGTTGTCAGACTCACATGGGGCCCACGCAGGGGCAACCCTCTAGGCTGAGTCCAGGTTTGGTTGAATTCTCAGATGCCATGTGGTCAGTTGAGTAAAGGGCCAATATTATCATGCCTGAATCCCATCCCCCTGGAGCTGATGGGGAGAACTCTTTATTATGTAAAGTGGACTAGCTTGGCCTTCTTAATGGCCCATTATTTTGGCCCTGCCTGCTGAATGGGGTTTTCCGTTGGGGTGCTTTTCATTTCTTTGCAGAGATGAGAAAACCTGGAACAGGTGGCTTTATAAGTTGTGGGTGCTTCATCACTGGGGGTTTTTAAGAAGAGGCCCTCCGGAAGCCTGAAACGGATCATTTCCAAACTTCTGGTTGGCCTGTTGGGCCTGTTTTTCACTCTCCCCAGGCTCCTGAGGTTTTCCTGGAGCCTGAGGAGGGCAAAAATGGCCTGTGGAAAGTTATCACCCAGCCCTCTCCCAGAAAAATGAAATATCCTAGGACATATTGAAAAGACTGTTTCTCTGGATGTGAAAAGAAACATGTTTCAAAAAGACAGGGTAACTCTCCCTGCAGCTTCCTGCCCCCACCTTTTGTCCATGACCATTAAAGCCTGAGCCAGTCCCTTTACATAATAAAAGAGTTCTCCCCTTCAGCTCCAGGGGGATGGGAATGAAGGCATGATAATATAAGCCTTTACTCAACTGACCACATGGCATCTGAGAATTCAACCAAACCTGGATTCAAAACTCAGCCTAGAGGGTTGCCCCTGCATGGGCCCATGTGAGTCTGACAACCAATCAGAATACATTTCTTACACAGGAACAGGAAACAGAGAGGTGGGACTGAACAGTTATAAAAAGCCTAGCAAGCCCCTCCATCTTCCCTTCTCTTCTTCTCCACCAACATTGAAGCATGTGATCACCTTTTCTGTTCAGGAGCTCAAGCCACGTGGTCCTGTCCACCATTAAAACCATCTTTCCAAGCAGCCTCCGTGTCTCCAGTGTCTTTTTCCCCACTTGGAGCCGAACCCAGAAGGACATTTCTTCCAACAAATCCTTCCAGTGATGAAAGTCTGTAGAGATTCTAAGTCATCCCAGATCACCAAACCTGCTTTTTGTCAGGAGGCAACTGGACTTTCTTGGGTTTTTTTTCTTTGGAAACGTTCCAGAAGCTTCTTCAGCTCTGACTTGCTTCTTGGTCTTGCCTTCTGGTGCTTTGGAGAATATCAGTCAATCAGAATAGAGTTGGAAGGGACCTTGGATGTCATCTAGTCCAACCAAACCCCCACCCTGCTTGCCTTCAGAAGTTGTGGGAGCTTCATCACTGGAAGCTTTCCAGAAGAGACTGGACTGCCTTCTGTCAGAAACGGTGTGGTAGGGTCTCCTGCTTGAGTAGGGGGTGGACTAGATGACCCCCAAAGTCCCTTCCAATTCTATGCTGATTGATTGATTGATTGATTCAAGCCCTACACCATTTCTGACAAGTGGCTGTCCGGTCTCTTCTGGAAAGCTTTCCAGCGATGAAGTTCACACAACTTCTGCAGGAAAGCTGTTCGCCTGATTAATTGTTATTTTTGTCAGGAAATTTCTCCTTAGCTCTAGGTTGCTTCTCTCCTTGATTAGTTGCCATCCATTGCTTCTTGTCTTGCCTTCGGGTCCCAGATCAATCAATCAGAATAGAGCTGGGGGTGACCTTGGAGGTCATCTAGTCCAACCCGCCCCCTGCTCAAGCAGGAGACCTTTAACCCTATACCATTTCTGACAGATGGCAGTCCAGTCCCTTCTTGAAAGCTTCCAGTGATGAAGCTCCCACAACAACAACGTCTGTCCCCCTTGGTGTCGACCCTTTTCCCTGCCATTCCCGAGGGCCGCTTCGGTTTTTCCGAAGGGCGCAAAAGCCGCGGCACTCTCCGCTCTGCGCCCCAAGAGTTAAAGCGATAGAGCCGCGGCTGGGAGGCGGCCTGGACGCTTTCGGAAAGGGAGGCTGCAAAGGGAAGGGAGTCCCTTCCTGCTTCTCCGCCCGCCCGCCCGCCAGCCGAGCAAAGCCAACGAAGCGCCCGGACTTAGGGCGTCGCCAGGTCGGGAAGCCTTGCCCGGGAACCGGCCAGGTATAGGGCGCGCGATCGGGTCACTTTTGGGGGGGGGGGCTGCACGGGGAAGGGGCTGTCGGTGACCGACCGATCGATCGGTGGATCGGTGGATCATGCGATCGAAAGCGCGCCCCCGATCTTTGCTGGGCGAAGCGACCGGGAGAAAGGGAGAGAAGGCACCTGACAGCCGCCGCTCTCCGGCTCCGATCCAAGCCTAGTTGAAGTCCCCGGAGCTATGGGCAGACTGTCCCGGCCTCAATTCATCCTCGGCCATTGTTTTCCTTCCTCCATAAGAAAGAGGGGAGGGGAAGTGAGGGGGATCGGCCGAGCCCATGATGCGCAGCGCAGGGCCGGATCTCCTGGCCGGTCCGGTCCAGAATCAAACCCAACGCCAACTCGGGGTTTGTTTTGTTTTTAGCCTTTTGCCCGCCTGCTTCGCTTATATTGTAGCTTATGGCCCTCCCAAGCCCTTCTCGGCTGGGATACACTCCAAGCTAGCCGAGGCAAGAAGCACTGAAGATCCGCCGCCCCTTAAACATGGTTGAAATGAAGCCACCATGGGCGATGGTCGTGTGAAAAGATAGACGGCAGAGAGAGAAAGAGGCGAGGCTTTTGAGCAATAGAATGCTGAATGAGCTGGAGGGGACCTTGGAGGTCGTCTAGTCCAGCCCCCTGCTCAAACGGGAGAACCTATATTATTACAGCTAAGTGACCATTTAGAGTAGAAACATCCAGTGATGGAGTCCCCAGGAGTCTGAAGGCAAAGCTGTTCCACTGGTTAATTGTCCTGTTAGGAAGTTTCTCCTTAATTCCAGATTGATTCTCTTCTTGATTAGTTTCCATCCATTGTTTCTTGTCCTGGCTTCGGGGGCTTTGGAGAATAGCTTGACTCCTTCTACTTTGTGGCAGGCCTTGAGATACTGGAACACTGCTATTATGTCACCTTTAGTCCTTCTTTTCATTAAACTTCTTGTTGTTAGTTGCGAATTCGTGTCTGACCCATTGTGACCGCATGGACAAGGTTCCTCCAGACCTTCCTGTCCTCTGCCATCCCCTGGAGTCCATTTAAGCTCATGCCGACTGCTTCGGTGACTCCATCCAGCCACCTCATTCTCTGTCGTCCCCTTCTTCTTTTGCCCTCAGTCTTTCCCATCATTAGGCTCTTCTCCAGTGAGTCCTTCCTTCTCATTAGGTGGCCAAAGTATTTGAGTCTTATCTTCAGGATCTGATTTCCTTCTAAAGAGCAGACAGGGTGGATCTCCTCTAGGACTGACCGGTTTGATCGACTTGCAGTCTAAGGGACTCGCAGGAGTCTTCTCCAGCACCATAGTTCAAAGGCCTCCATTCTATGGCGCTCATTTGCGGTGGAGCTGAGCTGGGGCTCATGTGCCCAGAGAGGCTCTGCGTGCCACATCCCAGCCCCATGCCATTCAGATATGAAAACAACGATGGCTTTAATAGTAACCCAGTGAAGGGGAATAGTAATAAGGATATACTGAATAATACTATCCTAGATGATGCCTTTGTATACTTGCATGCTGTGAATATTTGTTTCCTGTAACCCATATATGTTATGCCTCTTGTTATGCCTCTTATGCCCTTTGTAGTTGTAACACAAATATGCCACAGTAGACCCTTATGTTTGTATTTCCTGCAACTAAGAAAAAATGCTGTTATTGGGGTCTGTAAAGTACAAACTTGAACATTGGGCACTATCTAATAAAATGAAATTCAATGGTGAAAAGAGTAAGGTTCTACATTTAGGCAACAAAAACGAAATGTACAGGTACAGTATAGGTGGTACCGTACCTTGCTCAACAGTAGTAACTGTGAAAGGGATCTTGGAGTCCTAGTGGACAACCATTTAAATATGAGCCAGCCATGTGCAGCAGCTGCCAAAAAAGCCAACGCAGTCCTAGGCTGCATCAACAGAGAATCAAGATCACGTGAAGTGTTGATGCCGCTTTATAATGCCTTGGTGAGGCCACACTTGGAATACTGCATTCAGTTCTGGTCGCCACGATGTAAAAAAGATCCGGAGACTCTAGAAAGAGTGCAGAGAAGAGCAACAAAGATGATTAGGGGACTGGAGACTAAAACATATGAGGAACGGTTGCAGGAACTGGGTATGTTTAGCTTAAGAGAAAGAAGGACTAGGGGAGACATGATAGCAGTGTTCCAATATCTCAGGGGTTGCCACAAAGAAGAGGGAGTCAAACTATTCTCCAAGGCACCTGAGGGTAGAACAAGAAGCAATGGGTGGAAACTAATCAAGGAGAGAAGCAACTTAGAACTGAGGAGAAATTTCCTGACAGTTAGAACAATTAATCAGTGGAACAGCTTGCCTCCAGGAGTTGTGAATGCCCCAACACTGGAAGTCTTTAAGAAGATGTTGGATAGCCATTTGTCTGAAACGGTATAGGGTTTCCTGCCTAGGCAGGGGGTTGGACTAGAAGACCTCCAAGGTCCCTTCCAACTCTACTATTGTATTGTATTGTATTGTATTATGGTCTGACTTTCACAGCCATCCATTGCAACTGGGAATTAAACTTCATTAGACTAGACATACCCAATTCCTGCAACCGTTCTTCATATGTTTTAGTTTCCAGGCCCTTGTTCATGTTCGTTGCTCTTCTCTGAACCCAGAGACTGTATTTAAAACTATTTTCTTAATGACTATGAAAATGCATCCGATGGTTCCCAGCATGGAAGCCTGCAGGTATTAAAACACGGAACAATTTATTTCTTTTGTCAACAGGGTTTATGACAACACACCGAATGGCAAATTTCTCCAAGCACAATCAGAAAGATTAAGCACGTAATATCCTTATCCACATGCACGATGTAATATCCAACACGTTGTGCATGTTGATCGGCCTATAGACAGAGAATTAAACACCGATATCTGAATATTGCAGGAAGTCCTCAACTTATGACCGCAATTGAGAATTGCGGAATTGCTAAGCACGATGGTTATTAAGTGAGCCTGGTTTTATGTCTTTTTTTTGTCACCATTGTTAAGCGAATTGTTGAGGCTCCTAAGTGAATGACACAGTTGTAAAGCAGATCCAGCTTTCCATAGACTTGACTTGTCAGAAGCTGGATGGGAAGGTAGCAATCCTTAAAATTAATATCCTTAATATTTGCTAATTATGGAAAATGTACCTCTAAAATATACAGTAGCCCTCAAACTTACAACCATTCATTTAGTCACTGTTAGAAGCTATGATGGCACTGAAGTAAACAAATTATGATCGTTTTTCACACTTAAAGACCGTTTCAGCATCCCCGTGGTCACATGATCAAAATTTGGACATTTGGCAACTGGTATTTAGTACAGTTGCATTTTCCCAGGGTCATGTGATCACATTTGTAACCTTCCCAGCCATCTCCCAACAAGCAAAGTCAATGAGGGAAGCCAGATTCCCTGAGTGACCAAACAATTTGCTTAGCCACTGTGGCAAGAAAGGTCGTAAAATGGGGCAACTCTCACTTAACCGCTCCCTTTCTTAGCAAGGGAAATTATGGGCACAATTGTAGAGTTGTAAGTCAAGGACTATCTGTAATTAAAGCCAGGGTTGTTTATTATATTTGGACATTTATCGTTGTCGTCATTTAACGATCCAATAATCCCTTGCGTATAGGCAACTGAATGGAGCTAGCAGAGTGTTTTAATGGCCGGATGCCATTCCTGTTGCCAATGTGCAGTTTTGTTCAGTGTGCCCAGAGAGAGAACTACGGTATTTTTCAGCGTATAAGACGCACCTTTTTCCCCTCAAAAAAGAGGGTGAAAACTGGATGCGTCTTATACACTGAATACAACATTTTTGGCCTACCGAAACTCCGCACCCTTTGCAAAAATGGACGTGCGGAGGGTTTGGGAGGCTTCAAGAGTGCTCCTGAGGGCTGGGGAGGGCTGTTTTTGCTCATTTCTCCCCCGCCCCAGCTGCCAGGAGCATTCTACAAGCCTCCCAAAGCCTCTGCATCCCCCCCCCTTTTTTTTTTTTTGCAAAAAATGAGGCGTGCAGAGGGTTTGGGAGGCCTCCAGAGTGCAAAAACTTTTTTTAAAAATTTACCTGTTCAAAATCATGATGCATCTTATACCCCGATGCATCTTATCGTCCAAAAAATACAATATCTGCCTCTACCTAGGATCAAACTCACAGCCTCTTGATTGTGAGGCCACCGCACCACTCCATATGCCAACATTTATCCCCCCGAGTAAACATCACAGTCCACGCTTCTACAAGGTCTTTTATCTTTGTGTATTTCTTTCCGGGAGACAATTTAGCACCCCTGATCTGGAGCGAAGGCCTCTCCCCCCCCAAAAAAATATTGAGAATTTAAAAAAAAAACCTGAGACCTTTTTTTTCTACCCCTTGTATTTTAGTCATGTGACAACAATCTTCAAGCCACCATTTGGGGTTTCCTCTCCATCTGCCACCCTGGATAGAACCGAGTCTGATCCGCCGTTGAAGCCAACGATGAAAATGGAGGCTCCAGAATCTCCAGTAGACCTGAAGCCAGCATTAGACCTGGATGGGCCAAGAGAAAGCCCCAGCGTGGCCCCGATGGGCTCCAACCGGCAGGATCTGAGGTGGAGGGGCCTTCCATACATTAAGCAGGAGCCGGAAGAGGATTGTCTGCCGTCTCTGCACTGGGAAGCCCAGTGGCAGGAGTTCCTGGGGGGCATGCAGTCCCCTTGCTCAGGGTGGGGGTCCAGACCTCTGCCAGCGGCTGCCCCATGGGGGGACACCAAGGCACCCGTGGCCCATCTAGCGTTGGCGGCCGCCAGCAGCCAGCATTCCGCGGGAGGGACGTTTTTCCAACCTGTGCCGTCAGGTTTTGTGGGAACGATGCACCAAGAAAGGTGGAAAGTGAAGGAGGAGATGGAGAACCAGGAGGCCCCAAACCAAGATCCCCCCTGCCAGCGCTTCAGGCAATCCGTCTACCAAGAAGCGGAGGGTCCCCGAGAACTTTGCAGTCGTCTCCGGGACCTCTGCCACCTCTGGCTGAAGCCGGAGAGGCACTCCAAGGAGCAGATCCTGGAGCTGGTGATCTTGGATCAGTTCCTGGGGGTCCTGCCCCGGGCGATGGAGTGTTGGGTCCGGGAGTGCCACCCTCACACCTGTGCTCAGGCCGTGGCCCTGGCGGAGGACTTCCTGGTGAGGCATCCGGAAGAAGGGAGGCAGGAGCAGAAGGTGAGCGAGCCTGAAGTCCACTTTGGGACCTCATAACCAATTTCATTGTATTTGTTTTGTACAATGACAATAAAGACTTTACTATATGGGCCACCAGCCTTCCAAATCCTTCTAGAAGCTGGATCCGTAAGCGACCTTTTAATTTGCCCAGATGCCCCTTGGAGGGACGTCCTTTTTGGTGCCATGAGGCATGATGGGTATTTGTGGTTAGTTTCAAGTTGTGTCCAACCCATCGCAACCCCATGGACCACGTTCCTCCAGGCCTTCCTGTCCTCTACCGTCCTCTGGAGTCCATTTAAGCTCACGCCGACTGCTCCAGTGACTCCATCCAGCCACCTCATTCTCTGTCGTCCCCTTCTTCTTTTGCCCTCCGTCTTTCCCAGCATTAGGCTCTTCTCCAGGGAGTCCTTCCTTCCCATTTGGTGGCCAGAGTACTTGAGTTTGATGGGTATTATGAGAGGAAATTTGGATGTCTTTGAGAGCTACCACTATAACTAGGCGACCCAATTGAAGGCAACGTGGAATTTTGAAATTTAACAGTGTTATTTTATCATTTTAAAACTGTTCATCTTACATGAATTCTGATTTTAATGTGAATTGTATTGATTATATTGTACACTGCCCAGATGTTCTTCTCTGAGGGAGATAGGCAGTTAAAAATAGGAAAAAGAAAGAAGGAAGAAAGGAAAGAAAGAAGGAAGGAAGGAAGGAAGGAAGGAAGGAAGAAAGAAAGAAAGAAAGAAAGAAAGAAAGAAAGAAAGAAAGAAAGAAAGAAAGAAAGAAAGAAAGAAAGAAGAAAGAAAAAAGGAGGAAGGGAGGGAAGGGAGGGAGGTTGGTAGGCATCCTGGCTTTCCTAATCCTTCAATAGCTCCCCATCTTTACTAATTCCAAATATTTGCTTATTTTTAGGGCCCAGGGATGTTTCATGTGGTGACTGTGAATTTTCCTGACTCTGATCAATCGTCATCTGAAAGGCTGTTCAAACAGGAGGTCAACGAGGATCGCCTTTCTCAAGGTAAGCAATTCTTACTACCAATTAGATCAGTGTTTCTCAACCTTGGCAACTTCAAGATGTACGGACTTCAACTCCCAGAATTCCCCAGCCAGGCAACCATGCTGGCTGGAGAATTCTGGGAGTTGAAGTCCATACCATTTAAAGTTGGCAAGGTTGAGAAACACTGGCCTATCCCAGTAAAGCAGGGGTGTCCAAACTTGGGAACTTTAAGACTTGTGGACTTCAACTCCCAGAATTCCCCAGCCAGCCCCATGCTGGCTGGGGAATTCTGGGAGTTGAAATCTACAAGTCTTAAAGTTCCCAAGTTTGGACACCCCTGCAGTAAAGTGTAGTTCTAGTTTTCCTGGGAAGTTGATGGTTCTTGTTGGGGCCTACCTTGTGGAGTTGACAAACTAAATTTGCTCAACAGTTACTGATCATTTATTTTAAAAAAATAATCTTTCTGTCAACCTATTTTTTTTAATATACAGAAGTACATCATGGTATAAGAGTAGATGATGTCCAGAAAGTAGAAGCCAAAAGATGGAAGGATCTGAGAGGAAAAGATCAAGCTTGTATTTAGAAACAGATGAAAAACTAATATATTAATTAATATATTTACTATTAAGTTCCAAAACATTTAAAGAGGGGATGTGCAAAGGAACATGCAAGGAGAGTCACCCTGTATGAGTTGGGCAGCCGTAACAATCAATCTATCAATCAATGATTTTCATAAGAAAAGACATTATACATCTATTAAATAAATCAATGCCCTTAGCAAGAAATATAACTCCCTTTTTACACCTCTGTAATAATCTCTTAATTCAGGGTAGAGTCGTGGGAATTGGATGGAGCTGAGCATTTACTGGCTAGATGCCCTTCCTGACACCTAAATGGAGTTTGCAGCAGATATTTTTTCTTTGTGTCCTAGAAGAGAAATATCTGATGCTACCTAGAATTGATCTTCACCACTAGGCGCCCCATGCCACTCTTATTTCTTATATTATACATGTATGTATTTATTTAAATGAATTCTTTTGAGTGGTATGGTGGCCTAGAGGTGGCGTTCTTGCTTCCCAATCAGAAGGCTGTGAGTTCAATCCTTGGTAGAGGCAGAGATTTCTCTCTCTGGGCACACTGAGAATATATTTGGTGAAGAAAAACTCTGCATTGGCGACAGGAAGGGCATCCGGCCAGTAAGCTCCATTCAGTTGCCCAGACTCCAACGCCACAAGAGGTTATGGGGTCGTTAAATGATGATGATTTAAATGAATTCATTTAGCAAATAATTCTTTTAATTTGTTTATTTACTTAAATAAAGAAAGAAAATGCCTTTCGCAAGGAAGAGATCCCAAATCTATTAAATAAATAAATGCCTCTAGCAAGTAAGATATTGGCTAAAGGAGCAGAAACAGAACATCAGACTGAAAAAAAAAGTTATTGCAACGTGTAACTTGAAATAAGACTTGGAAAAAGGATGTATGTTTTGTAAAAGAGCCACAAATATACCCCACTTGAAACGTCTTGTACTGGAAAACAGAAGCAACAAACTGTAAATAACATTCCCCCCAAAATTCAGCATTTCTTTGCACACACTTGAACACAGTCCAGTGTCTCAAGTTTCCACTCTTCTTTTGAGAATGAATTTTATTGGAATAGAAGAATAGAATAGAATAGAATAACAGAGTTGGAAGGGACCTTGGAGGTCTTCTAGTCCAACCCCCTGCTTAGACAGGAAACCCTACACCACTTCAGTCAAATGGTTCTCCAACATCTTCTTTAAAACTTCCAGTGTTGCAGCATTCACAACTTCTGAAGGCAAGTTGTTTCACTGATTAATTGTTCTGTCAGGAAATTTCTCCTTAATTCTAAGTTGCTTCTCTCCTTGATTAGTTTTTACCCATTGCTTCTTGTCCTATCCTCGGGTGCTTTGGAGAATAGTTTGACTCCCTCTTCTTTGGGGCAACCCCTGAGATATTGGAAGACTGCTATCATGTCTCCCCTAGTCCTTCTTTTCATCAAACTAGACATACCCAATACCTGCAACCATTCATGTTTTAGTCTCCATTCCCCTCATCATCTTTGTTGCTCTTCTCTGCACTCTTTCTAGAGTCTCCACATTTTTTGTACATCGTGTCGACCAAAACTGGATGCAGTATTCCAAGTGTGGCCTTACCAAGGCATTATAAAGTGGTATTAACACCCTGTTTATGCAGACTAGAACTGTGTTCGCTTTTTTGGCAGCTGCTGCACACGGCTGGCTCTTATTTAAATAGTTGTCCACTAGGACTCCAAGATCCCTCTCACAGTTACTACTATTGAGGAAGGTAGCACCTATACTATACCTGTGCATTTCGTTTTTCTTGCCCAAATGTAGAGCCTTACTTTTTTCACCATTGAATTTCATTTTGTTGGATAGTGCCCTGTTCTGACCGACCCCCCTCCGCCTGTGAATAAACCAGAACACAGGCTTGGCTGTTTGCCACTGTTTAATTAATGAGATAAAGAATCCTTTGGCTGAGGGCCCAGACAACTCACGTTCAATAGAGCAACCCAGATAATTCAAATGAAGCACTGCAGATAGTCCAAACCAACAGACACGGCTAGAATACACAGATAGATTTTCTTAACTAGTAATTCAGGTTGTTTCCTGCAAATGTCCCCTCCCAACGCCTCACCTATAATCTCTCTTGGGTGGGGCCAATTCACAACCACCTGTGCTTAATCATCTGTGAGTCTGCCTACGGAGTTGCTGCTTCCGTTTCTCAGCCCTTCTCAATCTAGCATCAGGGACAAACTGCCTTTGATCCTCCCCACTGCTCCATGCCTCAGGCACCTCCTGGTGGCCAACCAGCCTCTCTGGTCCCTGCTCAGAACCCTGCACAGGGTCCTCCACATCATCCAGGGCAGACTCATATGGTTCCTCGCTATCCTACTCCATCAGCAGCTCAACCGGATCCTGCTGGGCCACAACAGTGCCCAATGTTCAAGTTTGCCAAGATCCTTCTGTATTTTCAGCCTGTATTCTAAGCCTATTATGTTTTCTCTTTTATTCCAGCAGACCATGGGCAGGTGGCTGTAATAAGAAAAGACAACGAGTGGAGCAACACCATGGGGGTGGAGCCCCGTGGCTCATCGTCTACGGAAAGGCAGGAAGGGACAGGCAGATTCGGAGAGGTAGGAGAACCCCAGAAGAGTCCTCAGGAGAACGGCCCCAGAGGAACGGACGTAAACGCATCCGGAGAGAAACAATCGTTGTGTACAAACTGCGGGGGGAGTTTTAATCCTAGCTCCGGTCTGCTCGGCCCAGAGGGGTTCCCCTTGGATGCGAACCCCTACAAATGCTCCGTCTGCGAGAAGAGCTTCTGCCAGGTCGCCAAACTCATCGCTCACGAGCGCCTGCACACCAGAGACTGGCCGTACAAGTGCTCCTTCTGCGGGAAAAGCTTCAACCGCAGCTCCGACGTCTGCCGGCACGAGCGGATCCACACGGGGGAGAAGCCCTTCAAGTGCACCACCTGCGAGAAGTGCTTCAGCCAGCGGTCCAAGCTGATCGTGCACGAGAGGTTCCACACGGGGGACAAGCCCCACGCCTGCTCCTACTGCGGGAGGAGCTTCCACCAGAGGTCGGACCTGGTGAAACACGAGCGGATCCACACGGGGGTGAAGCCCTACAAGTGCTCCGAATGCGGAGGGAGCTTCCACCGGAGTTCGGATCTGGTGAAGCACAAGTGGATCCACACCGGGGAGCGGCCGTACAAATGTTCCACGTGCGAGAAGAGCTTCCGGCAACGCTCGGCCCTCCTGTACCACGAGAGGACCCACACGGGGGAGAAGCCGTACACCTGCACAGCCTGCGGGAAAGGCTTCAGCTGCAAAGCCCACCTGGTACTCCATAAAAGGACCCACACGGGGGAGAAACCCTACAAGTGTAACTACTGCGGGAAAAGTTTCACCACCAGTTCGTACTTTGTGAAGCATCAGAGAATGCATTTAGGGCAAGAGACTCGGCCGGTTCTGTGAAAGTAAGAAACGCACACAGAAATATTCCCCAGGCTTTTCCTTTTCCGTGGATGTCAAAACCTACCCCTGCGTGTAGAAAACTAGCAGGTCGGAAATAATTCCCCACGGCTTGCTTTTCTTCTTGGCGGGTGATTTGTAAAACAAGCAGCAAACTTTCTGCCTTACAGCTGCAGGGTGGGGGGAAGAGTCTCGCGGTTGCAAATGTTTGATTTGTACGATTTGGTTTGGGTGGGAAGAAACACCTACGCTGAATTGTGCGGGGGAAAATTGATGCTGAATAATGATGGCCTCCAGAAATTGTAAATGCTCCAACGCTGGAGGTTTTAAAGAAGATGTTGGAGAACCATTTGTCTGAAATGGTGTAGGGTTTCCTGCCTAAGCAGGGGGTTGGACTAGAAGACCTCCAAGGTCCCTTCCAACTCTGCTATTGTATTCCTATTCTATTCCTATTTTATTCCTATTCTATTCTATCAATTTCTATTTCTATTATTTCTATTTTTATTATTTCTATTTCTATTATTTCTATTTCTATTATTTCTATATTGTTTCTATTTCTATTGTTTCTATTTCTATTATTTCTATTTCTATTATTTCTATTCCTAGTTCTATTCTAAAGAAGGGCCTGTAATGGCTTGCCTCATTTAAAAAAAAAAAAACCTGTTTATAAAAACGTGTGGGTGAGGAGAGCAGTAAGGGAGAAACACTTATCCATTTCCTCTGACATTAAGAAAATTAAGGGCGGTTCCTTGAGTGACAGGATACCTCGTCGTCTTGGAAGGGACCCAAACGCAGGCCTCGGCTCCTCCGTTTTAAAAGATTGGACAGCAAGCATTAGGAAAAGGCCCTTGCAGTGGGTTCTCGATTTTGAGCTTGGAAACCCTTGCGGGCCTATCCTCTCCCCTTGCCCCTCCTATATTTAGTTAATATATATTTAATTAAAACTGATAATAAATGGAAAACTGACTTTGAGTCAGGCAGTTTGGCCTAAGGCCCAAAGGCTCCTTAGCCTTTCTTGGAAAATAAAGGAATGATTAGATGGCTGCTCGGTTGGAAATGTGTCCAGATAGCCAGAAAAGAACATTGCATTGGCAGAAAGAGGGGAGGGGGTTGAATTGAGGAATGCTGGGCTGGGTTGATTCCCTCTCCCCATTGTAAAATTCTGTCTAAAACCCCCACCCATTGGTGGGTTTCCGATCTGGGGCGAATCGGTAATGGCAACAGCGGGAGTAGGCGCGCAAACGGGCGAACTGGTAGTAAAATAAATTGAAACCCGCCACTGCCCCAACCCAACCCCATATAATAAGGTTTGGTAAAAGATCCTGAACTTTGGGTCTGATCTGGTATAATAAAGCCACTTCCTGGGGTCCTAAGAAGGATCGTTCTAAGTTATTGATCAAGAGGCTACAATCTTGAAATCTCTGTCAAAAGAATCCCAAAAGAGGATTCGTGCAAAACATTTCCCTTTTATGCTCCGCTCTGTCTCCAGTCCCTCCTCCCAGACACAAATTGGTATTGAAAAAAAGAAAATTCAGATTTTTACACACTTTACTATTTGAAATGCATACTTCCTCATTCTGCGTATACAAGTGGTTCTTGACTTACAACAGCTCATTAGTGACTTTGACCTTGCGACAGCACTGAAAAAAGTGACTTGTAGCTATTGTACACACGACTGTTGTGGCTTCCTCATTGTCATGTGATCAACGTTCAGTTGCCAATAAAGGAGAATATTCAGATGCTTGGCCATTGACTCATATTTATGACAGTCGCAGTGTCCCGGGGTCAGCCGATCTCCCCTTTGGCGACCTTCTGGCAAGCAAAGTCGGCAGGGAAGTTGGATTCACTTAACAACCTTGTGACTGGCTGGGGAATTCTGGGAATTGAAGTCCACCCAGGTTCTAATGTTTGATTGTTCAGCGATCAAACATTAAGCAAATTTGACTGATTTTTGCTTATCGAAAGCCGGCTGGAAAGATCACAACGATGACCACATGTCCCCGTTGTAGAAACATGCAGGTGCTAAGCACCCGAATTTTGGTCACATGACCACGAGGACGCTGCAGAAGTCATAAGAGCGAGGACTGGTTGTAAGTCGCTTTTCCCCCCAGCGCCATTGAAACTTCACATGGTGGCTAAATGAAAGAAAGACTACCTATACGTCTTCTATTTCCGATTAACAATAAAGGCGGATGCATATAGATGAGAAACTTGAGAAGGACCAGGGGAGACATGATAGCAGTCTTCCAATATTTGAGAGGCTGCCACAGAGAGGAGGGAGAGCAACCTATTTTCCAAGGCACCCGAAGGCCAGACAAGGAATAATGGATGGAAAATGAACAAGGAGAGATTCAACCTGGAAATAAGGAGAAACTTTCTGACAGTGGGAACAATCAACCCATGGAACAGAAGTTGCCTTCAGAAGTGGTGGGAACTTCATCACTGGAAGCTTTCAAGGAGAGACTTGTCAGAAGTGGTATAGGGGCTCCTGCTTAGGTGGGGTGGGGGTTGGACTAGATGACCTACAAGGTCCCTTCCAACTCTGTTAATCTGAAGAGGGTATGGACCACCATGGCAGAAGAGAGAAGGCTGGCAGGCTTTCTTCTGCCTATGAGCTACTCGAAGGCCTCTGATTGACCACATCTGGGAAGGATGCCAGGCTGATCTGGAAGATGTTTTTGAATGCTCAGGTCCAAACCAAAACAGGTAGTCCTCGACTTACAACCACAATGGAACCCAAAATGTATGTTGCTAAGTGAAACATTTCTTAAGTGAATTTCGCCCCATTTTACGACTTTTCTTGCCACGTTTGTTAAGTGAATCATTGCATTTGTTAAATGAGTAACACGGTTTACGACTTTTCTTGCCACGTTTGTTAAGTGAATCATTGCATTTGTTAAATGAGTAACACGGTTGTTAAGTGAATCTGGCTTCCCCATTGACTTTGCTTCTCAGAAGGTCGCAAAAGGGGACCACATGACCCGGGGACACTGCAACGGTCACAAATGTGAGTCAGGTGCCCAGCATCTAAATTTTGATCACGTGAGCATGGGAAGGCTGCAACGGTTGTAAGTGTGAAAAACACTCATAAGTCACTTTTTTCAATGCCGCTGTAACTTCGGTCATTAAATGAATGGCTGTAAGTCGAGGACTATCTGTGTCTCTTCAGCTGAGGCAAAAAGAGGAAGAATATTTATGTCTTTATGAGATGAAACTGATACTTGAAGAAGTGGCACCTTTCTTGCCCCAAATTGGATGCATGACTTTTTAGGAACAAGCCACAGAACAGAAATTCGCCATAAATTATATGGCAGCTATATAAATCCTATAGCTGAGTAGCCCAGAATGTGTTTTGCCTGGAGAAACCTCCTGCCTTTACTTAATGACTTGTTCAAAAAAGGCCAAAATATTGCTTCTGACCACATGGGTGCCTCGTCTTACAACTGTTTAGCAAGACGGTACTTCCAGTTCCAATGACGGCCATAAGTTGAGGACTACCTGTACGGAAATAGCCTGCTGTTGGTATCAACCTCTAGGTTTACTCTTCAGAGTCCAAATTTTTAAAGCCACCCAGAATAACCTTGTAGGAGAGAAATGGGCGCCATAAAAATTTAATGAAATCAAATCGAATAAAAGCACATAGTTTCCTTCCCAGATGGTCTGTGTTTCTACAATTTTGACCTTTTTAGAGAAAAGGGACAAATTAGCCAATAACTGGGATTTTCTGGACTTTATAGCAGATCAGGGAGACGTCCAGGAGATCCTATCAAGCAGTGATTGCTGACCTTTTTTTGGATCGTGTGACAAAAGTGGGGGGAGCACAGGGGGGGGTTGTGCGTAGGCGTGCCCAAACCCATAATGCTATGCACATGACCAGCACGACCCTCCCCCACTTGGCAGGCTTTTTTCACTCTCCCCAGGCTCCAGAGGCTTTCTAGGAGCCTGGGGAAGGCGAAAACAGCCTCCCCCCCCCCCAGGAGGCCCTCCGGAGGCTTTAGGACAGGGGTGTCCAAACTTGGGAACTTTAAGACTTGTGGACTTCAACTCCCAGAATTCCCCAGCCAGCTATTCTGGGAGTTGAAGTCCACAAGTCTTAAAGTTCCCAAGTTTGGATACCCCTGCTTTAGGAGCTTCCCTGAAGGCTCCAGAAGGCAAAAAACGGCCCTATGGCCAAACCGGAAGTTTGGGAATGGTGACTTCCAGTTTGTCCGTAGAGCCGCTTTTCACCCTCCAATTGGAGGGTAAAAAACGGCCCTATGAGCAAACCAGAAGTCCATTCCTGAAATTCCGGTTTGCCCATACGGCTGGTTTTTTGCACTCTGGAGGCCTCCGGAGGGCGAAAAACGGCCTTAAAAGAAAGCCGACGCATATGCACGCTGGAGCTGACAGGGCAATGCTTTGTGTGCCCTAACGAACGGCATGACGTGCCACCTCTGGCACGCGTGCCACAGGTTCGCCATCATGGCTATAAAGTATTACTTGTCTCTATTTCTGCCTATGAACTGCACACGGGATTGTTTAAAAAATAATTATGTCTCAAATGCCTTTCCTTTGCTGACATGTCTTAATATTTGAGATCGGAAGAGGTGGGTGTGGTATTATATGGAAAGAATTTGTACGTGTCTATGGTTTTTTTTTGGGGGGGGGGAAGCATGAGTGTGTTTAAATATTTATTTATCCCTGTGGTTGAGATGCTACCTTTTTCATGCCTGTAATATGAACGCTTTCCTTCTCAACACCTTGGTGAAAAACTAGATGCCTGTCTTGGGTTAACAAGGCGATTCAGGTGGATCTTGTCTCTTGGGGGGCAGCTGTGCAACCGTGGCAGCAACACCCCCACCTTCTGCCTAACCCTGTCAAAGAATTATTTGCCTTACTCTACAACACAAAAACGACTAGTCCTCAAAAAGGAGGGAAATGAAGTCGTCGTGTGGACTGATGTACCGATAGGTCGGGAGGAAGAAACGGCAGGAATCTTAGCAGCACAAATCGTTGTTTCAAAAACTGGTCTTTTCCAGCTCCCCAAAGTTGTCAGCGTACACTGGGACACAACTGGAATATGAGCCAGGCCTCCAAGGCACTCTAAAGGGCAATGCATGGCTACCTCTCTTAGATTTTCTGTATCCATCTCGGATCCTTTTCCCCCCGTGTGCTCTGCTTTTTTTTTTTTTTGTTAAGCAAATCTCGCTCTGCCAAATAAAATAAAAAAATATCTCTCCCCGAGCCGTTGTGAGGAACTGTACAGCCAACATTAAGGATCTAAACCACCGCAGAAATGGACATTAAGCCGGACTGTGTCCTTGTTTCACTCCTGTGCCTGGGATGTTCTGCAGGACCTGGGCAAAAAAGTCAAGATGGCCACAACAGTGAGATGGAAGCAAAGCCGGTGGCGTTTCAGCCTCCCTGGGGCAGTCTCCATCTTCTGGACAGCTCTGCTCTTGCCCAAATTGTGTCGTTGTCTTGTCTGACTGACCAGTAGCCGAAAATCTATAAAATTTTGTTTCTAGAGGAAATTGGCTGGGGAAAATCAGCCATCACTTTTCCAGGCCTTAACTAAGGGTCCTTTTGACACCGGCAGATCCAATTCAGACAGAAAAGCACATTTTTTTTTCTCCTGACCCCTGCTGTCTTCCCTGCTGTTTCTCCGAAGACAGTGAATGTTTATGGCTCGAGGGTGCATGCTTAATGAAGCAATTGGACACACAAGTGAGGACCCGGCCGCTTCAAGATCTCACCACAAATTGTGAACCTTTAAAAAATAGGGTTTTTATCTTGGGAAGGGGGCGTTAGGAAATGCATGCACAACCGAAGGAGTTTTTATTTTATTTTTCAATCTGCCTGAATAATTGAGGGTGGAGCTAGCTTTCAATATGAATGTTGATGATTATCGTCTTGTACAACCAGTTGTATATATTGCTTGTAATGCTGTGGTTCTTCAAATAAATACTTTTTTGCGGGTTTAGAAGCTCAGCCACAAATCTCATTCTTAAAGGGCAGCACCTCAGCGGGCCTCACCCGTTTACCAGTAATCGCTTGGGTTAAAAGACCTCAAGCACAGTTACGTTTGGTACAGAAGTAGCTGAGAAATATGCAGTTCAGTAGTGAGTAAAAAGTTTTTTTAAAAGAAGGAAAAGAGGAGCAGGCTGACTGGAGAATTCTGGGAATTGAAGTCCACACGTCTTAAAAGTTGCCAAGTTTGAAAACCACCGATATACCATAGTTAAACAATCTGTAATTGCTTCATAGCCAACACTTCAGAAGATAGGCTTAAGATACAGAAGGATCTTGACAAACTTGAACATTGGGCACTATCTAATAAAATGAAATTCAATGGTGAAAAGAGTAAGGTTCTACATTTAGGCAACAAAAACGGAATGCACAGGTACAGTATAGGTGATACCTTGCTCAGTAGTAGTAACTGTGAAAGGGATCTTGGAGTCCTAGTGTGTGAGTGCGTGGCTGGCTGCCACGCGGTGACGACCTCGTCTGCTTTTGGAACCCTCGCAAGGGTGAGCTGGAGCTAGGCATTAGAACCCCCACAGGGGTGAGCCTGTTAGGCTATGGGACCCTCGCAAGGGTGTGTCTGAGCTCGGCTATTGGCCTCCACGGAGGTGCACCTAAGTTAGGCGGGTCTGGTACTGCCAAGGAAGAACGGACACCATGGTGTGATGAAACGCACCAACCAACTCAGCGAGGTGAAAAGACCCCGGCTGGCCGATTGAGACGGTATTTATTAAAATCATACAAAGGGTTTCTATCTTACAGCGTGTTATAGCATGATTGGTTAAAACATTTGTTACTGGGCAGGCTTTGTTCACTTGTCACGTATACGTGTTACTGGGCAAGCTTGTTCACATGTTACAAAAAGATGTTACAGAAGACTGTTGCATAGAAATGTTGCAAAGCAAAGAATGTTGCATAGAATTGTTGCAAAGCAAAACCTTGAGCAAGCTTTGTGCCGGCTTAGCAGAAATATAATGCAGCTAGCAACTTTTAACATGATCGCTACATCTCCTCTGTTTTAACTTTATTAAGGCTGAAAACATGGAGCTTTTACGTCCATGGAGGTGAGTGCTATTTCAGGTAGCATGTTGCCCTCCGACCCCAGGCTTCCTGTGTCCGCACCTACCATTCTTTCAGCGTCATCTTCTGAATCATTATCCGGGGAGAAATGTAGCAAGGGTTGCTTACTTTCATCTGTTGGTATCAACATATACGCATTATTCTCAAGCATCATATTAATTTGTGCAGTAGTTTTTGCTTCAGCAATGGCATTCAAACTACGCTTAATCATGAATACAAAAATAGGCAATAAGCAAGGTAATAATATACATCCCATAGCAATCATTGCAACAAATATAAAAACAGCTTTTAAACCTGGGAATTTGGGTAAAATACCATCGAACATACCTCCAAAATCAAATCCATTCCATGTTTGCACAGGAACATGGGCAATTTTCATCATTTTGTCAGTAATTTCCTTAATTACTTTACCACTTTCATCAATTTCAATACAACAATTAGTTAAATTAAATTTTCCACATACTCCTCCTTCTTTGGCAAGCAGGTAGTCTAGTGCAAGTCTATTTTGCATTATGTATGTTCTAGATTTTACACTTTCTTTGGCTAATTGTGTCAGGCCTTTGACAGTCTCATTTGTTATTATTTCTACTACAGCCTGTAAACGAATAAGTCGGTTTAATAAGTAGATGGGTGTGCGATATCCATACATACCATCTTCGGCCCATGTGGCAGGGCCGTATACTTGTATGATACGTTCAGCTGGCCATTCATCATTTCCCCATGTGCCTTGGTTCCCTCCCACGACAACTTTACTGATTGAGGAAACAACGTCCTCGCGCTTTCTGCGGTGGTTCCCTATTTCGTCGTAAACGGGGACCCCTAAGACTTGTCGTGTGTTTAGTGGGAGGAGAAAAAACCCAGGTCTAATAATGCCCAAGACACATGTTCCACACCAATTAGCTGGGAGGTGTCCATAGGCCATTTTCCCACATATCCAATACAGCCCATCGGGTGCTAACCATGTGAGTGAGTGATTGTTTGGGTTTGTCAAGAACTTTTTCATGTGTGTAACTTTAGACAAAGCAGTTTCGTCTTGTCCAGCTGAGCTATTTTTTCCTGACCACCATATCCCATTTTCCCATTTCCCAGTGCAAATTAAGTTCCCTACTTTAGTACATTTGGAACCAACAGGTCTGGAGAAGCAAACATTTCCCACAAGATTTGTTGTAAGAGTCCAGTCCCCATCTTTCCCTTTTGTGTATGACAAATTACCTAGCTTGTCCATCTCCAATATTTTAGAATAATTCAGTTCTTGGGCTTCCCAGGGCCATTTTTCCCCCATGTTGGTTCCCCCACATACAAAACAATTAGTAACATTCAATGTGTTAGCAATGTCCTCTGCTAATTGGACAAAAGTGTTAGTAACATGTTGCGGTATTTCGGGGATATTCAATTTCTCAATTTCCTGATAAAATGACCAAAAAAGTCCTTTAGTTGTTCGCAATTGCTTAGTTTGCTTGGTTACTGTCCAGCGCAACGCAATGTGTGGGTCTCTACCACTTGCTTCTATGGCCAAGCCATATTCTACTTCCCATGTTTTGGTAGGTGTGCAAGTTATGGTAATTGGGTTGCACGAATTTCTTGGACACTTGCTGTTGGCTATGCCCGTTTCCAACTTGCATTTATGGTTTCCACCAGGTGGATCCCCAGACCACATGCTGACACAGGACCAATATGGGCAAAAGCTGTAAGTGTCCCGTTCGGAGCAAGTCCCTTTGTTATTGTAGCACATGTATTTTCGTTCAAGCATGAGACTCCTTTCCCATTGTAATGTCCCACGAGTTGATTTCCAACAGTTGCGATTGATTGCTAAACAAGCGTCAAAACTGAGGCGGACTTGCGTGTTGAGGGATTTAAACTCAGTTTTGTTGAGTAATTCTTTTCTACCGCATTCAATGGTGTAAATGGACATTACATATGTAGTAATGGTTTTCGCTTCTTTCGGGTTGTAACATTGAATCTTGTTGTTAAGGGTACACATGTGATATACAGTATTATTAACTCTACAAGTTGATGGATTAGTAATTTGACAATGTTCAGGTTTGATGGTATGATATATCAATGTCTTAGAGACCTTGCCATTGTGTATTGTGGTGGTGATGCAATCGCTACAACTTTGATTGTTAAGTGGTGCAGCACGCCGAATTCGTGAGGAATGAGTGGATTGTTTCTGGAACAACAATAAAGTCAATCTGGCAGAAGTGGCAAGTCCTTTAACTATCTTGGTAATTTTACACTGATATAGTCCCAAATCTACTGCCTTAGGGTTTTTGACAGTCAATTGAGTAGTACGGTAATGAAATGTTTGTAAATAATGTTCTGAATCTTCAGGAAGCCATGTGTTGTTAAAAAACCATCGCCAAAAGGTACCTTTTTTCTTGATAGGAGATCGTTGTCGACACGACATGGTGGGAGCATATGGCACTCCTTGTATGAAGGTGTAGCGTACCTGGTGTGTTCGTATGAGGGAATTGTATTTTGGAAAGTCCGGTGCGTTTTGGCGAATCCTTGCTCCTGGGAGAGGCTTGCTTACTCCTGGTGCATAGTCTGGAATTTCTTTGGCTTTCCACAAACAAGTATTCACATCGCATGGCTCTGGAAAACAGCATGAAAAATGGCGAAGCAAAGTTCTTGAAGAGGGGTAAGGAGAGGTGTGGACAAGAGTCATCCAAGAAAGAAAAATTGAGGACAATGGAGGATAAGCCACAGAGGGTGTTGAGTAGAGATAAACAGTTTGGTTAAAATAGGTGTTATTGGACAAAAATCCGATGCACGAGTAGGAGCCAATAGTTTGAGGAGTTACGTGTAAAGAAAGACGAACTTGACAAGAGTCATGATATAAGTATTGAATTAATATCAAAGGTTTTAAAGAAGGGAAAAGAAATTGGCCCTGATGCTGCAAGGCATAGGGGCAAGCAGTGAGAAGAGTGTCTTTGAACACAAAAGTCACATGAGTGTCAAGAGGTGCAAAAATCACCTGAGGGTGAGCAATAAATCGAGCAGAGATATAAGATAACAATGAGAGAAAAAGTTTAAAGAAAAAGGAGTGAGATGTCAGGGGGAGAAGAAAAGGCAGGGTCATCTTGATCTTCTTCTGGTATGCGGTGATACGGACGAACACAACGAGCAGGAACCCAGAGAGTCTTGTCGTCAATTTGTACCGCTGCGTAGCCTTTTCCCCAAGTAATCAATTGTGCCGGACCTTTCCAGTGTGGATCCGGCAATTGCCTGTAGTAAACAAGAGGTCGGGAGGCAGGGAGAGGAGGTTTAGAAAAGTGACGAGAGGCTGCAGAGGAAGCAGGTGTGCCAGTAAGGTTAAGAAAGTTGATAGTATAAAGACAAGTATTTAGAATGTTTTGCAACATCGGGAGATTGGGGGGGGGTGTAACCCTTTTGACCCCATATGCCGATCAAGAGCTATTTTCAAGGTTTTATTTGCTCGTTCTACAATTGCTTGTCCTTTTGAATTAAAAGGAATTCCAAATTTGTGAATAATGGACCACCTATAGCAAAATTGAGCAAAAGCAGAGGAGGTATAAGCAGGGCCATTATCAGTTTTTAAAATTTTTGGACACCCCAATGTTGCGAAAGATCGAATGCAGTGATTAATTGTTTGCTTGGTATTCTCACCCCTTTGCGGGGTTACCATAATAAAACCTGAAAAAGTGTCCACAGAAACATGAAGGTATTTCCATGGGGCAAAGGGAGAATATTGAGTGACATCCATTTGCCATGTCTCACAGGCCGAGGTACCCCTGGGGTTCACGCCCTGTGGGATAGCAGCAGCCTGGAGACTACAGGTCGGGCATTGTTGAATAATGGCAGTTGCTTCTGCCATTGATATGCCAAATTGCTTCATCAAGGCTTTTTTGTTTTGATGAAAAAAGGTGTGACTTTCACCTGCTGTTAATGGGGCAGGCTGAGGTGAAACAATAGTTAGAGGCATCATTTTGCAGGCCTCGTCTGCCATGTGATTTCCTTCAGATAGGAACCCAGGCAGATGCTGATGACTACGAATGTGTGCTACAAACAAAGGTTTAGTCCTTGCGTGTAGTACTGTTTGCAATTGTGTAAACAATGTCAAAAGGGAAGGTGTTAAAGAGGGTGAGATATAGGCATCAAAAATGTGCAAAGTTAATTGAGCAACATACAGACTGTCTGTGATGATATTTAGAGGTTTGGAAGAAAATAATTCCAAAGCTAGAATAAAAGCTGCCAATTCAGCCTGTTGTGCAGATGTTTGTGTATTAGTCAATTTCTTATGCCATATCTGTTGTGTATTCCAAGTACATGCACCATGATTTTTGGACCCATCTGTGAATACGGTTAACGCATCTTTGATGGGTTGTGATGTTATTGGTGTAAAAAATTGTATCGGAATGGTCTTAATAACTTGTAGCCTTGGGTCAGCTGGCAAATGACATGAAATTTGACCAGGCCATTCCGTGAGTGCATCTTGGAGAAGGATAGAATTTTGAAAAAGAGGTTCCCATTGAGATAACTTGAAAGGGAGATAGAGCGTAACAAAATCCATTCCCATTAAGGCACGGGTTCTTCTTCGTGCCTTTTCAATGAGCAAAGCCATTTGGGCTGCTCTGGGTGTGAGTGAATTACGAGGTGTATGTGCTAGATGTAACCATTCTAAAATGTAAAGTTTAGGTTTTGGGATTAAACATGTAAAAAGCAAATTCTCCATATATATCCCCAAGTAATTAAAGGAATCGGTGTTTTGTCTGGTAAAAATATACCAGAGGGAGAGGCAAACTTGTTTTTTGTTGAAAATGCCTCTGATAAGTGGTCAAATTAGAAAGTGAAAAAATTCAAGTGATTGAAAGTAAATAAACAAGGATTGGGTTTTGAATCATCCATGTGCCAGAGTTCACAAGTCCTCACATACACAAGTCCTCACATATTCATATCTGTGACTTTCTGAAAAAACATATCTCTGACTTTCTGAAAAAACATATCTCTAACTTTCTTTCACTTACTGAAATCCTTACAAAAACATATCTCTAACTTTCTTTCACTTTCTGAAATCCTTTCTTGTTGCTTGTACAAAATGCACATTGATTCGGTCTCAAAATGACCTCACCAACTGCCAAGCTTCAACTGTCCTTATCAACTTGCCTATTTCCTCTCTTTCGTTTCTGCAACATCTCCAGTACCTTTCAACAAAGCACATCTTTTCCCCACGTTTAGGTCAGATGCCTTTTACAACATTCTCTTCCCATCTATATACAAAGTAACCTTATTCTGGCTCCAATATCTGATCTAAATGTCCGTGTGAAACTGATCTGGATTCTAGCAAAAATGTTACTCATTCTTTCTGACTGCATTTTGTATTTTTAGGTCATCTCTGTTAAAATTCTAAAAGGCACAGCGATCAGCGCTGCAAACAAACAAACAAACAAACAACAGACCAATAAACAATTAAACAAACAGACGTGACTTCTGTTACAAAGTGCACGCAAACATAAAAACATGAAAGAAAAAAAAACACAGCTTCAAAAATAAAACAAACAATTAAGATAGTTTGAGTATACTCTGAAATATGCAGGCATCAGATATCACCCTTAACCACGCCTTTTTGAGGCTCGCAGGGAGAGGAGAAAAAAAAAATGGTGAAAAGAACACAGCCCCCCCTTCCTCCTGCCTTCTCACCAGAGGCAAAGAGGGGGGGTGAGAGGAAATGGAAAAATGTTTTGTTAAAACGACAGGCTCTTTTTTCCTAGGAATACAGGGAGAAAATATTTATCATTCATTCAAAAACACCTTTTTTAGCACCACACACGCTCTGTTTTTTAACAAACCTTACATTTCAAGCATCCAATACTGACTACATACACACCCATTCACACCTATAGTTACATTTCTTTTGCCACATTAATTTTACACACTATCATTATGTTACAGACATGCCCCTCCTTGGATTTTTACACTCCCTTTTAAAATAACACTTTCCTTGAGGTTTGCTGCCCTGTAATAAAGCAGCTACTAACAAATTAGTTTTATAAAAAGATGTTCTTATGTCCTGACACACTTTAATCATATCTACCAAATCAAAATCATTTTCAAAACCAATAATTGCTCTCCAGCATTCAAACGTTCACCAACAATTCCATTTGAGCCTGCAATATATTAAAGCGATACAGGCTCTTTCAAAAAAAAAAAAAAAAAAAAAAAAGGGAGGAGGTGTGTGTGGGGGGAGCAGCAAGCAAAAGCTGACACAGAGTCTTTTTAAAGAGGGAAAAGTGTGTGTGTGGGGGGGGAAACAACAGACATCCCGGAGAGGGGGAGGTGGGGGGAGATAAAAGGCAAACACACAAAGTCAAACTTTTGGCAAGGAAGGATAGGAAAAAAGCAATCCTTTAAACTAATTACTTTATGATCTTGTGGAATAAATTTAGGTGGAGAGGCAGAAAACATATGTTTATTCCCCTCCTCTTTTGCTAATTGTTTCTCTAACCATGGAGGAGCTGAAAAATTAACATCTCCATGAGAAATTGAGAGGCCAATTGAAAATAATTTTGGAGAAAGAATTTTTAACACTTGTACAGGGGCTCTGTGTCTTGTGGAAATAAATTCCCAATCTCCCACAGAGACATTTTTATGGAGCCTTTTCCAGATAAGCCGGACATTGTTTTTCTAAGTACTTGAAAAATTTACTTAAAGAAACTTTAGAAAGAGGATAGATAGTATTGCCATTAATTTTTTGCAAATTATAGGCCTTCTCGATTAAAAGTGAAAGTTCATTCCTAACCTGAATGAGACTTTGAATGTGAGGAGCTCATACTTACGAAGCGCTTGCCCGCCAGGTGCGTAAGATGAGAATCAAGGCACCGAACACGTAGACACGGGACTCGGCGTGAGACGTCCGAAAGGCAATCCGGCACGTCGGGGTCACCAGTTGTGAGTGAATGTGTGGCTGGCTGCCACACGGTGACCTCGTCTGCTTTGAGTGTGGACCCTTGCAAAGGTGAGCCGGAGCTAGGCATCAAAACCTCTGCAGAGGTGAGCCTGACTGAGCTCGGCTATGGGACCCCAGCTGGGGTGCGCCTAGGTTAGGCGGGCCTGATACTGCCAAGGAAGAACGGACACCATGGTGTGATGAAACGCACCAACCAACTCAGCCAGGTGAAAAGACCCCGGCTGGCCGATTGAGACGGTATTTATTAAAATCATACAAAGGGTTTCTATCTTACAGCGTGTTATAGCATGATTGGTTAAAACATTTGTTACTGGGCAGGCTTTGTTCACTTGTCACGTATACGTGTTACTGGGCAAGCTTGTTCACATGTTACAAAAAGATGTTACAGAAGACTGTTGCATAGAAATGTTGCAAAGCAAAGAATGTTGCATAGAATTGTTGCAAAGCAAAACCTTGAGCAAGCTTTGTGCCGGCTTAGCAGAAATATAATGCAGCTAGCAACTTTTAACATGATCGCTACACTAGTGGACAACCATTTAAATATGAGCCAGCCATGTGCAGCAGCTGCCAAAAAAGCCAATGCAGTCCTAGGCTGCATCAACAGAGGGATAGAATCAAGATCACGTGAAGTGTTAATACCACTTTATAATGCCTTGGTGAGGCCACACTTGGAATACTGCATTCAGTTCTGGTCACCACGATGTAGAAAAGATGTGGAGACTCTAGAAAGAGTACAGAGAAGAGCAACAAAGATGATTAGGGGACTGGAGACTAAAACATATGAAGAACGGTTGCAGGAACTGGGTATGTCTAGTTTAATAGAAAGAAGGACTAGGGGAGACATGATAGCAGTGTTCCGATATCTCAGGGGTTGCCACAAAGAAGAGGGAGTCAAGCTATTCTCCAAGGCACCTGAGGGTAGAACAAGAAGTAATGGGTGGAAACTAATCAAGGAGAGAAGCACCTTAGAACTGAGGAGAAACTTCCTGACAGTTAGAACAATTAATCAGTGGAACAGCTTGCCTCCAGAAGTTGTGAACGCCCCAACACTAGAAGTCTTTAAGATGTTGGATAGCCATTTGTCTGAAACGGTATAGGGTTTCCTGCCTAGGCAGGGGGTTGGACTAGAAGACCTCCAAGGTCCCTTCCAACTCTACTATTGTATTGTATTGTAATTTATCCAGAGAACATCTGAGATTTGGCGAAAAAAAAGAGGGGAAGGAGGGTAAATCCCTCTGTTTCCGTTCCACTAAGGGTTGCCCTTGACTTATGCCCACAACTGAGCCCAAAATTTGCTAAGCAAGACAGGGATTCAGTGGGTTTTGCCTCATTTTATGACCTTTCTTGCCAGAGTTGTTAAGGGAATCCCTGCAGTTATTAAGTTAGTAACATTATTAAGTTGTTAAGCGAATCTGTCTTCCCCATTGACTTTTGCTTCTCAGAAGGTCGCAAAAGGGGACCGCATGACCCAGGGGGGGGGACACTGCAACAGCCACAAATGTGAGTCAGACCCCAGCATTTTGCCTGTCAGGTCACAAAAGGGGAGCCGGAAAGACTGCAAACATCATAAATACCTGGTAGTTGTCAAGTTCCTGAATTTTGAAGCAATAGCACTTTGATAGCCCCTCTCTAAGCGGTTTTACAGAGCCAGCCTCTTGGCCCCCAACAATCTGGGTCCCCATTTTACCCACTTCGGAAGGATGGAAGGCTGAGTCAACCTGGAGCCTAGTGAGATTCGAACTGCCAAATTGCAGGCAGCCAGCAGTCAACAGAATTAGCCTGCAGTACTGCAATCTAAGCACTGCGCCACAGCGGTTCCTGATGTCACCATGGGAATACTGCAACGGTCGTAAGTGCAAAACAGTCATGAGTCACTTTTTTTAGTGATGTTATAACTTCAGTCACTAAATGAATGGCTGTAAGTCAAAGACTCCCTGAACAGGTCATCATTGACCTACAATCAGTCACTTAGCAATTGTTCAAAGTTACGATAGTGATAGGAATAAGAAAAAGTTTGGTTGATATTTTCAATAAAACGAGGACAGACTTTGATTATTTTTTCTAGTTTGAAATAAGAAGGTTCTACACTTAGGCCCGAAAGACAAAATGCACAGGTACAGTATAGGTGGTACCTTGCTCAACAGTAGTAACTGTGAAAGGGATCTTGGAGTCCTAGTGGACAACCATTTAAATATGAGCCAGCCGTGTGCAGCAGCTGCCAAAAAAGCCAACACAGTCCTAGGCTGCATCAACAGAGGGATAGAATCAAGATCACGTGAAGTGTTAATACCACTTTATAATGCCTTGGTAAGGCCACACGTGGAATACTGCATTCAGTTTTGGTCGCCACGATGTAGAAAAGATGTGGAGACTCTAGAAAGAGTGCAGAGAAGAGCAACAAAGATGATTAGGGGACTGGAGGCTAAAACATATGAAGAACGGTTGCAGGAACTGGATATGTCTATACACGTACAGTATATGCATATGTCGCTGTGTGTATAAATATGTCGGGTTGGAAGGTGTGTTGGATATGTTTGTCGCCTTATTTGTAAAAATAAAAAGGCAGAAAATAAAGGTAAAGGTTCCTCTCACACATATTTGCTAGTCCTTCCTGACTCTAGGGGGCGATGCTCATCTCCGTTTCAAAGTGCTGTCCAAAGACATCTCCGTGGTCATGTGGCCAGCATGACTAAATGCCGAAGGCGCATGGAACGCTGTTCCTTTCCCACCAAAATTGGTTCCTATTGTTCTACTTGCATTTTTTACAGGCTTTCGAACGGCTTGGTTGGCAGAAGCTGGGACAAGTAACGGAGCTCATCACTCCATTACGCAGCGCTAGGGATTCGAACCGCAGAGCTGCCGACTTTTCTGATCGACAAGCTCAGCATCTTAGCCACTGAGCCACCATGTCCCTTTTTAAATGCCTTTTAATCAATGTATTTAAATAATAAATGCATTTTAACAAAATATCCAAAGTGGAGCAGCTATCTCCTGTTGCAGTTCTTCAAAAGAAGCCTCTTCTTTTTTGAGCTTTCCTAGAACGGAACCTTCTTTTTTTAATCATTTTGTACACCCTACAATTAAGCCTCTAATCCACACCAGCCTCCCACTCACTGTGAATTTCGCTTTGCATTAAACGCAACCTGGTATCAGCCTACAATCTTACCCAAAATCCAGTATCACTCTATTTGAATTCGCACTAATTGCGACCTGTACAGGTAGTCCTCGCCTTACGACCACAACTGAGCCCAGAGTTTATGTTGCTACGTGAGAAATGTGCGAAGTGAGTTTTGTCCCGTTTCGCGACCTTTCTTGCCACATTTGTCAAGCGAATTGCTGTCGTTGTTAAATGAGTAACATGCTTATTAATTGAGTCTAACTTTCCCCATTGATTTGGTTTGTCAGGTGGTCGCAAAAGGAGATCCCATAACCCCGGGGACATCGTGACCGTCATAAATATGAACCAGTTGCCCAGCATCCAAATGCAAATCTTGCGACCATGAGGACGCTATTAACGGTCATAAGTGTGAAAAATGGTCAGAGGTCAGAGTACCGTTGTCACTTCAAATGGTCACTAAACAAACTGTTGTAAATCGAGGACTA